>NC_092351.1:3091987-3409879 GCF_963676685.1 Mytilus edulis
ACCAATCTGGCTGTAGTTGAAAAACATCAAAAGGGAAAATACAGTGAAATTTGGAGAATTTATATTATCACATGTACATGCATTTGAAATATATAAAATATTTTTTTTCAAATTTTTTAGTTTTAGGTTCCACCTAGCTACCATATTAGAAAACTGGGATTTAAACGCTAGTCTATTAGAGGGATATTTCCAGTGGCGAATCCAGAAATTTTCATAAGCTGACTGCCTAAGAGAGGGCCCAATCCGGTCATGCTCCAGTGGTTCTCTAAATAATCAACCATTTTTTTCCAGACAAGGTGGGGGGGGGGGGGGGGGGGGGGGGGGGTGCTCTTAATTCGCCTTTGATTTCATTGGTTGTAATTTTGGAATTATATTTTATCATGAATCAGATTTGAACACGACTTGGGGAATGAAGGTAAAGACCGAATGTCAGTTTTAGTCTTATATATGTACTTTAATTTTAGTCTTACATGTATATATGTGTACATATACTACTGATTCAGTGGCGATGGTGAATAGCTATATATAGACACTGACAAGTCTTAGATAACATTTTATAGTTTTGAATGTTTCTTCATCAGTTGACTAAAATTAGGTGGAGGTATGTTTTTATTTCCAACAGAGGGGCACTCCTGCTCAACCTATATCAATTTGTGCATGAAGCGATTGATAGTTGCCAGACACTGAATGATTATATCACAAATTTGTGAAAGTTTTAACCTATGCATATATACTTTAAATACGATAAAAAAAATCATGTTTTTTTTTAGGACTTCTGATCCAACCATGTAGTATGGCATGTTATTGAGATATGGTTCTGGTTGATCGATGTTCATGAAGGACCTGTAGTACAAAGTATATCACTGGATTGAGCTCTCTGTCTAAGTGTATTATTAAAGTGCTTTGCTTTGAGCTCGGTTCATTGTTATGCAATTCATTCTTTGTGAAATAAAGATTTTACAGACAACTCTCATGTACAAGGATGTCTCAAAGTATTATCATTTCTATGTACAATGTAAGTAACAGGGAGATAAAAGCATTTTATTTTTTGTTTGAACCAAACATTATTTGTCCATTGACCAAATTAAAAAAAAAAGAGAACAAATTTACACAACAATGCTACTCCCTCTACTAGCAAAATGATGCTAGGTTGTATTAATACATCTGTAAGCCTACTGATGACTTGGTCCTGAGTGTAAATGGTCATTCAATTATGTTAAAAATTAGACCAAAATTTATAAGGCCTATCTGGCTTAATTGATTTCTGAAACTATATTTCATTGTACATGTTCAACATTTTTCACTCGTTTGTTTATTTTGTGTGAATTAACATTGTAACAGTAAATGTTAATTACAACAGTAACACTTTCATACCACAACAAATACTGTATTGGTATCACTTATATTTGTATCCACATATTAACAAAAAAAATGAAAAGAGAATAATTTTGCAATACCATTTTCATATTGAATACTATAACTTTTTAGATATTTGGACATATTAAGTAAATGTTTATAATATCCACTTGACATGCTTGAAATTCTTTCAGATAACTTTTGGAGCAGTTATGAGTCTTTGAAGCATGCTCACAAAGGTTCTTTCGGTGATATCATTTTCACATTGGTCAAAACTTTGTTTTGCTTTCACCAGCTTTGAAGGAGATATTATCAAAATATATATATTCCGTCCTTCTCAGGTTCATCCCGACATGAAACATTTTCTAAAATAAATTGGCAATATAGCACAGACATATTTGAGTACGGTGGTAATTCAATAAAGGGTAGATTTATCTCAAGAAACATTCGTCTAAAGATATAAAATGTTAACATTCAGTATATATAGTATTTGAAACGTCCCGCCTGATCACTACCGCCGGAACTTTAAACAGGCTCTAATGGAATGTTTGCGGTTGAGCAACCGACTGCAATTTTTATTTCATTCAAGCATTATATTTTCTTTATTTGTTTTCTACTTAAAAAATAATCTGTTACGATTTTATAACGATAAAAATGTTCTTTGATAAAAGTACTGATGTGAACTTCGGAATCAATAACCAAACAAACAATTCAATTTTACTCGTTTTGCATTTTATTTATTGATTTATCAAGTCTCATATATTTTGACCCAAGACAAGGAAGGTTAATCAATGAACCGTGGACTGTTTGTTTTAAACCGAAACTAGATTATTTTTTGTATTTAGAGGTTGGTGGCTATTACTACAGTCGTTTAAGAGCTAGTGCCTAGTAGTGGTAAGTTTATATGAAAGACAGTAACAAACATTTAATAATTGGTTGGTTTTCTTTTTTAGTAATGGTTAAAAGTTAGTTGACTATTAGTATATAAAATTTGTCTGTACTCGGGTTGCCGTATTTGCTTTCTATGAATCCTGACCCGTTCGCACACACTTTTTCCTGTATCACTAATGTAATTATTTTCTATACAGTTGGCACATATTAATATACAATAGATATTAAAAAAGGATGTGGTATGATTGACAACTCTCCACAAGAGACCCAAAATAACACAGAAAAAATACAGTATAAGAAATAGAACATTAATAATTATGATAATGGAATCTCAAAAGCAAAAAAACCCTAACTGTAAAAGTATAAGGGCATACACTACAGACACTGGCAGTGGCGGATCCAGAATTTTTCATAAGTGGGGGCCCACTGACTGACCTAAGAGGAGGGCCGATCCAGTCACACTTCAATGATTCCCTATATAAGCAACCTATTTTTCCCCAAAAAGGGGGGCCCAGGCCCCCTGCCCCCCCCCCTAAATCCGCCTCTGACTGGGACACATTCTACTGAATCCACACAGCACGAGTAACAAACCCTGCAGTAATTTTCGGATTTACAAATCATATTAGCATTTACTGTAAATTTCTTACCATTTTTAGCTCACATGGCCCGAAGGGCCAAGTGAGCTTATGCCATCACTTGGCGTCCGTCGTCGTCCGTCGTCTGTCGTCGTCCGTCGTCGTCTGTCGTCGTAAACTATTTCAAGAATCTTCTCCTCTGAAACTACTAGGCCAAATACTTCCAAACTTTAACTGAATGTTCCTTAGGGTATCTAGTTTATAAATTGTATCCGAAGTTTTGATCTATCATTAAACATGGTCACCATTGCTAAAAATAGAACATAGGGGTCAAATGCAGTTTTTGGCTTATAACTCAAAAACCGAAGCATTTAGAGCAAATCTGACGGGGTAATATTGATTATCAGGTCAAGATCTATCTGCCCTGAAATTTTCAGATGAATCGGACAACTCGTTGTTGGGTTGCTGCCCCTGAATTGGTAATTTTAAGGAAAGTTTGCTGTTTTTGGTTATTATCTTGAATATTATTATAGATAGAGATAAACTGTTAACAGCAATAATGTTCAGCAAAGTAAGATTTACAAATAAGTTAATATGACCGAAATGGTCAATTGACCCCTTTAGGAGTTCTTGCCCTTTATAGTCAATTTTTAACCATTTTTCATAAATCTTAGTTATCTTTTACAAAAATCTTCTCCTCTGAAACTACTGGGCCAAATTAAACTAAACTTGGCCACAACCATCATTGGGGTATCTAGTTTGAAAATTGTGTCCGGTGACCTGGCCAACCAACCAAAATGGCCGCCGTTACCTAAAATAGAACATAGGGGTCAAATGCAGTTTTTGGCTTATATCTCAAAAGCTAAAGCATTAAAAGCAAATCTGACATGAGGTAAAAATGTTCATTGGGTCAAGATCTATCAGCCCTGAAATTTTCAGATGAATCAAACAACCCATTGTTGGGTTGCTGCCACTTAATTGGTAATTTTAAGGAAATTTTGCAGTTTTTGGTCATTATCTTGAATATTAATTATAGATAAAGATAAACTGTAAACAGCAAAAATGATCAGCAAAGTAAGATCTACAAATAAGTTAATATGACCAAAATTGTCAATTGACCCCTTTAGGGGTTATTGACCTTTAATGACAATTTTTCACAATTTGTTCATTATATTTGCTAACTTTAAAAAATCTTCTCCTCTAAAACCACTCAACCAAATTCAACTAAACTTCATTTGAATGATCAGTAGGGTGTATAAAATAAAGTTCGTGTTTTATTTTCTATTTCGTCAAAAAACATGACCGAAGGCATTGTTTACCAGGTGAGCGATTCAGGCTCTTGAGAGAATCTTGTTTAAATACACTAGGCAAAAAAAGAAACGTTACATTGGTTTTTTAATTTGAAAATATCACATATTATAATTTCAAGTATTTTCATGATAAAATCTAGTAACCTGAATTATTTATCTATCAAATTTATTCATTTATAAAAATATCGGAAATGACGTGACGTCATTTTCTGATTTCAAACAAATAACCATTTTTTTTTTAATTTACCTGTATAGCGATGGAATCGAGTTGTCCTTTTGGTCATTAATTGTGTCGAACACGATTGTGAACAAAAGGTCGCATTAAAAAATTGAAAAAGTTACACGTAAGTCAATGCTCCGTCTACGTCAAAATGAGAGAGAACGAGCTAATGGGATGTTCGCAACAGGAATGACTCAAGTACAGTTTGCAAATAATTTTAATGTCTCTAGAATGACTGTTGCAAGGCTTAGACTCGTCTTAGAGATACTGGCACAACAAATGATCGCCCCCGTAGTGGCAGGCCACGTGAAACGACGTTACGTCCAGACAGGCACATCCGCATCATTCATCGTCGGAATCGATTTGGAAACGCGTCACAAACTGCAAGACAAACCCACGGAAGACATAACAACAGAATATCTGCTCAAACAGTTCGTAACCGATTGCGTCAAGTTGGTCTAAGAGCTCGTCGTCAATTGAAGGGACCTATCCTTACGCAGCGTCACAGTACGGCGCGACTTCAATGGACTCTGGTACGGATTCGGGTACAGATTCGATGGAATAGGGAAACATGGAGACATGTTCTTTTCACCGATGAATCTAAATTCAACTTAAAATTTAGCGACGGTAGAACCAAGGTCTACCGGAGGCACAATGAACGATTTTCTGATGCGTGCGTGCAGGAAACAGATCGGTTTACTGGTGGTGGAATCATGGTATGGGGCGGAATAACCTTCCAGGAACGCACCGAGCTCAAAATTATCGTTGGTAACCTTAATACAACAAGGTATAGGGACGAAATTCTTGCTCCAGTTGTTTTCCCGTTTCTCCGAAGAAATCGTTTTAACCACGTTTTTTTAGCAGGACAACGCCCGTTGTCACGTGGCACACATTTCGATTACCTTTTTGAGAATAACCATCTTCGTGTGTTGCCTTGGCCAGAAATGTCTCCAGATTTATCGCCAATTGAACATCTTTGGGACGAACTTTGACGACGTATTAGAAATAGCCAAAAATCCACCGTAAATGCTCGCCCGGCTTCTAACAGCACTTTTCAGGGAATGGAACAGCATCCCTCACGACTTTATTCGACGTCTTGTTGATTCCATGAGACGGAGGTGTCAGGATGTCATAAATGCAAGAGGTGGTCATACAAGGTATTGACATGTTAATCTGAATTCCGAACTCGTCCTGTTAAAATTGTCCGAAAATGTGCAATATTGTTTTCAATAGAGAAAACTTGTTATTGTTCTCTTCAAAATTATTTTAGCTAACTATTCCATTAACTTATTGTTATCAATTTTTTGTTATAAAAAAAATTAAATGATCTTACAAGCATGTAACGTTTCTTTTTTTGCCCAGTATATTTCGTAATGCCAATTTCTAAATATTATAATTGTCCCTTGAACATACTCCACAGCGGAATCAACACACGTTTTAACGGATGGTATGTTTTCAACTATATCGAATCACGCTTTTGTATGTTTATTAAAGTTGATCTTTTAAACATTTCGGTTGTCTTCTACTATAAATATTATCGATTCTTCTTTTACCAAAATTTTCATTGTTTCACTTTGATGTAAAATCGGAAAATTCGATTTTGCAAACTTGAAGGCATTTTGTAATGACGGATCACGAGAAGTCACAAACGGGATGACATCATCATCGGTTGTCTGTTCCTTTGGTGTTCTCAGTTGATTTGCAGACAATGTATTTGTTTTCTCGATACTGTCATATTTAAGTTTTCATTGCAGTTCCTTTAATTTGTGTGTAGTGTTCACCATCAAAATAAAAAAAAAATCCCTCATGAATAAAATCTGTTGTAGAGTCACTGGTTCAGACTTACTTATAATATAATTTGTAGGAGCCTTTATAATAGATAATTCATCTGATCTGTTACTGTAACAATATAGCATGTACTGTGTTAAGCCGCTATATTCAAACTGACGAGGAAAGGTAACACCCGGGCACCGAAAGCTTAATTATTGTAATGCCTAGGTGGTCGAGTGGTCTAGCGCGTCGGCCACAGTTCCACGCAATTTGGTGACACGATATCTTAGTAGCATGAGTTGGAATCCCGTCCAGGGAAGAACAAAAAATTTGCTATTGCAAATTTACAGAACTAAGATTGTTGGGCTGTTATTTAGGCGAATTATAAAGCAAATTTACAGATCTAACATTGTTGGGTTTATGTTTAGACGAGTTGTATATACATAAGGCAGCAATCATTTGATTTTCTGGGGAGGGCTATGGTTTTTTTTGGAAAAAAAGTTTGTTTCCAGTTTTTGGAGAAAAAAATAATTTGTTTTTGATTCTGAGAAAAAAAAATTGTTTGTTTCACCCTCAGCTGCCACTATATGTAATGCTAAAATTGAAAGAAAAAAATTGTTTTCGACTTGTCGCGAAAAAAAATAGATTGTTTTTCGCCGCAGGCGAAAAAAAAAGTTTGCACAGAAAAAAAAACCATAGCCCCCCCCCAGAAAATCAAATGGTTGCTGCCTAATGTACACAGCCATATATCACCATCATTGCTGGTGATCCAATGGATAAATCTGTTGTAGAGTTGTCACTGACTCGGACGTACTTATTAATATAATTATTTTCTGTGACAGTATCTTGCATTAATTTGTAGGATCCTTTACTATAGATAATTGAGCTGATCTGTTACAATAACATCTCCATGCCTTATATATCATGTACTGTAGTACGCCGCGAGATTAACACTGACGAGGAAAGGTAACGCGGCCACTGAAAGCTTTATTATTGTGAAGCCCAGGTGTTCGTGTGGTCTAGCGGGACGGCTACAGTGCAGGCGATTTGGTGTCACGATATCTCCGGCGAGGGAAGAACAAAAAGTTTGCGAAAGCAAATTTACAGATCTAACAGTGTTGGGTTGAAGTTTAGACGAGTTGTGTTTATATATATATATGTTGCCAATTTATATAATAATATATATAGAAATCTATAAAAGTGATTAACCAGCAATTTACTATGGACCGGATCGTCTAGAATATCAACCACACGATGTTAAAGTAGATCCTCTTTCTCGCCGAGCGGGGCTTGAACCTGTACTTTTTATGTCTAACTTCTACGACAACACCGCCTAGCATTGCGCAGACACCTTATCCCCTCATCTAACTATAGCTTATCAAAAATAAGCTTTCGTTTCGGGAGGGGTTATCTTCTCGTACGAATTAAACAAGGATATCTGATACAACACTCGAAGTATTTTTTTTTGTGTACAGAAATGATCATCTTTTCATCTCTTCTAAGCAAGTGACAACTCTACGACAGGCTAAACAAGTGATAACTCTACGATAGGCTAAACAAGTGACAACTCTACGACAGGCTAAACAAGTGACAACTCTACGACAGGCTAAACAAGTGATAACTCTACGACAGTCTAAACAAGTGATAACTCTACGACAGGGTAAACAAGTGACAACTCTACGACAGGCTAAACAAGTGACAACTCTACGACAGGCTAAACAAGTGATAACTCTACGACAGGCTAAACAAGTGACAACTCTACGACAGGCTAAACAAGTGACAACTCTACGACAGGCTAAACAAGTGATAACTCTACGACAGGCTAAACAAGTGACAACTCTACGACAGGCTAAACAAGTGACAACTCTACGAAAACAAGTGACAACTCTACGACAGGCTAAACAAGTGACAACTCTACGACAGGCTAAACAAGTGATAACTCTACGACAGGCTAAACAAGTGATAACTCTACGACAGTCTAAACAAGTGATAACTCTACGACAGGCTAAACAAGTGATAACTCTACGACAGGCTAAACAAGTGATAACTCTACGACAGGCTAAACAAGTGACAACTCTACGACAGGCTAAACAAGTGACAACTCTACGACAGGCTAAACAAGTGACAACTCTACGACAGGCTAAACAAGTGACAACTCTACGACAGGCTAAACAAGTGACAACTCTACGACAGGCTAAACAAGTGACAACTCTACGACAGGCTAAACAAGTGATAACTCTACGACAGGCTAAACAAGTGACAACTCTACGACAGGCTAAACAAGTGACAACTCTACGACAGGCTAAACAAGTGACAACTCTACGACAGGCTAAACAAGTGACAACTCTACGACAGATCCATTGATTGGAGCACCAGACAGTAAAGCACAACAATGATAAATATTCAAATATTTAGAAGAAAATTTTTGTTCTTCCCTCGCCGGGATTCGAACTCATGCTATTCGGATATCGTGACAACACCGCCTGCAATGTGTTCACCGCTCTACACCACTGGCTATCTATAAATAGTTCAGCTTTCGGTGGTCCTAGTCTTACCTTTCCTCGTCAGTAGAAGAGTTGCAACACAGTACATGGTATAAAAGCCATGAAGACGGAAAACAGATAAGCTAAATATCTATCGTAATTACTAAAGGATACAATCACAGAAATAACATCTTAACAAATGACAACTCTTTGACATATCCATCCAGTGAAGGCGATACACGGCTAAAAACACATTTCATATCCATAGCTGCTCTAAATATCAAAACAACAATGTTAATTCTCCAAATTTGCTTCCGCAAATTTAAGTTCTTCCCTCGCCTGGATTCGAACTCATACTAATATATGGATATCGAAATAACACCGCCTTCACTGCGAGGGTAGAACAAAAATTTGCTTCCGCTAATTTGCAGATTTAACATTGTTGTGGTGATATTTAGAGATGGAGAATCCCCCCTTTTTGATGTTTTTTTTATTGGGGGGGGGGGGGGGGGGGGGGGGGTAATAAGTTTATATCTATCGATTATCATATTTGACGACATTTTGCTTGAAATTTCTAGAAGAAAAAATATCCTTTGTTTTACTTTGTGTGTGTGTTCTAAAATATAAAACTGAGAATTGGAACGGATAATATGTCAAACAGACAACAACCCGACCAAAGAGCAAAAAACAGTCGGAGGCCACCAATGGGTCTTCAATGCAGCAAGAAACTCCCACACCCGGAGGCGTCCTTCAGCTGGCCCCTAAACAAATATGTATACTAGTTCAGTGATAATGTACGTCATACTTAACTCCAAAACTTATAAATGACTTGGGACAGTCGCAAAAATGCGGCGGGGTTTAACATGTTTGGTGAAATCTCAAACCTCCCCATATACCTCTAGAAAATGTAGAATGAGAAACACACAGCAATACGTACAGTAAAACTCAGTTTAAAAGAAGTCCGAGTCCGATGTCAGAATAGGTAACTAAAAAGAAACTATACAAAATGACTATGAAGCATAAATTAACAAAGGACTTTCAGCAGGTACTGACATGCAAGTTCCAGACCTCAATTAAACTGATCGAAAGATAAGTCTTCATCATATGACTACCAAGCAGCACAATCCCTCTCATTAGGGGTTTAGTATCGTACCATCATAAAATGTATGAGAAGAACATAACCCGAAATACCTGTTTGAAAACGGACGTTAATCATGTATGCCGTCTTATTTCATTGCAGACAAAAACAACTAGAATGTTAATGTGGTAATACAGCTTCTCAATTGATTCAAGTGGACTGTGATGGCTAGAAAAGTTGTAAGTAATGAACAATGGTCAATGATTTACTTAAAGGGGCATTAGCTATCAAATTCATGTTCACCGATTTCTATCTAATTCTTAAATTTGTTTTATAAGATATTAAAACGTTAAATCCAAATTACAAAAAGTCTAAAATAAGCAATTATATAGCATGTTGTGTAGCTATGTGTCAGCATTGTATCTTAAGTTTATAGTCAAGACACATCGAGATGACATTTGATAACTGCCGGCAGTAATATAACCCGATATAAGCATAGATATAAATATAAATAGATAGGTTTAATTTGAGTTTGATGTCATGCTATAGGTTAAAAAATATGTTAATCGTCGTTTGCTGTAGATCTCGACTCAGTCAACGAATAAGTGCAACCTTGTTTCACTTTCAATGTTGACATTCTTTTTCTTTAAATGGTCGAATACTCCTAGTACATACGTAACCTATCTCCAGCTGAGGGGTCATGTTGAAGGTCACATGAAAATAGATTCATATGAGGTCGAAGTATCGACTTGCAAGTCAATAAAACACCAAGGATACGTATGAGCTTATTTTGACAAATTGACTAATTTCATAAATAACAAAACATTATTTCAAAATTCTGCTTTTATTAATACTTGAATAAGAGAATCGTATTTGAATATTTCGCTAAAATCGTAGCTAATTCTACTTTAATCATTATGAAACAAGCAATACAAAATAAGAAAATCTGGAAAGCATTAGTTGGAAAGGACATGAGTCATCAGATAGGTATTTTGTATATATATAACGTAGTATCTTATTTCGAATATCGACAATGCAATATTTCATTTTCAGGAAATAAAGCATAATAAACTTATTGTTGCTGCAATAGACTTCGGAACAACATATTCGGGCTATGCATTTTGTACTCGTGATGATTATTCCAAAAATCCAGACGACCCAAAAATGGGTGTACGTGAATGGAGCGAAGGGTCATATAAGACAACTAAAGCTCCAACCTGTGTCCTGTTTACCCCAGAGCAGAAATTCGATAGCTTTGGATATGATGCAATGAGTAAATTCAGAACAAACTCAGATAAAAAGGACTATTCAAAATGGTATTACTTTGAACACTTCAAGATGATGCTTTTCAAGGAAAAGGTAATTATAGAAAAGATAATTTGTTTTATTTTAGATAGAAGATGAATTATGGGCAGAATCAGTGCAATGATTCGTACATAATTACAATTACATGGAATATAATATAATATATGTTAATAATATAATCATACTCTTTCAGTGTTCGGTGTTGAAGACTGTACTTTGACCTATAATGGCTTACTTTTACAAATTATGACTTGGATGGAGAGCAACATATCGGAAAATGGGAGCGATAAGAGAACGGTTTTTAATTAGATTTGATGGAGAGTTGGCTCTTATACTGCATCTTCTTATATCTATAGATGTGAACATCCGATCAATTCATAACACATCTATTACCCAATGCGCAAGAAATTATTATCTTTTCCTCTTCGTGGCTGATATACATGTTCGACATGAATACTTAGCAGATATCTGAATGCAAGACTCACCAAGAGTAGCTCCTCAAAAGAAATTGTAAAAGGAAATGTACAAATATTGTAGGAACTGGTAAAACAATTGGATTTGGATGAAGCCTCTAGCTCTGATAATTTTAATTTGATAGAAACATTATCTTATGAAGTCTTTACTTTTTAACAGAAACGATATGGTAATGAGTTATTTAAAAAATCTTTTGTTTGTACCGGATCAGTGTTAGGGAATAGACTTCCGCACAAAATACGTAAAGCTCAAAACACTTTTACTTAAAAAAAAGTATCAAGAGGTACTTAACACAGTCCTTATAAGATTCTGTTTTCTACAATCATTGACAATGTATTTGCATATTTTTAATAAAAAAAAAATTGCATGTATCTCTTGAACAGCTTTATATCTTATCATGTCTATTGTGTTTTGTTGCATTTTATTTTATTAATATTTCATTGTTATAACAAAAATCATTGAAATCATTGAGTTTAGCGCAACGCTCCATGGTATGGAAGACATATACATGTACTTGACACTTACTCTGCTATCATCATGGTAATAGTGACAAATGTTTCCGTCTTGAAAAATCAGATGCAGACATTTTCACCCTCTCATGTGTAAAGTTTATATATAGGTAATGTAAAGAATATGACAGTTAACTTGATATTTATTACAACTGACATTTTTCGATTCATCTGAACATTTATCATCATCAGACAAATCATTAAAATCTACATTATATTTCATAGCTTCGTTATATAAACAAAAGCGCAAATCTGCATATAAAGGGCATGATAATATTACACGTTTTTCGTCTTCTATGTTATCATTACACATAAAACACACTCTTTCGTCTACATTTTTATTTTCATACCGAGCTATTATAATACTCCGCATCTAAATTTAGCAAAAGCACTTCTATATCTATACGATAAATCTTTAGATAAATATGATTCACTTTCATAACTGTCTTTAAACAATTTATAAGTCCGCAATTTTTTACTAACATCTTGTGTCAATATTCTATTTTGCCAGTTTTCTATATACTTAATTATCTGCGTAATATTTTTTTATACAATACATTATTTAAATCAGTATACAAATATGAATTACATTCTTTAAACTTAGACATAATCCTAAAACACCAATTTCTTCTCTTATTAAGAGCATTACTGTAACACCGTTTAAATATTCTATGACATCTATCTGTGCACATTATGTTACATCTAGCCCAGTGTCGAAAAACACAAGTCCACTGCTTAACACTTGGAGGTCTTCAGCCCATATCCCCTTGAATTGCATCGTTAGGGGTATATTTACCCACACCCATAAAAGACCTGATAGCTCTGTTCTGGACAGCATTAATACATGCAAAATTTCTGGTGCCACAAATGGCTGCACCATAACTTATTACTGGCCAGACCAGGGTATCAAATAGTTTAGTAAATGTACTGTACTGGAAACCTCCATGGGCCTTAATCTTTACAATAATCAAACTTAATGCTCTATTAGCTGACTTGGCTACAGCTATTACATCATAATTCAAAAATTCAGTTAATAGTAAACCCAGATATTGATAGCTTTGTACAATATACATATCTGCTTAATATCATTAAATAAAAACAATTTTGTTGTCTGCTGGACAGAAGGATTTCTGAAATGTACAAATTTAGTTTTCTCGTGATTAACATTTAATAACTTATTTTTACACCATTATTTAAAACATCTAAGAGTAATTGCAAATCGCTTTCATTCTGTGCAATCAGTACAATGTCATCTGCATATAACAAAATGCCAACCTTTTCACCATCAATATCAATACCAATATCTAATGCTTTAATATCTGTAACTAAGCTGTTCAAAAAAATGTTAAACAAAATCGGCGAAAAAACACAGCCTTGTTAGGCCTGAATTTACACTAAACCATTCAGTCATATGCCCATTTAATTTAATAGCACATTCAACTTGAGAATATATAGCTTTAATAACACACAAAAAATGTTTACTTATACCAAGATCATTAAGATCATTAAACAATAAATTTCTATTAACCGTGTCATACGCCTTTTTAAAATCTACAAACACTGCAAACATAGATAATTTTCGTAATTTTCTGGTTTCAATAATAGATGTAAGCGTACTCAAATGATCAATAGTACGTCTACCACAACGAAAACCGTTTTGCTCCTCGTGTAAAACATTTTTAGTTTCTAACCAAGATACAAGTCTATTATTCAAAATGCTACAAAATAATTTATAACTACATGGTGCCAATGTAATGCCCCGATATGACAAATGATCCCTAGTGTCTTATGTAGAACACTTAGGTATAGGTGTTATTATCTCTTTACTCCAAATGGATGGGATTTTACCAAATTTAAAACACTCATTAAATTAATTATGTAAAACACGTAATAATGTATCATTTATATACAATTCTATAGGTATCAAATCAATACCTGGTGCTTTGCCATTTTTGCTTTAATCAATACATTTATAACTTCGTCAATAATAATTTCACAATCTAAAAAATCATCTGAAATATTGTTTGGCATTTCATTAGGCAAGTTATCTTTATCTTTACAATTCAATAAATTATCAAAAGAAATTTTCCATTTATTTAGAACTACATCAGTATCAGTGAAATTGATGGATCTATTACACGCTGAAGCGTCTCATAAACATTTAAATTTACAACGTAGTTATAACAACATTTACAACAAATCATGTCAAGAACTTTCCGGTCCTGAATTGCTCAACATCAACGAGCGCCTCCATGACATCTTACGCATTGAATCCCGGAAATTACACAAAAAACAAATTAATAAATTTACACGAGACGGCGTACTTTTGGACACTGTTGCAAGAGAGCAGACCACCTTAACTCTCAATCGTAATTTCATAACCGGTAAAAAAAACCCGGAATCGCCGATTCAAGAGAAAAAAACAAAGTTGCATGAACTCCACAAACACTGTAGTCAATTTGTCTACAGTTGCTTTGTCGGAGACCGAGACTAAGGTACTGTCAAAAGGTCTTAATTTTTGTCCCACGCCGGGCAAAATTGATTCTTTACTTTTGGAAGATGACCTAGACAAGCTAGCAAGATCCCTCAGAATCAAGGAATATTTTTATAAGAACACCACAAATGGTACCACTGAAAGTGACACAAGTGATCTCGACTCAGATGACGACCAAGCAGATGTCGATATTCCCAGATTCAGGAAAAAAAGTTCATGGATTCCGAAACCCAGTAAATGTGCAACTTTGGAACACATAATTGACAAAATTAAATCCGACGTAACACATCTGTCCACTGCCACTTCCCAAACATTCAGCAATCTTTCGTCTGAAGAAAATGAAGCTGTGCGGAAACTTAAGAACAGAGACGACATTATAATTAAACCAGCTGATAAAGGTAGCGCTGTTGTCGTCATGGACAAATGTGACTACATTCAAGAGGCAGAACGTCAACTCTCTGATGAGAGATTTTATAAGAAATTAGACACTGACCCCACCCCTCAGTTCAACAAAGAGATCACAACAAATCTGAAAAACATGTGTGAACAGGGGCATATTGATGAAGACACATTTAAATACCTAAAACCTGAAAAATCAAAGCCCGGGCGTTTCTATCTTCTGCCTAAAATTCATAAAGTTAATAATCCCGGTAGACCAATTGTTTCCGCCAATGACCACCCTACAGAGAAAATATCAGAATTTATTGACTTTCATCTGAGACCACATGTAGAAAATTTACCATCCTATATACAAGACACAACACACTATCTTAAGAAAATGGAATCTCTGAACCCTCTCCCACCTGAAACGATCCTTGTTTCGCTTGATGTTACCTCCCTCTATACTAACATCCCCCATGACGATGGTATTGAAGCCTGTAGGGAAGTCTGGAACTCTCGTAACACCTTACATCCACCAACTGAATGTCTCATCCAGCTTCTAACTTTGGTATTGAAATGCAATAACTTCGTATTTAATGGCGAACACTTCCTCCAAGTTAATGGAACAGCAATGGGAACAAAGATGGCCCCGTCTTATGCCAATATTTTTATGGGGAAACTAGAACAAAGAATTCTCAATGCATCTCTTCATCAACCCCTCTCTTGGTTTCGATTTATCGACGATATTGACATGAAGTGGGACAATACTGAACAAGAACTAAATCTGTTCATTCATCATGCCAAAAATGCCCATCCCTCAATAAAATTCACATATGAAATCTCTGACTCTAAGATCACATTTCTTGACACTACAACGCAATTGAGGGATGGAAACATATTAACAGATCTGTATTGCAAGCCCACAGACAAACATCAATATCTATCTCCTTTGAGTTGTCATCCCAAACACTGCACCAAGAGCATTCCCTACAGCCAGGCCATACGAATAAAAAGGATTTGCTCCACCAACGATATTGCAAAAAAACGTCTACAAGAACTTCGCGGTCACCTTAAACATCGGGGCTACAAAAGAAAAGACATTGATAAAGGTTTTTCTCGTGCTAACAACATCAGCCGAGATGAGCTTTTACAATATAAAGAAAAAAAGGTCAACAAGAGGGTGCCTTTTGTGTTGAATTACCATCCAAAATTTGACAACTTATCTCACCTAATCCGCGAAAATTGGAAAGAGATCGAAAAACATTCAAAACTATCCAAGATCTTTCCCGAGCCACCTGTACTGGCATTCCGTAGGCCCAAAAGCCTTAAAGACTTGCTGGTGAGAGCTGATTTATCCTCTCAAGCAGGCTTATCATCTATGGGATCTTGCAAGGGTTGCGGAAACAAACGATGTCTGACTTGCAAACAAATACTGGATACCCAGACTTTTAACAGTCACTCCACTGGCACAGAATACACCATATTTTGCAATGTTAATTGCAAGACTTCAAATGTTGTGTATCTCTTACAGTGTAAATGTGGTAAACAGTATGTTGGCGAGTCAGAACAGCCGTTTCACAAACGAATGAACGGCCATCGTAGCGACTACCAATGCAAGCCAGACCTCCCTCTCAGTCGACATTTGAGATCCCCTGGCCACACTAAG
Organism: Mytilus edulis; assembly: GCF_963676685.1. Taxonomy (NCBI): domain Eukaryota; kingdom Metazoa; phylum Mollusca; class Bivalvia; order Mytilida; family Mytilidae; genus Mytilus; species Mytilus edulis. The sequence goes on from NC_092351.1 coordinate 3,108,500, forward strand.
GCAGATCTCAATCGACTGACCATTAAAATCATTGACCACAACTCTGCTTGGTCTAAGGAGGATAGACTCGCTCGGGAAAGATTTTGGATACGAAAATTAACAACTTTGGCACCAAATGGGATAAATGAAAAGATGTAGTTCGACTCCGTGTAGTGCTTCACATTCAGGTTATATTACTTATTATTACAGTCTCTGTTTCTTTTTCTCAACCTTTTTCATTTGTTAAATACATTTGTTGAAGATACCAATTTAAATTGCTTAATTTTTTGAGGGATGTATAAGTACCTAGCCACATTCTTCTAGTTATACTTAGTAAAAAAATATTATTACATTTTTACGGCCGTTTGTTCACGATGTTTAAATATTCAGACTCTGTGTTGTAACTACTTTACTCTCAATTTCAAATATTTAGATCGTTCAGTGCTGTCTATTTGGTAATTTTACAGACGTTATCATGCGTATACATGTTATATCATCATAATTGTCGTTCCCGATACAGTTTTAGAATTGTGCTAGTTCACATCGCACATTATTATTTGTATTTAAAGCATATATATGAGCTCTCTGTTGTAATAAACCATATAACCTATGTCATGTTAACATTTTTTTTAGAATGGTGCAAGCGTCTTTACTGATGTTCGGTTTGACTTTTTTTATTGTATAAAATTCAAGATTTAGTAAAAGTTTAATCTAACGAGACTCAAAGATGATTCATTTCACATCAGAATCTGACTGACGAAGGATATCTGTTATCCGAAATATTTATAAATAATTACATTTATAGTTACCTTTTTTTGTATTTGGAGTTGTTGTGTACACTTTTTTAGGCGTTTATATAATTTATTTATTGTGTACATGTATCGTTACTCGTAACGATCCAGCGCCCTCGTGGGGAAAATCGTTGACTACTATACAGACGTTTTATTTATATATATATATATGTCTGAAAATTACACCAAACAGTGTTAGAGTTAGATTTTCTACTGACAATTTTTTGTTCGTCCCTCAGCGGGATTCGAACTCACACCTTTGATACACTACAGCATCAATCGCTTAGTCTCATGTCCAGCGCTCTAGACTACTCGACCACACCCGCTTTATTAAAATGTAACTTCAATAGTCGTAGTGTTACCTTGTCACGGAAGGCTAATCTAGAGATAGACATGAGACACGTGTTTTTTTAAGCGTGTGTAGATGGTATATTATTATTTTTATACACAATGTATTTTTCATTTGTCAGCAATCTAACTCAACAATTTTTATATATCATAGAGGATCATGATTCATTTCATTATACAGTCACTAGAAATAAGTATATCATACAAACAAGTCTAAACAAGTGACAAACCATACAATATATATACCCACTGGATCTCAGAGTGATAGAGATAACTTGTTAATACAATTTTTTTATATATTTTTTTTTATATAAGTCTGAAAATTACACCAAACAGTGTTAGAGTTAGATTTTCTACTGACAATTTTTTAATAATACATTGAACCTCTTGACTGTAAATTAACAATAAGTATATGTGAATATCTGTTTTTGATTGTATTGTAATTTGATGTGAGGGCCTCAGGAGAAATTAGTTTATTGTATTACAACTAACTGTGCTGAATCCTTATTGTGAATGTGTTTATAAAATGTACTTGTATAATGCATAATAAAATATTGTTTAAACCAACGGCGTCTTCCCATTTATCCAACTTTTTATAATAAGGTATTCTCACTTAGCCAACTTTTTATTTTTGTTAATTATTGGGTTGTTTGTTTAGTAATAATAAGGTGTCTTTCTAAAATTTGAGAGTAAATGTGTTCCTGTATGTTTTTATATTATTCAAAATATATATATATATAATAGGCGATAGTAAACTTGTTACAATTCATTTTTAAATAAAATTTAGTATCATTTAAATAATAAATAATGCTTTACTATTAAAAAAAAATGTATGATGTGATTATATTTCCGAGCATGCCGATGAGAGCGGACGTGAAAATTTTTGTAGAGACAATCCTTCAACATCATTGATTTCATGGATAAATATTATTATCCTTACATCGTATATTTTATGATTTGGATTATATTTTTTTGTTGAGAAAGGTTTCTGCAGATATTTTCAGGTTTGTTTGAGACATGTAGTCAGATGGGATCATTTAGTAGTTTCCATGTGGGAAACTATCAGACCAATCTATTTGATGTCTGAGGGTTTTAGCTGTTCTCCTAATGGATCGGTAGTTTCTTTCCGAGATCCTTTATTATAGGATTTTCGGCTTTCCTCTACCAGGAATACAGCTGGGCATTTAGCGGTATCGGTTTGGATTGTGCGGCATCCGGGGTGACCTTATCCTTTATTTTGTATATATAATGTTTTTTTTATAATATGCATTTTTTATATTTTTGAGGATGAGCGAGTCAGGTGAGTGGGTGTGTTCGTATGCTTTATTACATTGTACTTATTTTTTTTGGGGAAGGTTAACTTTCTGGTAGTAAGACCCGTCACGGCCAGGCTGGGAAACTGGATAGGCAAATGCTCACATTAAATCTGTATCGATACAGTGTGTTAAATGTCTTCCTTTTTACACCATAACCCATGGTGGTGCTCCTACTAAAGGAGGGAGATACGGAACATACATACATGTGAACTGATACTGAACATTTCTTTAGTGACATTGTAGAAGGTGGTAAAAGGGTTATTTTCGTGCAACGTGTTCGATCTTTTATTTCCCGTATTTCGTGTTTTGACGTTTTATTTCTCGTTTTCTCGTGTTTGACTTGATTTGTGTGCTTCGTGTTTCCCCTTATTTATTTTCCGTGTTTGTTTTACTTTATATACTAGAAAGATCTCATTCTTTTTCTGAATAGGAGAACCATTTTTTTTTATTATAAAGATCAGACAGTACTTAACATATGAAGATACAACTCGTGTTACGTAGTGGAAATTTTGATGAGTTTCGTCGTTGACAAAACTGTTTCGTAGTGGACAAAAATTTCGTTGTTGACATCAACCTTATTCTATGTTGATACATACTGCAAATTACATGAAACTAACCCTTGTTATTTGTTTTGCACGAATAAAATTGAAAAAGAGTAAAAACGACTGCATGGTAGTTGTAGTTTATTGAAAAACGCCCACATATACGTACTAGTATATATGTTGTGTGAATTCTATTCTGTTCAGTCTTTGTGTATTTTTTTTTATAGTAAAACTTATTCAACTTATATTTTGTCCCATTTTGATCATTTGGTCAGAAGAACAGAAAAAATTGAACGAAGAGGATCTATTACAAACAAAAAACTTCCATCTCATTGACAGATCTTTTCATGAATAAAAGTGCAACTATTTTCTATCCAATTCACATTTTAATTAATGGTTAAAAAACTTAAAAATACTTTCAAATGATTTACATTACATTAACTAAATTTCAGTTGCACCTTTTAACATGTTACTGATATGCTTAATAATACTACAGAAATTTAATCCGGGTATAATTTTCAGTCTATTTTTCACCTGTCATTCAACCCAAACTCTAATTGAAAACCCCTTTGTTCTTGACTACATTTGATCTCATCTATCCAACTTTTTTTTTTACCTGAACTACCTATAATATTAAAAAGTTGGATAAATGAGAATCAACCAAAGCAACTATGCTTACCCGCTTTAATTTTTTTTTGGTATTATTATTATTATTATTATTTTTTAAACTTTTTTTTAATTCATTATTTATTTTAGGACATGTTAGGTAACGAAACAATGATCGAGGAATCTTTAGAGCTTAATAATCCAGAATTGAAAAAAAAAATGAAGGCAGTAGAAGTTTTTGCAGCTGTGATTGCTTATTTTAAGAAAGATCTTCTTCAAACAAAAGAACAGAGAGGAACAACTATCAAGGAGAAAGATATACAGTGGGTTATTACGGTTCCCGCCATTTGGGATTTGAAAGCCAAACAGTTTATGAGAGAAGCTGCAAAAAAGGTATGTATGGTTAAGTGAGAGACAGAAGATCTCAACATTGTTCCAGAATATCCCAATCAATAGTCTAGAAAACCCCAACCTGGTCAGCATAATTTATAACATATTCTGATCAGCTTAAAAAATCATATTAGAAATAGAAAAAAAAACAAGCATTCTGTGAGTACTGCATGGCAATACATAGTGGCCCTACCGGTTAAATTCTCTTTGTAATGGAACGAAATTCTAACATAATCTATAACTTGTCATGGTGTAATTAACATCATAAAACAAACAAACCAACCACTAAACTGTTCGTCCAGCTAGAGGGGTCATTGTCAGATATAGAACTGTACATTGTAAAAAGCTAATATTGCAACAGCTGACACTATACTGCACTATAACCCTTGCCGATAACTATACCGTGATGATTGGTGTAGGCTTCTTTGCACATAAGAAACCATATTGCTTTTTATTCGTCTAATCAGTCAGCTGTTTTCTGTCGTCGGTTTTGTTTATTTACACCAGAAATCAAAGAAGCGACGAAATCACGGGAATCGAAATGACATCTTTGGTAAATTCCGTGATTTAGATATTTACTAATCAATATGTCCAAGCAATGAAAAATAAATGGTTATTTTTTTCAAAATTAGAGCATACGTTTTGTGAGCTTACGAAATAAATCTAACACTAAATGATCACAATCATTCAACTTTTTAATACACAGTCTAAAGTGTAGATTATGTAAAATTGAGAATGGAAATGGAGAATGTGTCAAAGAGACAACAACCCGACCAAATAAAAAACAACAGCAGAGGGTCACCAACAGGTCTTCAATGTAGCGATAAATTCCCGCACCCGGAGGCGTCCTTCAGCTGGCCCCTACACAAATATATACTAGTCCAGTGATAATGAACGCCATACTAATTTCCAAATTGTACACAAGAAACTAAAATTAAAATAATACAAGACTAACAAAGGCCAGAGGCTCCTGACTTGGGACAGGCGCAAAAATATTGCGGGGTTAAACATGTTTGTGAGATCTCAACCCTCCCCCTATACCTCTAACCAATGTAGTAAAGTAAACGCATAACAATACGCACATTAAAATTCAGTTCAAGAGAAATCCGAGTCTGATGTCAGAAGATGTAACCAAAGAAAATAAACAAAATGACAATAATACATAAATAACAACAGACTACTAGCAGTTAACTGACATGCCAGCTCCAGACTTCAATTAAACTGACTGAAAGATTATGATTTCATCATATGAACATCAGGCACAATCCTTCCCGTTAGGGGTTTAGTATCATACCATCATAACATATATGAGAAGAACATAACCCGTGTCATGCCAGCAACTGTTTTTAAAAAATAATGTGTTTAGTTCCGATGCAAAGACCTTATCAGTGACTCCATATTAACGCCAAAATATGCAATCTTTAATGACTTGACAACAGTATCGTAATTATATCCCTTCTTAATAAGTCTATTCAAAGGTTTTGTAAGTTTCTGAGGTGAATACCGACACCTTTGTGCTTTATAAAGAATATTACTATAAAAAATTGGATGTGAAATACCTGAACGTATAAGAAGTCTGCATGTTGAGCTATATTTACGAATGATGTCTTTATACCGATGATAAAATTTAGTAAATGTTTTGACTAGTTTGTGATATCGAAAACCCTGGTGTAATAATTTTTCAGTAATATATAAATTTCTCTCGTTAAAATCTAAAACATTGTTACATACACGAGCGAATCGTACAAGTTGAGATATATTAACACCGTAAGATGGTGACAAGGGAACGTCACCATCTAAAAACGGATAATTAACGATAGGAAATGAAAAATCATCCCTTTAATCATAAATTTTAGTATTCAGCTTTCCATTAGTGATATAGATATCAAGATCGAGAAAAGGGCAGTGGTCATTGTTAGTATTAGCTTTATTTAAAGTAAGTTCAACAGGATAAATTTCATTAATATACATACTGAAGTCGTCATTATTGAGAGCCAAAATATCATCCAAATATCTAAAAGTATTATTAAATTTGTTTATCAGATGTTGTTTCGATGGGTCTTTGCTTATTTTTGTCATAAATTGTAACTCATAACAATACAAAAACAGGTCCGCAATAAGTGGTGCACAGTTAGTCCCCATTGGAATTCCGATAATCTGACGATATACGGAATCCCCAAAGCGAACAAAAATGTTATCTAGTAAAAATTCAAGGGCATATATAGTATCAAAGCATGTCCAATTAACATAGTTTTTTTGTTTATTGCTACTAAAAAATGACCTAAAAGAGTTGGAACATATATATTCACATTCTGATTTTTTGAATGCCCATTTAATAAGGTGTGTGAATTTTTTCTTAATGAGAATGTGAGGCAATGTGGTATACAGGGTAGAAAAATCAAAACTTTGAACAGATTCAAAATCACCAATATAAGCATGCAATTTATCAAGTACTTCCAACGAGTTCTTGACACTCCAAAAGTAATTTATTCCACTATTTTCGAAGGCCTTATTTGAACAATTTATTATCAGGTTTTTAATTGTACCAAGTGTGCTGGTAAGAAGAATAGACAATTTAGTAGTTGAACAATGGCTTAAAGAAGAAATAAATCTATATTTGTAAGGGGTTTTGTGTAGCTTCGGAAGCCAATACATAGTTGGGACTTTCATTGTATTTGGCTCTGCTTGTAAAGCGGTGGCTAAAAGATTATGTTTGTTACAGATTTCGTTTTCTGAAAATGGAGTCAGTTGGAATGTTGGTGAATTGGTGATTTCCTTTTTCAGAACCTCAATGTAAAATTTACGTCAAACAATAATAATATTATTAGCAGCTTTATCTGCCGGGACAAAAACAAATTCCTTGGCTAGTTCTTTTAGTTTATGTTTGATACGAGAAATAGGTTTATTACTGTTCTATTTTTAAAGAATATCAATGATACATAAATATACAGCCTCGTACAAAAATTGCAACATTATTTCAAGATTACATGATTTCATTATCACAGAATAATATTGATGTTATTAATTGCACCAAATTGACAGTACTTCGTGAATAAACATTATAGCTCTTTACGATAGCAAATGAACACTTCATCGTAATTTATACCGATGACCTGCTATCATGATTTTTATCCGACCCCACTACGGACGTGTCAACACATAATGCTTACCACTCTTTAATAGCCAATCAGACGTTAATATGGCCTTCATTTCCCCCAGAATCATTCCGGAAGCAACCACGAAGCAGTCATTAAATGGCCACAGACCACAATTAATTCCTCTATCAGTTCTTTATAACCTTTTGCATCATTAAAAAAATTGCACCATGCACTTTTGTCAAATTTTTTGTGCGTGTAATGTAGAGTCCTAGTCCAAATATATATCCAAAATTCAGAAAGATTGAACCAATCACTTTTACAAATTTACCAATCTGTATCTGTATCTGTGTAAGGAATTCCCTCCTTTAAAGGAGCACTTCTTTTCAGAATCGGTTTAAAAGTTCACAATATATATTTACAGGACTATATTTACAGGGGTCTTTGGTATTCAAGAAAAGCAAAAATCTACGCCCGTGGGGTGAATGTTGGCTACATTCAATGGCCCTTTCGTTTGTTTGACGGTAGAGCTTTCAAAAGTTCATTTCTTTTGGTATGTAAAGCATAGCACAGTTTTCTATTTATATACTCTACTTTGAAGCAGTTGTCCATACATTTGCATCTACAGCCACATGCGCATAATAATCTACTTGGATCTAAAATAAGCTGTTTATTTATTACTAAGCTGGTTAGGTTAAAGCATTTATCACAGTTTTTAATGCTACGAAGAAAGCAGTCTAATTCATGCAAGTATGGTATACGAGTGTTATTCAGAGGTTTACAGTCTAGAATAAAATGTTCAACAGTTTCTGAATTATCATTGCAGAGAAGACACGTTGGATCTATTGAGTTTTGGTTAAATGCAGCCTTATTGCTTTGCAGGTAACAAGTTCCTGTTAATAGCTTTAATTTTGGTTGTAGGCGGCTAATATCTTGTGCAGAGGTACCAACACTTGCAAGACATGGATGAGTATTGTGCCATAGAATATTATTTGCAGATAAATTGCGAAGAGAGCTGAATAATGATACTTTTGTCCTGAGTTGTTCATGCCAAACGTTGTCCACTGCCTTCTTAACACTTGCTTTCCATTTGTATCTGCTGACTGGGTTCTGTATAAGTTCATGAGCTGATTGTAGATTGTATTGTGCAAGTAAGCAACGTATTTTAGAAAACCAGTTTTTGGAGTTAAATCCAGATATCGAGAGTTGTCTTTCTGCCAGATCTTTTTCGACGGATGATTCCATACCACAAATCTTGTTGTATATGTTTAAGGCTGCTTTGTGTATAATGCCTTGGAGTGGTATAACTCCTGCTATAGTATAAATTGCTGCATCCGCAGTGTTGTTGGGAAGCGACAAGATTTGTTTAATTGATTTTCGATAGAATACTTCTAGTGGCTCTAAATGTTTATTGTCTGGAAGAAGAATGTCAATTCCATAGATAAGAACTGGAAGAACATAAACGTTGAAAATGTGAAGACAAGTTAGTGGGTTTAGCCCGTTCTTTCCATGCAGACCAGCCCCCATCAGGCTATACATAGTTCGTCTTGCCTTTGAGATGTTTTCATCAACGTAAATGCTGATAGTTTTTTTTAAATCAGAGCTGTGTTTTATGCCAATATGCACAGCTGAATCTGGCTCATTCATTTTTATATTATTAATTTTGAAGTTGAAGCCTGTATCTTTTGAAGGTGGTTCGTGTTTTAATATGACACTTTTGGTTGGTTGGAGTGAGTATTTTTTAATTCTCAACCGTGCTTATCATTGTTTGGAGGTCATTAGGAGAATTGGCAATGAGAGCAACATCACCTGCGCAAGTCGGGGATCCACAGTATATATTTCCGATGTAGGTACCAAGGCCGCTGTTTTCTAATTGGTCCAATACATCATTGATGTAAACTTTGTACAGTTCGGTGCTTAATATCCCACCTTGTCTTACTCCTTGTTGTACAGGGAATGGTTTTGACATTAGACCGTTCCATTTAATAGAGGTTGTGGCGTATGTACTCAGTTGGCGGATAAGTAGCCAGAGGGTCCCACCTACTCCTGATAGAAAGAGTTTACGATGTAAGCTGTTAAAATTGACAACATCAAATGCTGATTTGGCGTCTAGCAGAGCAACAAAAACAGGCATCTTTTGGTCCATTGATTCTGCTATGGATTCTAGGAGGATGAGGGCACTGTATAGAGGAGATACCCCAGGAGTGAAACCTCTTTGTAATCGGTTTTGGAGAATATCAATGACGTCTCTTAGCAATACACATCCATACCCCTATTGACAAGTCAAGAGATGTTCCGAAAACTGTAAATATTACCTTTTTGCACTTGGCCTAATCACTTATTCCAAATCAAAATCAGTTAAAATACAACATCCAAAAATTTATTTCACCTGTCTTCTTTCATTTCCACCCAAAAAAATCTAAGTAATGAGTAAGGAAGGGAAAGAAAAAAAATTAAGGAAAAATACACTCTAATTAAAAGGAACTATATTATTGTGGTCTTTGGCCTATTAGGGGCCTAAAACTTGACCAATTCTAATAAAACTTGGCATGATTCAAGCTTAGTATATTATAAAACAGTTTACAAAGTTTCAAAGCCATATGATACCAAATAAAAAAAATGTGGCATTTTTTATATATCTGAACTTTGGGTTCTGAATTGTGGCGTTGAATTAGAACAATTTCAACTATCAAATTTGAGCTTCTAAAAACCAAAAGATACCAAAACTAACACTTTTTAATGTCTCTATGTATAAGTTAACATCTATTTAAAGTAACAGAAAGCATACTTCATGTATCAGACTTATGAAAAATGGCCAGAAGTTAATTTTATATGAGCCTGTGCCAAAAAATAGAGGTTTTCAAATAAAGTGAGGCCTTATATAAAATGTAATATTTTTCACTTACCACAATTTTCTGAAGTTGTTAATGTATCAAAAAAACTTTAACATGTTATAAATGTACTTTTAATGGCAATATAAGTTTCAAATAGCATAACACATGTGGATAAAATGGTCTTTAGCAATGTCATGCTTAAAAAAACAGGTTGTCAATTTAGGCCGTTCCCCACATTTGCATATTAAAAAGCATATAAATGATATGGGAGATGGAGATATGCTTCTTTTTGCTTAAATCTGTGCTTAGATATGATAAAACATGGAGCCTGGATGTAATAAGACTGTCACTTTCAACTATATATGTAGACAGTATGGTCTGATGCAAAGTTTATTAACTTTACTGTTTAAAACCTGAATGAAATTTCAGCCTCAAAAGGCCAATATTTTAACCACTAGCTATCCAAAAGAAGAAAGTAAAGGTAATCTGTGAAACAGAAATGGTTAAGCAACCAGTAATAAGTGTTTTTTATATAGATTCAGTACAATCTGTTTAGGAATACAACTTTTTTTTGTGTTCAGAGTTCACAAATAAGTTAAACAACTGAAATAAAAACCACAAACACAAACAGATATCAGAAAAAACCTGTCAGAGAGAAATTAAGCATGCTGTTTTTGAAAAAATATTGAAAAAAGTGAAAAAGCTACATTTTGGGCATTTAACCTGAAAAGTGACTTTTTCACAAAATTTCTTTCAAATGAAAGTGAAAATCATTTCTTCTCATGTAGTTTGAAATTGTAGTCTTGGGCCAAATAGTATTTATAACCAATTAAATACAGTTACTGTTAATAGATTTACCACATTCCAGACGTCCAGCCTCTGGGTAATAATTTAAAAACACGCATAATCGAGCTGCGATTTATTATTATTAGCGCTCATCCAACTGATAGATATGCCAAACTTTATGTGAATAGGACACTGAGAAAATGTTTATACTGTGCTTTAAATATAGTTGGAGATGAGATACACTTTGTAACTGAATGCCCACTATGTATATTGATAACAGAAATGAGTTTTTTTTCTGAAATTTCTCTAAATTGTAATAATTTTCAATCTTTTGACAACTTTTCAAAGTTTTATGGCTATTTACACAAGAAAATTTAAATGTGTATAAATGTTTAGGAAAGTGTTTATCTAAAAATCTAGAGATAAGGAGAAGTTCAAATATAATAAATGCAAATTGGCCACAAATATACATATTTTGAGTGGTATACGATTTTAAATGGTACTAGTACACACCCACGAAATCGCGGCCATTCAAAGCGTGGTTGAAAGTATTTAAAGTGTTGGACTTGAGAAGTTCAGGAATAGGTACTTGGGGAAATGAAAATGTTTTTTTTTATCCCTTCTTCTTTATTTCAAAAATTCCTATTTTTTTGTTTTCTTCTCGTTTAATAGTATAGATATTTAAAAGATGTAAATTGTATTATCTGGTTCTGTCCTGGTCTTATATAGCAAATTTTATAGTATTAAACAATATTGTTTTCTTATATGTCTCTAATTTATGTCTAATCGTATTTACTTGTATGTAATGTCATGAAAGCTCTTAATATGGTCATTTAATAGGAAAGGGCCCCGGCCCCAATATCTGTAATTATATAAGTATGCAGACTGTTTAAGATCAACAATTACACCACATGAACGGTACATATAACATTTTCATCGTCATTAAATGTGAATTTTAATCATTTTATATATATATATATATATATTAGGGTGGTATATCACATGACCAGCTAACATTAGCTTTGGAACCAGAAGCCGCATCAATGCACTGTCGTCGAGTTCCGGTCGGGATAACAGAGGAATCTGATGGTGGTAGAAATATTGCATTAATGGACGTAGGTTCCAAGTATATCGTGTTAGATCAAGGAGGTAAGACTTAGTGTATGATTGTTCATCCCCTTTGATGGCGTTGTCTTCTCTTTGCTATCGTGTTGATCTCAATTGTATTGTTAATTATTCGTTTGTTATGGTTTGCACTTTTCAAATTATCTTCTCATTGGACAATACTGAAAAACCTAAGAAGACAAGCTTTAAGTGAAAAATGTTGAAAATAACATGGAACATTTTTTTTTATTTGTTTCAAATATTATACAGGTATGGTTCATATCCAAGAAAGAATTTGATAAAATGACGTTACAATACTCGAATCATGATTATACACTACACTGGCTTGTGCTATTATATCTATTGCCCAGGCATATGTAGAACATACAGTCTAAAATGTCATCCGCAGATGCAATGCAATGCAATACAATACACTACATTTAAACACTTCACTACACTAAGTCGTATTGCAGGTACCTTTCAATGCAATTGCAATTTATTGCAACAAATTACAACTACATCAACCCATGTTATTTCAAATCCAGTGTAATTTATATAATAGTATGTTTTACACTTTACTAAACTAATTTCAATTTTAAAATGAAAAAATATATTATACAAACATATAATATATGGCATGTTTCAAAAGCCAGTCGCTCAAGATATATTAAGAATACCGGTGTTATGCATTGTGATTATATATTTTGAATTTGATGGTCAAGTGCTTTAAAACAATTTCATATAATTGTGCCTGGTTTGTATAATTAAGGTGGAACAACAGACATAGCTGTTCATGAAGTTACTGGGAAGAATACACTCAAAGAAATCAATCAAGCGTGCGGTGGACATTGGGGCGGAATCACTGTCAATGGAGAGTTTTACAGCTTCCTTATCAAACTTCTAGGTGGTGATGTTATCAATGAAGTTAAAATAAATAGTCCGTCAGATTATTTCCAGCTGCTTTACAATTTTGAACACGTAAAGACGTCATTTACATCGGAACATATGACCGATTCAAACCAACATCAAACTGTTCGAATACCAATTTCGTGGTTGCAAAGTTATCAAATGGTAACCGACTGTAAACTGAAAGATGCCATGAAACAAGGGATGTATGTTGGGAAGGCTTATCTTAGCGGTGCTGATAAATTAAGAATAAAAAATAGTCTATTTAGAACATTCTTTGATTATTCAATCGACAATGTAACAGAAATATTGGCTAGTGTTTTAAGCAAAAGAGAACTAAAAGAAGTAGAAACGATTTTAATTGTTGGTGGTCATTCAAAGTCAACCATTCTTACTGATGCAATCATGAAGAAGTTTGGAAGCAGATATGGTGTAGTAATTCCAAAAAATCCAGAAATCGCAGTTTTGAAAGGTGCCGTCTTGTTTGGGTTCGAGCCAGACATCATAACGAGTCGTGTTGCCCGATATACATATGGAATCGCCATGCAGCGACCCTTTATCTCAGGAGTAGACCCAGAATCTAAGAGAAAATTCTTAATAAATGGTCTAGTTGACAACGTGTTCGACAAACATGTTGAAATCGGGCAAGTAGTCAATATTGGTGAATTCCAGAAAGATCATGATTATGTCCCGGCAAGCAAGGACTATAAGGGTGTACATTTTGAATTCTACGCCACAGAAAGTAAAAATCCTAAATATGTGACAGATGACGGTTGTAGTTGTATAGGGGTGTTGTATTTTGAATTATCAGACAAGTCGAACAGAAAAGATTTGAAACTCAAACTTTATGCAAGTGGAACTGAAATAATGGCCGTTATAACGGAAAAATCAACAGATATACAAACAGAAGGATACTTCAGTCTACTCGGTTAATTATGAACTTAAGGAACTTATTATTATCATAATATGTGATACATGTACAACTTAAACACATAGAATATTTTAGTTCTTTGATATTTTCTTTGCTGTTTGATTGTAGCTGAAAGAGTAACCGTGTTTTATTTATTCGACTATGAAATTACACAGGATATGATTTACTTTAACAATTATAAAAGTTTTAATAATAATATTATAAAACTATTAAGTGTCACGTATTGATAACAGCTGAACAGTATACAATTAAACCTATCCAATTTTTACAGCGGATGACCGTTAGGACATTTCGGTGTACATGGTGTATTGCTATCGCCTAGATTTCCATTACGCAACTTTCGTTTTGGGTTTTTAACCGATCTATAAACATGATGAATACGTAGACATCATCAAGTGCAAACTAACATTCCTTATCGCGTGTTATACATTCGTTTCTTCAATGAATACTCGTCAAATACTTTTTAAAGAAGATAAATTAATAATATTAAAATGTTTTCTATATATATACAAGTAAAAATCATTCATTTCTATGCACACGCACGCGGAAGAATATCACAAGAACGTTTTGCAATCTCAAGGAACGAACATTTTTTTGAGGGAAAATACGAATGCCTACTCAAATCCATTCTATTAGAAAAATTAGTACAGAAGAGTGTTCACCATGCACTTGCACTGCACTTTTATTAATATAGTAGAATAGAATGATATATAAATGCATGAAAAGTATATATACATTTACCTGTAATATACAAACATTAATATAATATATAACAATAAACCTGAGTATACTGATCTGTATCACTACAATATAATATGGTGAGGTTGAATTCCCTGTCATTTATTTATCATACACGCACGAACTTGTCCCAAAAATAATATCTGTACACACACCTCAGTTTCAGGTAAAGCGATGTGATTTTTTTCTGAGACAAGTGCTTGTCGAACCATCCACAAGAACTTCCGGTCTACCGATGTTCAGTACTTCATTACTTTGATTAAAATAATCAACACCCAGCCAAACAAATTGACTTATGAGACACATTCTTAATATACTTCCAATGAGGGCAATTTGAATTGACATTATAAATAAGTCTTAGAACTTGTTTTCTCTTCATTTGTCTCACTGTTGATAATTGAAACCAAAATAAGATAACATATTATGAATAACATATTATGAATCATGAATATGACAATGAAGATTCAGAGAGAGCAGTTCCTGATTTTTTAAACATAATAAATGTTGCTGCTACAAAGGCAAACATTTTTCGCCATAAATCATCTAAAAAAAGAAAACCTAATTGTAAATGGTTTGATTCTGATTTAGGTGTAAAGAGGAAAATTCTAGTATCTAAAGGAGAATTATTGTCAAAATTTCCGTATGATCCTATTGTCAGAGGTTCATATTATAAATGCTACAGAGAGTATAATAAATTGCGTAAATATAAAATGCGCACATTTAAACAGTCCATCCTGAATAGCCTTGACAATTTAAGAGATTCTGATCCAAAACAATACTGGAAACTTATTAATTCTTTAAAGGAGTCTACAGATGATAGTAAAGGAAAGTCAGTAGAACCAGAAGTCTGGTTTAATCATTTTTCAGATTTGAATAAATCTCCTTCAATTAGTGAGACAAGAATTAAAGAAATTAACTCTAAAATAGAAAATATGGAAAAAAATAAAACTTTTTGTGAATTAGATTATAGATTCTCTACTAAAGAAATATTTGAATCAATATCTAAACTCAAAAGTGGTAAAGCCTCAGGTCTGGATGGTATACCTAACTAGATGCTAAATGCAGGACGTTTAGTTCTAAATCCTTTAATTCAGAAACTGTTTAATCATGTTTTTTCATCTGTTATTTATCCAATGCAAATTGAATGGTCATCAGTCTATTTATCTGCTGTTTTTAAGTCTGGTGATCCAAGTAAACCAGATAATTATCGTGGCATTGCCATTAACTCTTGTGTTGGTAAATTGTTTAACTCTATTTTGAATAACAGACTAGATAAATGTTTGGTAAAAGAATCAGTGATTAATCCATGTCAAATTGGATTTTCAAAAAAATGTAGACCATCTGATCACGTTTTTGTTTTAAAAACCATTATCGATAAATATATAAGTAAAAAGGGGGGTAAACTATTCGCCTGTTTTGTAGATTTTAAACAGGCTTTTGATAAAGTGATCCATGAGGGTATCAGATATAAGCTTTTAACAAACAATATTACTGGAAAGTTTTATTCTATCATTAAAGATATGTATAATAAAAGTGACCTCTGTGTTAAAATTGATAATGAAATGACTCCATGTTTTAAATCATTTATAGGGGTTAGACAAGGTGATGTTTTAAGCCCAAATATTTTTGAAATATTTATCAATGATCAACCTGACAAGTTTTTATCTTGTCCTGATCCAGTAAATATTAATAACCGTAGAGTAGATTGTCTTATGTATGCTGATGATGTAGTAATTTTTTTCAAAAACACAGGAAGGCTTGCAAAAGAGAATTTATATGTTACATGAATATTGTTTAGTATGGTGTTTTGATGTAAATTTAAAAAAGACAAAAAGTATAATTTTTAACAAGCTAGGAATTTTTTTTAAATGCTGTTTACATTTTGGAGGTAAAGAGATCGAAAGTGCAAAATTATATAGATATCTTGGAATCACATTCACATCTAGTGGTATATTTAAGCAGTGTAAAGATGAATTATACAACAAATCTTTAAAAGCTTGTGTTAAGCTACAGAGATGCTTGTCATCATCTAACCCTAGTATTGCCACTTTTTTACATCTTTATGATCATACAATTAAACCCATACTATTATATGGCAGTGAAATATGGGGAATGTTTAGAACGGATTCAGCTGCTTGTAAAAAAGATAATGATTATATATTAGAAAAAGTCTTTGGTCAGGATTCTTCTGAAAAAGCTCATACCAAATTTATGAAATATATTCTTGGTGTAAACAGAAAGTCAAGTAATATAGCTGTAATGTCAGAGCTTGGTAGATTTCCTATGTATTTTACTATAATTTTATGATCAATGTTAAAATATTGTCATAGACTGGAACATTTGAAAGAAGGATTATTATTTGATGCATTTATATGTTGTAAACAGTTACATAGCTCTAATGTAAATACACGAGGTATTCTAGTATAGATTATATTCAGAGAGAGATTGAATTACCAAATTTTGACCAATCAATTGGTTCTTTATGTCAGTATGTTAAAAATAAACTATGTAAAAGTTATTTCACATTTTGGAATAAACTTAAGTATCGAACAATTAACTCCCAAAAAGGGAAGCTTGGTACTTATTTTTCTATAAAAAATTGTTTTAAAAAAGAAAAACATTTAGAATTGCAGGACTTCAAAAAAAACCCAGTCAATTTGTAAATTAAGAATAAGTGCTCACTCTTTAAAAATTGAGACAGACAGATATTCTAAAAAGCATATAGAAAGATCTGAGCGTCTTTGTTCTAGTTGCTCACTTGGTAAAGTTGAAGTTGAGCTTCATTTCTTATTAGAATGCCCTCTTTATGATATTCAAAGGGACGATTTTTTTCAAGACATTTCTAACAATTGTTGTAATTTTATAAATTTAAATAAATCTTCTAAATTTTTATGGCTCTTGACCCAAGAAAATGTTACTCTTATGGAAAAACTGGGCTGTTATATTTGTGACTGTTTTGAATTAAGGAGATCAGGTATGAACACTGACACTAAGTCAAGTAAATAATTTGAGAATGAATACATATACATGTATAATGAAATGTTATTATTCTTTTATTCACAATATATATGTGGTTTTTAGCTTGATTCTGACCAATGCTTATATTCCAAATATATATGTATATGCCTCTATTGTTGTTGTTACCAATTATGTAAATCAATTGTATCTGATTTTATGCCCTTTATGGGCCCTGTAATTTGGGATATAAAAATATTCTATTCTATTCTATTCTATTAAAAAGTACAGGGCCCAATATTAGATTAATACTTATGGAACTCCTTTATGTGAAGTTTCAAATGCATTACATACATTTTTAACTTTGTTCATTGTTCTCAGCATTAGAAATAACTTTTAAATAAAGCAATATGTTTTTGGGACAGATCATAAGCAGGTAATTTCAACCATGGTAAATCATCGCAAAAAAATCAAAAACTTTTGATAAATCCATTAAAATTGCAGCTACAAATTTATTTTCATTAATTTTAAAAAATAAGAAATTTGGTACGACTGTCAATGAGACAACTAGCTGCGAGAGTTGAAATGACGATGATATTAGCACATTTGGTTTTTTTTGTAATTTGTTTATTTTTGACAGAAAACAATCAAGCAGGATTACACACGTGTACAGTTTCAAGTATGGTCTTAAAAATATTGTTAGTATATGACAACTATAAATAGCAAGACATAAAACAAAATATAACAATTTTTGTACCAGTTATAAAATATTTAAATCACCTAGGACAGATTGTAATGGCAACCATTTTTTTATCTATATATTCTTTTTGTGTAGCCGATAAGAAATTTACTGTATGTTGTTCTATTCTTATACAGTATTTTAAATATGCAATTCTACCTTTCACAGAAGGTTTTTCTCCTGAATTTTTACAGCTATAAATATAAAATTTTAAAATCAACATTATATGGGTCAAAAATTTCCCCAATACCAAAAATAACATCTTTTGCCTCTATATTTTTAAGGCTAAATCCACATTTTAATAATAAATCTTGAAGTGCTATCCAAATATTTTTGCAACTACATACATTCCCAAAAATTATGCAATAAGCTTTCTTTGGTTTCAGTGCAAAAAGTGCACAGTTCTGTTTCTATTAAACCACATTTATAAAGAAAAGAGTTTGTGTATACAATTCTATGTAATAACTTGAATTGAAAATTTTGAAGTGTTTTTTGTTGTTTGAAATGCCATCGAATAGATTTTGCCCCAATCATCAATCTTAACACATAAATCATCAGACCATTTGTTTTGTGATCTTAGAGGATTTTCTTTATTTTTTCTCCAGAAATAATTAATAAAAATATTTACATGGTTTGTTTTTTTTTTATCATTTTTGAGTTTTTCTTCAATATCATTTTCAATAATATCTAATCTACCATGATCTGAAATGGTTTTTCTTCCAGATATCTGGGATTGCACTAACAAGACCAAAATATTCAACAAAATTGGTTTGAAACTGCATACTGAGTTTTAAGCTGCTCAAATGTCAGTATGTTTTTCCCATCTGAGATTAGATCATTTATAAAAAATATACCATCATTACAATAATTTTCAAAAATAAATGGCTTTCCACATCTTCTAATGTTGATATTAAGCCAAATGGGTTGACTCAGGATATTAATGGGATTGTTTTCATTTTTCACCTTTTCTGGCCTCAATTTAGCCAGATTTAGAAAAATGTCCCTCCAAAAAGGATTTAACTTTTTTTGGATTTTTTTCCTGACCCTCTTTTGTCAGGTACAATATTTTATCCCCTCCATATTTTTCTATATAGCTCAATAATAGAATATTCCAGGGAGAAATACTCAAGGGATCTTGTTATTTATAAAGCCATGACATTTTAAGAGACATACAAAAACTTTCTATATGAATGAATGAATGAATAAATAGTTTATTAGAGTGCAACCTGAATATATACAATATAATGTACATTGAGTACTGACATAATGATTCAGACAGCCAAATAGGCTTATGATGCACTATCATGTTTTAACTTTAAATATTACAGATATAAGAAAATGAGGTCAAAATTATAACTTTTAAAAATGTAAACATGCGTATACTTCGATATTTACTATAGACAGATTAAACAGTTATATAAATTCACGTCTTATATTGGAACATTCTAAAATAAAGTTTGCTACAAGTTTGGTATTAGCATTTAAGAGTACTGTAATGGCTTCGTTTGGAGGTAGCTCATCAATGTGATTATAGAAGGTAACTCTTGTAACAGTCTGTTTCGTGCAACAGTATAACGGTCACAATAGATGAGGAAAGTGTTTCATCTTCAATCGAACCTGAACACGTACGTAGATTAGGTGGAAAAGTTCCAGAACGAATCCTTGCAAGTGCTGAACGTTGCACCCTTGATAAATGTCTTTTTACATATGGTTCCGTTGAGAATTCGGACTTAAAAGTTTTATACGTTCTCAGTTTTGGCATTGTACGCACTTCATTGGTCCAACTATCTTTGAAGTCATCTACACATTTACTTTTGACTGTTTCTAAAACGTAGTTTGTAGAAATATTCTCGCCACTGTAATTAATCAAATGCGTAAGATTACAAGTATTTAAAACTGTCTTGATATTGTTAAACCAGGTATTTTTGTAGCGTGTTGAGGTTTCAATGTACCAACAGAACACTTTACGACAAAGTCTATTGTCTGCCATGGCATTTTCATGAGGCGACACCATAGGCGTATCGCATTACACTGCGTGCAATATCATAACGTTTCTTAAAATTGAAAAAATATCTAATCTTTTTACCTTGTTTGCTAATCCCCTACAGTTTACTGAACCTACAACTATGGATGCCATTGATATGCATACACAAATCTTGTCAATAAAGTAACATCCACATATATTACACTCTTGTATATTTGTTGCTGTCTCTCCCAAGTGATTTATATAGCTTACATGTTTTGCATACTGTATACCAAGATTCATATCTTGTGCTGTCCTTTATAATTTTGGTTGTGTGTTGGTACCCCCCAAATGAAGCCTTGTAATATAAATGCATTCTGCCAATATGAGTTATCTGCTCTTTTAAAGTAAAATCCAAATTAAAGTACCAAAGAAAAAATTAAAGAAATAAATAAAAAAGATATATTTAGTTACCATTTTACCCCTTTTGCGGTTCGGGTATTTATATATAAAAAAATAAAATAAAATTCAAACACATTTAGTTCACCGACTGGTCTTCAACAATGAAAACCTAAACGATATAGTCAGTTTTAAGATACGGCCAAGACATTGCTTGGAAGTATTTACCTGATGTTGAGGGCGAGAACACTACAATGACAGCCACTGGATCCTGACTTGTGACAGAGACATGAAGAATGTGGCGGGTTTAAACATGACTTTGTGTGTAAGCGTCCCCCCTTTACAATAGACAGTGTAACAGCACCACATAAGAACAGACTTTAAAAAATCAGTTGTAAATAGCTTTTCTCAATAGATTTATTCGAAGCACAAACAAACTAACAAAAAACAATAGACACAGAGCACCCAATGCTCGTAGTAACTAAAAGCTACTTAAAGATCAAATTAAAAAGATGTGGTATGATTGCCAAGAGACAAAATAATTTGTAGACAAATCAAATTATTCCCCCATATGCTAAAAATGACACTTGTAAATAAGATTTTAGGTGTATATTTATTCGATGGAAACTTTAAAGAAAATCGAATTTTTACAGAAAAGTGTCCGCCATGCACTTGCATTGCACTATCATAAGTAAAATAGTAGAATAGAAATATATACAAATGGATGGAAATCATAATACATGTGTAGGAATTGGAACCGCGATGGTACTCTGAACTGCGATGGTCACGCCGTAGTGCGATCAGTTGGAAAGCAAGTCCTTCGATACGGCCGTTGTCGTCAAGCTCTATCAGCAACAATAGCAGGGGGAATTAATTAGGTGGCCCTACAGTCGTCCGTAACGTCAAAAAGTCCGCCAAATCAATCGGCTAAAAGATTGACGTTTAAAGTATTTTTTGCAACTTGTCATGCTTTTATTATAATTAAATTTTAAAATTTGTAGGTTTTGTGACCAATATAATTTCTTTACGACATACAAACATTACAAAAAATAGCTTGTTAATGCTATTCCTTTATCCTGTCCGTTCTAAAAAAAAAAAATAGCCATCTTTTTTGTTCGCCAAAAAAAATCGATTTTCCTAATTTGACGTTTGCGTATCCAAATACAGAAAAGAACGGTTATAATCTTAAATGAAACCGGGAAACCTATTTCAAATTCATATACTGTTTTGAAGCCATCATTTTTTACTTTTATACATCAATTTTAGTGACCAC
Source organism: Mytilus edulis (assembly GCF_963676685.1). Classification (NCBI taxonomy): domain Eukaryota; kingdom Metazoa; phylum Mollusca; class Bivalvia; order Mytilida; family Mytilidae; genus Mytilus; species Mytilus edulis. Next base: position 3,130,195 of record NC_092351.1, read on the forward strand.
TAGCCATGTATCTGGTTTAAGCTACGTTTCTACTTCAAAACAGTGAAGTTTAGCTTCTTTTCATTGTACCTGTTTCAAAGTGCTCTAACATACTGATTTTATTAAAAACATGAATGAAATTTTGATTAAAAGTTGTGGATTTTCACAACTTGATTCCATACGATACTTGTATTTTAAAGTAACTAAAACCCCTTTTGATCCCTACACAAATTGACGGTGACATTGTTTTCTTTTTTCAACATACGTCATAAAACGTTTATAACAAAATATGTGTCAGGGTCATGTGCATAGTAAAAATTTACAAATTAAAGTGAAACAACAAACAAAGATCTTCTTTATTGTGTTTAAAGCTAAACGTCTTGGAAAATTCTGACAGATCTGACAAATTATTGATAGCCTACTGTATGGATGGACAAAAGCACAAAAATAGCAATAGAAAATGCATTGCAAAGAAAATTCTGTAGGAAAAAAACATAATATGAAAAAAGGAAATGAAGGTCAGTTAATAAAATCTTGTTTACATTATTATCTCTTTACTTAGTAAGCTATATTTCCATTCTCAATTTTATAGTAATAAGAGCAAATACTAGCTTATCAAACCAAGTCAGCCAAACAAGAAGTTAATTCATAGAGTTGTGTTCTTACAAAATTGAATTTATTCAAATGGCAAATTCTTGTCAAATTTAAGCATCATTGATCATTATTGAAGTAAAATGCACAAAATTTGTCCCACCAGTTTCATTTCATTTCCTATTACTAGTATTCAGGTTAAGTATATATACAATATATACTTTGTTTGTAAATATGTAATTAAAGCAGCTGATACAGCAACCTGTTCAAGAGAAGAAGCCCCAATTTTTCCAAAAAGTTTACTTTCATAATCTATAAAATACCCTGAGAAATAAGACAAAGGGCTACTGTGCAAGCTAATCTAATAGTTTAATTTTACAATAATAATGATTCTGAAATTCAAAACTGTGTCACTTTCACTTATAATTTAAAGCATATTTTTTTACAGAATTTCTGTCAATATTTTTGGTATAAATCTTATAAATCCCTTTTTTGTATGTTACTGTTCAACTAAGAAACATAGGCTTGAGTTTAAAGGCTCTCTTAATTTGAAGAAATTTGTTGTGACTCTTGGTCACACTTTATAGAATATAAAATATATATGATCAGTACTATTTATTTAATCATTTATATATCAATTTTCAGAAAGATTATTGAAATTGTATAAACTATGTTTTATTGCATTAAATATAATCAGAAGTGTTTAAAAAAATTCTGCTAGGAATGATCCCACATATAAAAATTACATGTAGTATATTTCATCCGCCAGGTCTAATTTCTTTCAATATAGCTAGGTTTTTAATTTTTCATGTAGGTGTCATTATCCACATTTCTGAATTGTCTGTAATATTTTGTCGTTTAATTTTTTACATTTAGTCCTTCTCTGAAAAATAGGGCGGCATCTCTTCTTTATATTATCATAACATAGTTATAAATCGAGTTTCGTTTTTTTTTCTTTCTAATTTTTGTAAAGTAAACTCCTTTTTAATTTTTATGCATTTTGCTGGGTTTTTATTTTTGACTGGTGATATTAAGGGGAGATAACCTTCTTCTCTAGATCTTTACACCCTTTATAGGGTAACCATACGAAATTGTATGTCGAACAGTTCCACCACCAAAAAAATAATTGAAGAATAAATTAACAATCGTAACACAACAACATTATATACACTATATACATTTTTTAAGTCTTTATGTGTTTTTATAAAGGAGGTTTACAGGTTTCATTTTGACTTTTACATAGGAAGTTTACAGTTTTAGTCTTTTAACATACAATTAAAGGAAAAATTATGATTTTTACTTTTTAGCAGTTATTTTTCATATATTTTTTTATTTTTGGTTTACTGATCAATATTTAATATAATATTTACAGATTAGGTCACATATCGGCACAAATGCACAAATCGGCATAAAAACCACCGCTTCGTTTTGAAATCAATTTGACGTTTGCGTATCCAACATTCTATTGCCGAGATATTCATATCGAGTGTTTGTCTAAATGAGATGCTTTATTAAATTTAAATTCAGCCCATCATTTTTAGTTTCCTCGTAAATATTTAGATTTTTCGATCAGGAGACTTGACAATTTTCACCCAAACTCCAAGTTTGCAGATAAAATAAAGAATAAAGGACTTTGATTTGATGTGTGAGCTTTGACGAGAATAAACTATTGATACTCAAGATTAGTTAGGTCAATAAGTTTTTATTACGACAATAGTATTTAGTGAGTTAAAATGAGGTTTGTCTCGTCCGTTTTTTTACTGAATTTTCACGGTCACGTGACTCTATTGTTGCTGATAAACTTGGGGTCAAACCGTGACCTGCTTTCCAACTGGATGGTCCACGCTGAAGTGCGATAGTTAACACGATGAAGTGCGATACTACATTGTGACGTTTACTTGTTGAGGATATAACGTACTAAATGGTGGCCCCGTTGCCAGCAATGCTATTTTTAGCAATTATCTCCTTAAAAGGCGTTTTCATTAAACTAATTACGGAAAATCTGTTGTTTTCTAATTGAAGCTCGATATCTATTTGTGATTTTACCGCACTCAAATATATATGGTCCCATGGCTTTTCTTGGTGAATTTTGGGGTTTTTCACGATACCTGACGATTTCGCAGAAAATTTTCCCTAATTTTGAGCAACATAAAAAAATTATTTTCGGCATTTCATACTATACATTTAAGGACAAATTTGTACTTGCATGAAACTTCATTCATAATGCTTTCCAGAAGAAAAATATATAAAAGATATAACAACCAATCACAGAGAGCCATCTATTTTTATCTCTATGTCATGTTCCCTTCATAAAATGGCTGCGCCCATGTAATTTTATTTGGTACATTGTAACCTTGATATCTACGCTGAAGTGCGATGGTGGTTACGCTGTAGTGCGATGGTCTACCTTTGACATTGAGTAAAAGGAAAATGTACATAAGCTGTTAAAATGAAATCACATTATTTAGATTGTACAAAAGTAGCTGCTAGCCTCACGTTTGGAAGATCTTACAACTTCTGTTCAAGTCAAACCAAAGACTTTAAATTTTGATTTTTTTTTAATGTAATTTTTAATTTGCCAATCTTCCGGTTAGCATGCAGAAGTATAGAGTCAGATAAAGGGTGTTCAAGGGCGACTTTTAAAAAAGTTGTATGTCTATACGAGTCTGTAACACTCAGCAGGGTTCAAATGTTATGACAAAATTTAGAAATTGATCACAACATTTATTCCTATTTATTATTTTAGGAAGTACACGTATATCGGGAGCAGTCAGGCTAATTTCGGCCTACCATGTTGCAGACAATTAACACTGTAACCGCAATAAAATAAGACTAGTGCGACGGTGTTCTTACAAATCAGAATTCATCTCGGGATTAAACAACATTAACAAAAACATTTTTTTTTCCATTAAATTGTCCAAATAAAATCACGAGAATCTTACTTAAAGATAAAACATTAATATTTAAAATTATATCAATATCCTTTTTTTCAGTTGCATTTATCGTGCGGCATTATTCCGAACATAGAATAGCCCATTTGCTAACCAAATTCATCATTCAGTCCCATTGCTTCCCATTTTTTGCTGCCTGACATGGTTTAAATATTATTGTAACTTCCACATGTAATGCTCAAAACTGTTTTCTTTTTCCTTTCATTTCCTTTGTGAGCATGAAACATTCATCTACAAAACCCTATCCTCCCATTGCAAATCAATGTTGTATTTGAACGTTATATTGGAAAACGTCACAATATTCGAACGTCATACCAAACCATCGCCTTTCAGCGCGATCATCGCACTTTGAACAGCGTCCCCATCGCACCTCCGAGTCTTACACATGTAACTGTTATTTTAATATAATATATAACAACCAATCATTTGTATCACTACAACATAATACTTATTACGGTGTAGTTGAATTTCCTGTCATTCATTCGTCATCCACACACGATCTTGTCTCAGAAAAAAATAATTCTCTGTACATTAATCTCAGTTTCAGGTAAAGAGATATGTGATTTTTTTTCTGAGACAAGTGTTTTTGACCATCCACAATAACTTGTGGTCATCCGATGTTCAGTACTTCAGTACTTTGATTTATACCAAGTAAGGTAAAAATTCAAACGAGAAACTAACGGCTTGATTTATGAACAAAATAATGAAAGAACAAATATGATATGTATCATAAAACTTCATGTCATACAAGACTAAAGTATCAATCAGGACACATTCCTTTTTCCATATTCTATTATTTTAACTAATGCAGTTTGACATTCAAAAACTTAGTTCTGAATGCTAGTTGTGACAACAAACGGTTAAAAAATCAATGCACAATTGAACAAAAATGCTTTTTTTTTTTAAATTGTATAATATAGTAGCTCGACCCTATGTAGTAAACTTACTGAACAGTAGTTTCTTTTGTCCTTTGTGTTATGTTTTATTTTAAAATGGTCTGACCAATGAGACAACCCAAAGATGAAAGAAAAAAAGTTACAATATTATTAACATCTAGTCGGAAAAATGTTCAGTGTAGATCCGCATAAAATCGTACACTCAAAATTTAATACTGCACACCACTTATATCTCCGACAATGTCTAGATACTTTTTAAAAGAACTTTGCTCGATAAGAGTTGAAATGGGAATCTGACGAGTCTTCACCTTTCATAACTCTTTAAAGACATTAGCTGTGGCATCATGCTGAAGGCAATTCCACCTTACAACAGTGCTGTGTTTTCGACTCTATCTATGAAGGCATTTTAGGCAAAAGTATATAACAACATCTCCATACATTTCAACTTTTATATGTTGCCCTTGTTCTGACCACAAACTGAGTGTTTTCTTTTAACGAAACCAATGATTTGTACGATACATTTAGTCAGATATAATAGGAAAAAGTTGTTTGTATGCACTGATACATTATGTTGATAGTTTTGATTAAATTATCAGTTCTTTTTCCAATGTAGTTTTAATGTGCAATTTGTAGTACCTTGTGACTCGGTATTACACAGGTGCTTCTAGAACGTAGGAAATAACTCAGAGAAAAAGACAACCTTGGACACTGATGATTAAAACAGTTCTTAGTGGTGCTTGCTTGTTTTTCAAGACTCGGCATTCCAATGGGAACCAATTGTGTCCCTCTTCTTGTCGACTTGTTTCTTTATTATTATGAGGCTAACTACATAAAGGAACTTCTTAGGAAGCAAGATAAGAAGTTAGCAATATCCTTTAACTTTACTATCCGCTATATAGATGATGTTCTCTTTCTAAATAATTCAAAATTTGGTGACTATGTTGAACGCATCTATCCCGTCGAACTAGAGATAAAGAACACATCAGATACAGTTAATTCTGCCTTATATCTTGACTTACTCCTAGAAATTGTATAAACAACATTCCAGTAGCGCCTGCATACGGAGTGTATATCTCCCAAGACTCCCAATTGATACGACATTCCCGGCTTGTATTTCCTATCATGATTTACTCGTTAGAAGGTTGCTGCTCACAAAGAAGCTATTAAACCAAGAGTTCCAAATAGTGAAGTTGAAACCATCCCTTCGTAAATTTTACGGACGCCATCACGAGTTGTTTGACCGCTATGGAATAACCGTTCCACAGATGATGCAGGATATGTTCCTTTTGTCGTAACTACAATCCACTTCCCTTTTCGCCACGAATGTGACCTACTGAATTATACTATTTACAGGGTTTGTAATAACATAAGCAGCACGACGGGTCCCACATGTGGAACAGGATCTGCTTACCCTTCCGGAGCACCTGAAATTACCCCCAGATTTTGGTGGAGTTCGTGTTGCTTAGTCTTTAGTTTTCTATGTTGTGTCTGTTTTTCTCTTTATTCTTTAGCCATGGCGTTGTCAGTTTATTTTCGATTTATGAGTTTGACTGTCCCTCTGGTATCTTTCGCCCCTCTTTTGTAGTATTTTTTCTTCTCAAGATGCGATTCATGTTCTGTCTGTGTGTGATACGGGTGCTCCAAGAACGCAGAAATATCTAAGAGAAGACAATCCAGAACTCTTGTTCAGGATCAGGGGAGATTAGGAACTTTCAGATTGAATTTTCCTCGGAGTTCAGTATATTTGTGATTTTACTTTATCCCTTGCTTTGTGGTATGGGTTTAAATGATGCCCTTTATGGGTTCTTGATTAGATTAATACTCATCTCATCTCATCTCATCTCATCTCGTCTCGTGCAAAAAATTACATAAAAAAGACTGAACTAGTACATAAAACTGATGTAGAAAACCAACATTAACAAACAGATTGAACATTATCATGTCGTATTGAATACATTTATACTGCTGAGCAGTGTTCTCCCCACTAATTTTGAATAGCATCCCAGAAAATAGTAAAGCTTTAGATTATCAACTTTAAAAACCTTACCTTTTTATGGTTGTCTTTGGCTGAGATGAAAAAAAAAACCAAAAAAACTGATCAAAACAATATTCTAAACAGGCTCACTGTAAATTCATACACTTTTCTTAACAATCAGTATGATCCTCTGGCTGATCACATATGTATGAGATGCAGGAAACTGGGAGAACAACATAAAAATCCAGCTAATATAGAAAGTAAAAATTATTCAACAATCAGAAAGCGTTGTTTTGCAAAACAAAATTAAAAAAAAACAGCTACAACTTTTAAATATTGATGAAAAAATATTGTAAATACTCAACCTCTTCATGAAAATGAACACTTCAATTAATTTATGAATTGTATAAATGTATTCATATAGTTTTGAAATGAAACAAATGCCTTATTGTTTTAAATTTTGTAATATTTGCAAAGAAAGAAACATGGATATGAAAATGGCACAAGATAATGAATGTCATTTAGATAAACCACCAATAAATTTATTTTCAGCAAAAAACACTATGGACCATAAGGGAGCAACAATTTAGCTTCAAAAAGGGGGAGTATATATATATATATAAAGTATGTGGTATGGTTGTCAATGAGACAACTCTCCGCAAGGGACTAAATGACACAATACAGTAAACGAAATAGAATATTAATCATGATAATAGAATATGTAGACAGCAAAGAACCAACCCCTAACTGTATGCTGGTTTTAAGTCAGATTTTTTTTTTGCTCACGCAAAGCAAGTGTGTATGAGAGATTAGCGGGAAATCTCAATTTAAGGTAATTCAAATTGTTTTACCTAGAAGACGATGAAACTTTAGACTTCTAGCTCTAAAAGCGTGCACGATGGGACCCAATTATAATGATGGACGAAAATCCGTTTTTATTTAAAATTTCTGATTAGATTTCTGAAATCTGTATGTTAAATGGAATATGTGAGATCTAGAGTATTGGTTCTTGGAGAAAAAAAAAACTTCTTTTTAACTCACTTCAATTAACGGATTAAGCATATAGACACAGATGAAAAAAGGGTGGGGTGAGTGGGGGTACGTCTTGCCTATTTCTACTAGGTATCTTATTTCATTTTATTTGTGGGTTTTTTTTTGGCGTTTGATCGGTGGATGGTTTTATTTATTCAATTTTTAATTTTTGTTTGTTATAATAAATTGTCTTTCTAAAAGCTGTGTGAACTAAAAACATAATTTAATTTTAACGACATAATACATATTGACAAGGATGAAAGAAATTAATCAACACATTGGACACCGTTCAACACACCACACCAAACAATAGATGGTCCATACAGCATTTACATGGTCAAGATTACGTATACGTGGTCCAGATATCGTATAAATGGTCCAGATTACGTATACATGGTCCAGATTGCGTATACATGATCCAGATTACGTATACATGACCCAGCTAGATTACGTATGCATGATCAAGATTACGTATATATGATCCTGATTCCAGATTACGTATGTACATGTATGGTCCAGATGGCATATACATGATCCAGACTACATATGCATGATCCATATTAATTATGCATGATCCAGATTACGTATACATGATCCAGAATACATAAACATGATCCAGATTACATATACATGATCCATATTAAGTATACATGATCCTGATTCCAGATTACGTATGTATGGTCCATATGGCATATACATGATCCAGATTACGTATGCATGATCCTGATTCCGGATTAAGTATACATGATCCATATTAAGTTTACATGATCCATATTAAGCATACTTGATCCAGATTACGTATGCATGATCCATATTACGTATTCATGATCCAGATTACGTAAACATGATTCTGATTGCAGATTACGTATGCATTGTCCGGATGGCATATACATGACCCAGATTGCGTATGCATGATCCATATTAAGTATACATGATCCTGATTCAGTCCAGATGACGTATGCATGGTCCAGATGGCATATACATGATCCAGATTACGTATGCATGATCTGATTACGTATACATGGTCCAGATTGCGTATACATGATCCAGATAGCGTATACATGGTCCAGATTACGTATACATGGCCCAGATTATGTAAACATGCTCCAGATGGCATATACATGGTCCAGATGGCGTATACATGGTCCAGATTACATATACATGCTCCAGATTATGTATACATGCTCCAAATGGCGTATACATGCTCCCGATAGCGTATACATGGTACAGATAGTACTTACTCGATGCTGATAGAAAAAGTATTGTGGTCCACGTGACATTTAGAAAATTAGTTATGTTTGACTAATATATTTTTAACTCTTGTTTATAGTTAAAAATTTGAGTCATTCTATGCAATGGATTGTTGATACTAACAAATTTGCATGTTCTTTATAAACGCATACTTCTTACTAAAATAAAACAGATTTAACAGAATTTAACTGCATAGTATCTTTATTAAAATATTTTGAATTTATTCATATATCTAGAATTTATCCATCACATTATGTCTTTTAAAAAGACGAATTAGTGGAAATCGTTCTACTTTTGTTCTTTTTTTCTTGATCTATCATATGGAATATATAATTTTTATCTTTAATTTCAAACTATCATTATGTAAAATTATTGATTTATTGTAGTTTTGAAATTTTAAATTCTTCATAAAGTTTTTTATATATCCTCTATATGATATTTGTTAAAAAGATAAAGAATAAATAATTGGGGGTTGCTCTTGATAAGCCAATATAAATATTTAGAAATAAACCTGGAAATTATGTGCACATTTTTTGTATTTGTTATTTTAATAAAATACAATATATCAACATCTTAAAATGTTCCAGATTAAATGTTCCATTTTAAGGGAAACAAATATAATTAAATATTACGGTTACGGTTACGGTTATATGTTTTTGGTGGACGGCTTACCAACTGGTAATTGCGCCCTGGTAACTAAATTTGGAATTAGTCCATTATAGTAATATTTTACATTAGAAAAAATTCCATTTAAATTTTTTGGTTTATAGGTGGTGCGCCTTATTAACCTATACTAGTTCAAACTTATTTTAATAAATTTAAATAAAAATAAAACTAATAAAATAAATTAATGTTTTTACTTCTATAAGGGATTGAGACTTTTAGTTTTTGAGACTTCGGTTTTTGCCCTATACTTTTATATCTAATTTTTACAAAGAGAAAAATAGTATATGTTTGTTATGCTTTCCTTTTTTGTTTTTGTTTTTTGTTGTTTTTCTTCATATGTGGTTGTACGTGTTATGTGTTAAAAATAACGTATTGTGTCACTTGTTTATGTTTGTTTTAATTATGGTAGTCAGTTGATCTGTCGTATTTCTTGAATACTATTAGTAGACTATGTTAGATCAGTTGCCCCAGCCAGTGGTCCCGTGAGAATCGTGTATACGCACTATATAAACCATGCTAGTGTAGGTTAAAGAGGCCATTGTAGAAGTTAAAAAGAAAAGGGCAAGTCAAGCCACTAAGGCTGCAACAGAAACTAAATCCAAAGGTTCAAAAATACATACCCATAAAATAACAGAGCAACAAGGTCTAAATGATTTTGCACTGCTAATACTACTAGCATTTACTAGGCTACAAGCACTAGAATCCCCAATAGAATGTTGTGATCTAATGACCAGATTATTTGATAAAATATTGGGTATAAAGTTGAAGACTGATGAACTATTGCACAGCTATACTGAGCTATTGAACTTGTAAGTTAAGAAAAGTATGAGTAGTATATATATACAGTTAGACAAAAAGAATCTAAAATGTATCTTATAATAAAATTAATTATGCTGCTTAGTCAAATGTTGACTAATACATTAAATATAATTCATTGGAACTGTCAAGGTTTCAATGCTCATGGTCCAGAATACCTATGGTCATTGAGCAAAACAAGCAAAATACCTGATATTATATGTCTACAAGAGACATGGTATAATAATGAAGAAGAGCATACTAAAATAAAAGGATATAATCTAGCTACATTTTCAGTTAGAAACACAAAAGGGGGTGGTACAGCAATTTACTGTAGAGATCATATTAGATACACAAAAGTAAATATAATATCTAAACTGGAAAATAGTAGTATTAATATTAAAATAGATAACAAAACAACTACTATAATAAATATATATGACAGTGCTAATAATACTAAAGAAGTAGAATATGAAAACATATTCAAACAAGTTAAAAATGATATAATTATGTGTGGAGACTTTAATGCCCATCATACTCTATGGGGTAGTAACAGTATCCAAACTATAAAGGGAGAGAATTATATAATTTCATAGTCAATAACAATATAGTCATTCTTAATGATGGAAGTGGTACCAGACTAAATCCAATAAATTTAGAAACGTCATGTATAGATATATCACTTGTTAGTCCAAATATTAGCCACAAAGCCACATGGGCAGTAGATCATAGCTCAACTTATGGTAGTGACCATTTTGTGGTCTCATTAACACTCAATGAAAAACCGGATTATAAAAATGAATCAGTTTTTAAGTGGAACTACGCTAAAGCTGACTGGAATGGATTCTCCAGCAAGTGTGAACAAATACTATGTGAAGACATGGTGACTTGTAACACTCAAGAAACATGTACTTTACTAACTGATACAATAACCAATATCGCTGGGGAGTTCATTCCAGTCAGAAAAAATAATAGCAAAAGTAACAAACCATCTGTACCCTGGTGGAATACTAATTGCACTAAAGCAGTAAAAGATAGAAATAAAGCCAGAAATAAAGCTCAACATACAGGTAATGGGCAGGATTTTAAAAACTATAAAGAGAAACAAAATAAGTGCAGAAATATACTAAATGATTCACAGAAACAATATTGGGAATCATACTGTGACTCAATGAATACTGATACAAAATTATCAAAAGTGTGGTACAATATAAAAAGAATGTTAGGAAAGGTAACCGAGAAAAAGGAAATAGAAACCTTAATAGATAATAATAATATATATGAAACAACAAAGGGAAAGGCAGATTTATTAGCTCAAAAATTTTGCACTGTAAGCAGTACAAATAACTATAACGACGAATTTAAAAAACACAAAGCAGATATAGAAAAAAATGATACTAATTTAGTACAATTCTATAAAGATAACTCAGACTGTTATAACGAAGAGTTCACACTAAATGAACTCAAAGATGCGATTAATGACACAAATAACAGTGCACCAGGAAAAGATAAAATTGGTTACAACATGTTTAAACACATGTCAAACAAATCCTTAAGTATTATATTATTATTTTTTAATAGAATATGGTTTTTACAGGAACTACCCAAAACATGGAAACATGCAATTATTATCCCACATATAAAACCTGGTAAACCCCACTCCGACCCTTTGTCATATAGACCAATCTCCTTAATTTCAAATTTCAATAAAATTATGGAGAAAATAGTTAATAATCGCTTAAAATGGTATTTAGAAAAAAATAAGTTGTATGCACCCACCCAGAGTGGGTTTAGAAAAAATAGAAGCACATTAGAACAGTGTATTAGATTAGATAATGACATCCAAAAGAGTTTTTTGAAAAAGTTGGTCACTATAGGTATATTTATTGACTTCCAGAAAGCATTTGATATGCTCTGGAAACATGGTTTGTTGAAAAAAATGATAAAATTAGGAATTAAAGGAAACATGCTTGCTTATGTTAATGATTATCTTACTAATAGAACTATACAAGTCAAAATTAATGACACATTCTCAGAAATATATATACTTCAAAATGGAACGCCCCAAGGTAGCTGCATAAGCCCTACTCTTTTTAATATTATGGTAAACGACCTCACTGACTGTATTAAAAATTGTGAAATGTCACAGTTTGCAGATGACGGAGCCATCTGGTTATCAGGAAAATGTATTTCTTTTTTACAGAAAAAAATACAACATGATTTAAATAGTATTTATAAATGGTGTAATACTTGGGGATTCAATTTATCTACCAATAAAACAGTGTGTATTATATTTAATAGAAAAAAGAATATTCCTGGTCTCACATTTAAATTTGGAAACAATATATTGCAAATAGTTAAAGAAGTAAAATTTTTAGGGATTATATTTGATTGCAAATTAACTTGGAATAAACACATTCAGTACATTCATACTAGATGCACAAAAGTGTTGAACTGTATGAGGGTAATATCAGGGACCAAATGGGGTGCTAACAGTCACACACTACGAAATATATATGTAGCGTTAATAAGATCCAAAATAGATTATGGATGTCAAATCTATAATACGGCGTCGTATTCGACAAAAAAGATCCTAGATAGTTTACAAACGCAGGCCTTACGTACTTGTACAGGTGTCATTAAAGGGGCTTCACTAGCAAGTTTACAGGCCGAAATGGGTGACCCTCCATACGAGGACAGAAGAAAATCATTAATTACAAAAGCATATTTAAATATTATGAGTTTTGATGATCTCCATCCAGCTAAAATAAGTTTACAAAACGATTTTGACTATCAATACTATCAAAACCGTATTAAACCGAAACAAAAACCATTCTATTGTGTAGCACAAGAGGTTATACAAACATTTGATATTGATACTAAAGTTATATATAAACAGAATGAATGCCCACAGCCTCCGTGGCACTTACTGAAACCCAATGTTAGCACCCAGTTACACAACATTATAACAAAAAAGGACCTCCCACATCTTATTAAAAGCGAGGGCGATATCCTCATTGATACTAATTATAACAATTATATAAAAATATATACTGACGGATCCAAAGAACCAGATAGTGGAAAAAGTAGCTGTGCTTATGTTATACCGGAATTCAAAATAAAAAAAGGGTACAGACTTCAAAATAATTTGTCAGTATTTACATGTGAACTTATGGCAATATTCCTTGCACTCAACTGGATACAAGATGTCCTACCATTAAATGTGGTAATATTTGTTGATTCATTATCAGCCTTACAGGCAATACAGGGACCTCTATTAAAGGTCAATAACCTAATTATCTATGATATATACTATAGTATAACTACGCTACTAAAAGCAGGTATAAATGTCGTGCTTGAATGGATTCCTAGCCATGTAGGTATCTGGGGAAATGAGTTAGCTGATATGCAAGCAAAACATGCTTTAAATTATGAACTTATATATGCCAAAACCACACTATATAAAGAAGATATTAAAACTGTATGTACAAATATACTTAAAACTATGTGGCAAACTAGCTGGGATTCCAACAAAAAGGGTAGACACTTGTACGAAATAAAGAAAAAAATATCATTTAAGGTGTCCTTACCAAAAATGATAAGGCGCAAAGAAACTATAATGTATAGACTGAGAACTGGATATGCTAAACTAAATAAACATCTATTCAAAATAGGAGTTAAAAATTCTGAGATGTGTGAAAATTGCAGTAGAGCACCTGAAACAGTAAAACACTTTCTGCTAGAGTGCGCTACATATAGCGATAACAGAAATGTCATGCTCCAAGAGTTGATAACTCAAGGAGTTACTAATTTTTCGATGCAAAGTTTGCTTAGTGAAAAAGCACAATCAGTCCTACCCATTATTAATTTTATCTATGCTACAAAAGGGGATATATAAACATATGACATTTGTATTTAACAATGAGTAAATTGCAATTAAATTCTGAAAAGAAAGAAAGAAAACAAAAGAAAAAAAATTCAACATGACTAGGTAGGGTTACATAAGTACAGATAATTTTCTGTAAATCGCAGTCCACATAAGCTATAAAATGCAAAGACAAATATATATACTTGTACATATTCATTAAAGGATTATACCCGTATTAAATTTAAAAAACTGGAATAAGAATAAGAAGAAAAAACAGGTTAGAAAATACATATGTAAACGCAAAACTTACCCAACTTCTTCAAGCAAACCAATACCACACCACACACACGTGTTACAACAATAGTATATCCACACACAGGTACAAGGACGTGATTTATGAACCAAACACCCAATCAAACACACCCACATTTTCTTTGTTTGATTACATAAGTAAACAACAACACTACAAGATCAATTAAATAGCTCAACTGAGAAATAAACAAACACAGAAAGGGTAGACGATACATGAACATACTGTTGTTGGTTTTTATTTTTTTTTTTTTTTTTTTTTACACACATATACATGCATTTCATCGTTAGGAATTAATCCAGCACAAATAATATAATGTAAAGCTTGAAGTACTAATATTCAGGTTGAGAATCTCAAATGATACCATCCAACATATAGTTAGAAGAATAAGTGTCGTTACGAACTTATAAAATAGCAAAATATGTTTTTTTTAAGCATATCGGTAGTACTAGAAAAGTACCCTTAGCATTAAAGATTAAAAACCAACAAACAAAAATTTCTCTACTCAGTATTCAATTAAGAGGCTAAAGATTTAATTTACAAACAAATTCATTTAAAAAGTCGTATGCATTACTTGTAGACATGTAGATTAGCGGTGCCAACCAGTGGTCGCCCCCAGACATGGTAGTCGTGACATACAGGGCATGAAATTATGTTAAGTTTAATCCAGCTTGACATGTACGGAGCTAAAAAAAAAACAGTGGAGTCAGCGCATAGTACATCGATTGTACTGAAATGACAAAAGAAGCCCGTACAATTCAAACTGTTACCCTTGTAATTAATTTAGAAGTAAAATGTCCCGTTTTTTTATAATAAGAAATAGTTTCATTTATTTAATTATTTCCATTTTATTTTTTTATTCTATCTACAAAATTTGGATTTTTAGGGGGGGTATATCATGAAACAGTTATTGCATTTCGGGAGTTAGACATGGGCTTGTTTTCTGCCTGTCTGATCATCAGTCAGAGCACACGACGATGCCTTTTTCCAGGTTGCAATTAACCTACACTATCATGGTTTGTATCTTCCGTGGGATAGTGCGTATACACGATTCTCACGAGACCACTGGCTGGGGCATCTGATCTAACATAGTCTACAAATAGTATTCAAGAAATACGAAAGAGCAACTGACTATCATAATTAAAACAAACATAAACAAGTGATACAATACGTTATTTTTAACACATAACACTTACAACCACATATGAAGAAAAAAACAAAAACAAAAAAGGAAAGCATAACAAACATATAGTATTTTTCTTTTAGTTAAAATTAGATGTAAAAGTATAGGTCAAAAACCGAAGTCTAAAAAAAACAAAAGTCTCAATCCCTTATAGAAGTTAAAAACATTAATTTATTTTATTAGTTTTATTTTTATTTAAATTTAATAAAATAAGCTTAAACAAGTATAGGTTAATAAGGCGCACCACCTATAAACAAAAAAGTCGCCTTTAATTTATATTTATTTTCTTAAATTTTTATTTTAATGGATTTTTTTCTAAAGTAAAATATTACTATTATGGACTAATTCCAGATTTAGTTACCAGGGCGCAATTACCAGTTGGTAAGCCGTCCACCAAAAAACATATAACCGTAAAAACCGTAACCGTTAATTGCAACCTGGAAAAAGGCATCGTCGTGTGCTCTGACTGATGATCAGGCAGGCAGAAAACAAGCCCATGTCTAACTCCCGAAATGCAATAACTGTTTCATGATATACCCCCCCTGAAAATCCAAATTGTATAGATAGAATAAAAAAATTAAAAAAAATAATTAAATAAATGAAACTATTACTTATTATAAAAAAAACGGGACATATTACGGTTACGGTTATTCAGTTTCTTTACATTTAAATTTACAATGTTCAGAAAGTTTGAAAGATCTTGTTTCCTAATTGAGTATTAATTAAAAGTTAATTAACGGTGACCACTGATTAATGATCAGGGATGTTCAGTGATGTTTTGTTTGTAGTGGTCAAGTGTTGCTACCCCACGCTGAGAGTACTGTAGACTGTAAGTAAAGTGTCCCTACCCCACGCTGACAGTACTGTTAACTGTACTCACCCCCGTGAGAGTAGTGAACACTATTCTAACTTTCTATAAAACTCCCTATTCCACCAGTAAAAGTATCACATTAACTATCAACATTACTTCCAACTACAACTATGGGTATATCAACAGACATTACACACAACAGCTTTGAGTTTGAAGATTCCGGAAACTTTACGTTCCAGTGTAGCACAAGTTATGAAGATGAAAACTGCTCCTCACCGGACTCGGTATTTGAATACACATTCCCAACGGTAAGCGAAACATAATAAATATTTACATCGATTATCCATCTATAACTATTTACTATAGAAAAGTGTGTTTTTTTTTAAGGTTTTCATTTTTAATTCTCTTGTTTAAGTAGAAACTCTGAATTTTAGTATTTACAACGATATTTAATTAAAATTCTTTACATTTAACATTTTACATTTATATATACTTATTTTTTTTTAAAGTGTCGTTATTTATATGATTGACTTTATATTGACAGGCTACAGTACATGTATGTTACGGATGTAATGGAGTTGTAGAAGACCAATACGTCCTCCGTCTGAATGACCAGTCCTGGCATCCGACCTGTCTCCGCTGCTCTCATTGTCACACCATACTGGACAACCACAACACCTGTTACGTCAGAGGGGGAAACATCTACTGCAGAAAAGAGTAAGTATAATATAAGTACACTTATATCGATACAGCAATAAGTAACAAGTTCGAAATAGTAAGACGGTACCATCTCAAAACATCAAACGAATGGATAACAACTGTCATATCTAACTTGGTACAGACATTTTCTTTTGTAGAAAATAGTGACCTGAACCTGGTTTTGTAGCTAGCTTAACCTTTCACTTGTATGATAGTCATTCCTTTCATATCATTTTATGTATATATATATCTATTTTAACCATTTTGCTATTTAAATTAATATTAGCAAATAATAATTTTGTATTTTCAGTGAATTTTGCATACCATGTACCAAATGTAACGTAGGAATCCGCAGTGACGACTGGGTCAGGAAAGCACGCGACAACTGTTACCACTTGGCGTGTTTCAACTGTGACATCTGTAACAGACAACTCTCAACAGGGGAACAGTTCGCTCTACATAACAACAGACTTCTTTGTAAGATCCACTATCTACAAGTTTTACAAGGCAACAGAATTGGCGATGGTAAGTGTCCTTATTTATGATCAACTTTATTAAAACATTATGTTCAGTTTATGAACAACCAATCATAATAACATAAATTAAAGTAAAATTTTAATACTTTTTAAAAGGAATGTAATCCAAATTCTGCACAGTCGAAGACAAATAGTAATTTGTATAACTAAATAGATTAGCAAGCTAAATATTTGTATTAACTTTTTCAGAGCGTCTTGGAAAACGTAAATCCAAGAGACAGCGTACAGCTTTCACAGATGATCAGGTGCATATCTTTCAATCCTACTTCGATGTGGAACAGAACCCAGACCCACAAGACTTGGATACCATCGCAGAACAAGCTGGAGTCGCAAGACGTGTGGCACAAGTTTGGTTCCAAAACGCACGTGCAAGATCCAAGAGAAATATTCAAATGTCTATGGGATCTCCAGCATCGATCGTCTCGAAAGAATCTAGTAAGTATTAACAGTAAATTGGATTCATTTTAATATAAGTTAAGGACACATGGATCTTGTATTATGCTGGCAAATAGTATTTCATTGTTATTTTTGAAAATATACTTTTTTTTAAAGTCTACTTTGCACAATTTATCCAGTTTTTATTTTCAATTTTTAATAGTAAAATTATTCTTTATACTATAAAAATAACTTGTATCTTATTATTTTTGTTTGTTTTGCAGGTTCCCCAGAACACAGTTTTGACAGTTTAGATGAGCTAACCTACAGCAATTGAAACCAAGATCTAAATCATACGAATGATACAACGTGCTAAAAAGTGAAGAACCATTTTATTTGTAAATAACTGTTATTTATTTGTATTTATATTGTTATCGATGACGTATCTTAATGCTTATATAAAATGTAGAAATAGAAATACTTGTCATAGTTTTCCTATGAATAATGTTCATGAAAATGTGATGCTAGCCTTTTACTTATCGACAATGGATGGAAACATGAAGATGTGGTATGAGTGCCAATGAGACATTACATTCATAATGTAGCGGGGTTGAACATGTTAGCGGGATCCCAACCCTCCCCTTAACCTGGGACAGTGGCATAACCGTACAACATAAGAACAAAATATAAAATTTAGTTGAAAAGGTGTGTGCCGTGACGTGCAAGGAAATAAAATACAAAATTTATACTAGATACTCTGAAACTCATTCATCTCTAGTTTGGCTAAACAGTTCAGCAGTTTCATAGTAGAAGATTTTTTAAAGTTAATTCAAGCTAACTAGATATACAAAGAAGGTTAAAACGTCTTGAAAGGTCAAAAATTCCTTAAGAGGTCAATTGACAATTTGGTAATATAAACTATTTTGTAGATCTTACCTCGCTGAACCTTTTTAGATGTTTTAACATTTTATTTTATCTTCAATAATATTCAAGATAATTACCAAACATTACAATATTTACCAATTTAGTGGCAGCAACATAACAATGGGTTGTTCGGTTCGGTTGAAATTTCACTGCTGATGGATCTTCGCCTATTGAACATGTTTACCTATGTCGGGTTGCTCTAAATGCTTTAATTTTGAGATCTAAAACAATAACTGCATTTGATACCTATGTTCTATATTTAGCCATGGCAGTCATGTTTGATGACGGATCAAAACTTCAGATACAATTTATTTACAAGAGACATTAAGGAGCATTCAATAAAAAATTAGAAGTATAATATTAGGTCCAGTAGTTTCAAAGAAAAAGATTTTCAAATGGTCGCAAATATGAACAAATTGTGTAAAATTGTCTTTAAAGGGCCATAACTCCTTATGGGATCAATTGACAATTTTGTTCATATTAACCTTTTTTTATATCTTATTTGCTGAACATTATTGCAGCTTATAGTTTATCTCTGTCACTTATATATAGTATACAAGACACAGACAATCCCTTAAAACTTAATATTGACGCACAGTATTGGTGAACCCTGCTAGTTCCGCGTTTTTTCTTCCTAATTTGAGCATTGAGAATAAATGAAAACTGGTATGATATGTAATGTCTAAAAGACTATAGTTTTATAGTAATATCTTTGAAATAATAAAATTATAACATAAAATTAAATCAAATATCCCTAATGAGAAAAAACGTCAAAAATATGAGCGTAACTTGTAACATGGAAATCTAGTTTTTTTAGTAATTTGAATCAGAAAATCTTATTTTTGCACGCACATTAGCGGGAAATGCCATGCGAAATTTCGCTATGACGTCATCCGACGTTTTGGGCATTTAGATGAAAGTGATGTCCAAATTTCTTGGGAACGATACGAATACAAAAATGTTAAAGTTAAAGGTGATAAAATGATAAGGAAATTGGTTCTTGTGAGAAAAAGTTCTTCCCCTGCTAAAATGTTTCAATACTTAAATTTTTTTTTAGAGACATTTCCTGCACATCAATTCCATGCATACTTGCAATCTAAGCAAATGAAATCATTGGTTGAAAATCTTCCGATAGGTCATTGTGTTACAGTTCACAATTTTTTTGAGAATTATAAGTGTACTGAACAGAATGAAATTCAATCCTCTTATTTTCAGAAATTAGAGGTTTCACTACATGTTACAATATTACATAGACATTCAGTTCTCGAATATGACGGAAAAGATAGCACCGCGGAAGAACCAAATAGTGTCACTGAACAGTTTTTTGTGATAAGCCCAGACCAAAAACATGATCATCATTATACACATTGTGTGCAAAACTTGGTCTCGAAATATTTGAAATCTATTAACTGTGAAATATCGGTAATGCATGAGTTTACTGACGGGTGTAGCTCACAATAAAGTCGACATTATATGGGAGATGTAAGTTATTCATACTCCGATTTTGGATATGCAAAGATTCTTCGAAATTATTTCGAAACATCTCATGCGCGTGGTCCACAAGATGCAGCAGGGGGGTTTATAAAGAAACGAGCTGATCTAGCAGTTATTCGTGGTACACATGTGATACAAAGTTCAAGAGACCTATTTGATTACGCGCAGAGTAATTTGTCCACCACGGCAAACTCTTCTAAATGTTCTCGACGAATTGTTTTGATATGTAGACTCCGTTAATCGAGATCGGGATCGGAACTTTCTTTCCGTTAAAGAAAACCGAAAAATTCACCAAGTTCGATCATTCGATGACGGAGAGGTTTTTGTAAGAAAATTATCTTGTTATTCTTGTCAAAGTTGTATTGTTGGAAATTATAGCACCTGTATGAACGATGCACAATTGGGAACATATAATAAATTAAAATTGGTCAAAGAATCGGAACATAATGACTCTGATGCCGATTCCGATAACGACGAAGGGGTTGATTACGAGACTAACATTTGTGACTTTGTTTCAAATGGAACAATTTTTGCAGTTAAGGCTGATGACACTGATTGTCCATATTATATTTTAAGAGCAAGCAAAGACCCAATAATTTTAAGAAAAACAGGTACCGACAAATGGGGTGCCTCGTATCATCAGGGAAATAAAGTTATACATGCATGGTTTCTACTTTAACACTATTGATAATAACGGATTCTAATTGAAGTTATCAAAACGAATTCCGGCGATCGTTCCCGCACTTTCAGTTATATACATTTGTTCAGAGGTTGATATTGATGATAATGGTCTAGTCAATTTAAACGAGTCTCCGCATGGCCGAATTCTGCGGTGCTTAGACCACGAATATAATGTATTTATAAATGATGTTTCTTTTTTTGTCGATCGCCATTATGGAAATTATCCTTTCAATCATTCAAATATTTATTAAACTTCAAACCTTCAACAATTAATATACTTAAACAATAACACGCACATACAAAATCTATAATTTGTAAACTTCAATTTTTATTGACTCACAGTAGACACAAAAGAAAAAAAAAAAGATTTAGATGCAAACGTTGACACAGGCTTCAATAACGTCTTCTCAACGTTCCGTCGATGAACGTTTTCTGACGTTACAAACGTAGCACCAATACTGTGCACATGGTCTATAAGCAAAAGGTCAACTATGTTTGGTTTATGGAATCATCACAAACTAGACACATTATGGAACGTCAGTTAAAGATTGAAGTTATTGGCCCAGTAATTTCAGAGAAGAGTCTTACCCTTCGGGCGCACCTGAGATCATCCAATATGTCAACTAATTTTGGTTATTCGAATGAATGTTTAGGTTTACATGTCTGTCTATCCTGGTGTATCCGACATTTCCATGAATGATTGATAATGCTATGATTATGTGATACTTGTAGAAATTAAAGGTCATATTCCTGACTTTGTACAGACATTTCCTTTTGTAGAAAACGATGGATTAAACCTGGTTTAAAGCTATCTAAACCTCTCACTTGTATGACAGTCGCATAGAAATCCGTTATATTGACAACAACGAGTGAGCAAAACATACAATAACAATAGGTCAAATGTCAAGATTTGGGATGCAGCAGTCAACATTGTGTTTTAATCTTAATCATTGTAAACCAAACTATTTCAACAAATAAAACCAAAACGGTTTATACATGATGTAGACACTGTCAACTTGTGCCAAGGGACATTTGAGCGAAAATAAAAAATGCACAAAATTTGTCATTTGAGCACCGGGATGTTAAATTTGCCTGGATTTTATAATAGGACATTTGAGCAAAATTTCCTGTGATACTTTTAAATGAATAAAGAAAATATTTGTATAAGAAAGTAAGAAGAGAGAGAGCAAAATTTTAAAATAATTATAACTATGTTATTTTGTATTTTACTTCCGATTAATTTTACGAGTTCTGGCTAGTTAATGGTAGTGTAGTGGTAAGCCTTTGATGAAAATTTCAAACCCGAACTGACTTGTTAATAATGTCATCCGTCGAGTTTTAAGTTTTATGAAAGTGCTTTGGTTTTTTTTTCTTCAATTATGATGTACACTGTGTGCATTATAAACTCCGCATTTCGTTTATTATTACTATATCCTGCTCGAAAACAAACGTCCGCCTCCCCGTGGTGAGAAGACAAACTTTCGCTTCCCCGTGGTGAGAAGGATCAACATTTTATATCTGCGAACGAAGGAATTCGTCATTTCTATTTGTCCCGCTCAAATGGCATTTGCTTATCATTTTTTTTTTTGCTCAGATGTCCTAAAATTTCGGCGCTCAAATTTCCTATACTTTGGAGCTTTTGAAACGTCATTTCTTAATCGCTCAAATGGCATGAAATTATGCTAGAAATTTCCACAACTGAAACGCCGTATATATAGACAAAGTATATAGGCAAAATAAGAGACAAGAATACAGAAAAGTCCATAACTATTCAATAACACAATAGCGGGATGTATAAATACCAAGCCACGCCAAAAATAGAATATATAACTTGAAGTGGACTTTAATTATAAGAAAAGAATAAATAAAATCTAGGAGATAATACTTTAATTTGTAAGAGAATGCATATGTGTAGTGTTGTTTGGACTATCTTCAAAATATTGCATATATGATATGTATAACGATTGTATAGTATTACATATAATAGATATATACACAAACTAGTCAAAACATTTACTAAACTTTATCTTCGGTATAAGGAAATAATTCGTAAATATAATTCAACATGCAGACATCTTATACGTTCAGGTATTTCACATCCAATCTTTTATGGTATTATTCTTTACAAAGCACAAAAATGTCAGTATTCACCTCAAAAGCTTACAAAACTTTTAAACAGACTTATTAAGAAGGGATTTTGTTACGATACTGTTGTCAGGTCATCAAAGATTGCATATTTTGACTTTAATATTGATTCACTTGTAGGGACTTTGCATAGGAACTAAACACATTTATTTAAAAAAAAAACAGTTGTTGGCATGACACGGGTTATGTTCTCATATATTTTATGATAGTATGATACTAAACCCGTAACGTGAGGGATTGTGCCTGATATTCATATGATGAAGACATAATCTTTCAATCAGTTTAATTGAGGTCTGGAGCTGGCATGTCAGTTAACTGCTAGTAGTCTGTTGTTATTTATGTATTATTGTCATTTTATTTATTTTCTTTTGTTACATCTTCTGACATCGGACTCTTGAACTGAATTTTAATGTGCGTATTGTTATGCTTTTACTTTTCTACATTGGCTATAGGGGGAGGGTTGAGATCTCATAAAAATGTTTAACCCCGCTACAATTTTGAGCCTGTCCCAAGTCAGGAGCCTCTGGCCTTTGTTAGTCTTGTATGATTTTCAATTTTAGTTTCTTGAGTATAATTCGGAGTTTAGTATGACGTCCATTATCACTGTACTAGTATACATATGTTTAAGGGCATCCGATACAGTTTCTCGATAAAATGTCATTTTTATAATTTTGTAATATGTTGTAGGCCTTGGCGAGTTATAATATAAAACACAAAATAAAACATAGGTCACCGTGCTTGTTTTCGAGAAAATTCAGGCTGAAAATTGGGGATTTGTGCAATTTTGAATAACAATTAGGCAATGTTATAATTTTTTTGGAGCAGATATTTTTCGTCGTAAATTATTAAGATCGGGTTCAATCTGAAGCTGTGATAAGTGACAAAAAGGAAAAAAATAAACCACTACACGAATAACTATACAATTATTCAAGCCTTGCTTGACATTGCAGACCAGATGCTCAAAGTGGTATTTTTCAGACCTAAAAAAATGGAAATAAACTGTTTCTGAAAATGTCGTTTTTATAATTTTTCTGCATAAACTGCATTTTGTCTTGCTTTCTCCAAATCTCAAATAAAAAATATAGGTCACCGTGCTTGACTCCATAATAAACGCGATTTATCCTAAAAATGGCGTCCCCCCTTTGTAACCTCAACTTTAGCGCTAAAGTGCACGACGTCGCTGGCAGACAAATTCGACGTTATCTCTGCAAATTATCGGCGACATTTTTCAAATGTATAAATATTGCTTGTAAAGTACTATCTATAAATTGGTTATATTGTTTCCGGAAAAAAAATCATGTGAATAACAAATACCTCTCTCTGTTTATGGTCTAAGTGAGAAACATCTCAAGAAAAGTTATAACGGACTGTTGATAATTTTTACGGCTTTTAAAATTAAAGACTCGGCAATTTAGAACTTGACATACACACGGCTGGTAATCTACACACGCAGAACATTTGGTTCTGCAATAAAAACCGTGAGAGGATTTTCCGGTTGTGCTTGAGTGGAGTAATTGTCACCGCTTCAAAAGGTATGTACATTTCTAAATCTAAATTTTCTTATTCAACTGATCAAAATATTGAAAATCGGAGAATGTCATGCTGTGGTGAATACTTTAACGAAGAGATACATGTATCATTTACTGTTGTACGTAGAGTTGAACTCCTACAAAATCAGTTGTTCCACAAGAAATTGCCTAAAAAAGTGACATTTCAATTTTGAAATGGTTCTTTTTACAGACCTACAAGTTCAAATTTAGTTTTTTTTCGGGCAATGGATATGAATGTTGTTTTTGGCGGCGTGTGCGCTGTCCTGTGTTAATAGACATCTTAATAATTCCAAAAACAACATTTTCCCGTGAAGTCATGCGTGAGGGAATCGGTTCTGATTGAGGACATCGTGAATGCGTGAGGGGAGGTACAAATCTTATCTTTATATTCAAGCTATCAGTCGTTGAAACTTACCTAAATTTGGCTACATTGTTCATGAAAAAACACATATGTGAGTGTGCTTAAAAAAGTTTACGAGATTGGATTTTGAAATAATTGTAGGAACCTAGGTTTAATAATATGTTTCACGAAGAGTAAAAAAGACACAAAATGTTGTCAACGATTTTGTTTTCTTGCTACAAGTAAAAACTAGACCGATTATTTGCCCACATCTGCAAATTTGGAGACAGATTTGCAATTCAATAGTTAGACTTTATTCACATAAAGAATATTTGGTGATTTATTGTATGAATCAAAATCTTTAAACAAATATCAAATTTTGTGTTTTTAGAATCATCTTTTTTTTTAAATAAACTATTTTAGGGGAGATAACTCCTTTCGTAAATGTGTATAACATGAATCTTAATTAAGCTTTTTTCAACTGATTTTTATAGTTCGTTCTTATGTTGTACTGTAACGTTATGGGTCATCGTAAATTCGCATTTTACTATTTTTATGTATTACATATAACTTGTTCGTCCGGTCACTTTTTCGCGTGCTTGAGACTCAATGTCCAGACTTATTTAAACAAATAATAAGTTTTCATCGGCGATATCATTTTCTTATATATATTTGGTGATTGTGACGTATATTTGACGACAGGACTACTCCCAGAGGGTTTAGTTCGCTTCGAGGGCGGGGATAACTTGTATCTCCGTTGCTTTTTGTAGAGAGTCAATTTCAGTCCTCTTTTCCTTTTTCCTTTGAACAATACATTTTCTGAAATTGAACAAACAATTAATAGTTTGATTTCATTGAATCAGTGATCAGTTTACATCTATTTTAAGTATAAGGATAAATCTGTGCTTTTAATCAGCATTGATCACATTTATTGAGTCAACAAAAGTCACAAAGCCAAAGATTAAAAAAAAATGTTTGTACTTCCCCTCACGCATTCACGATGTCCTCAATCAGAACCGATCCCCTCACGCATGACTTCACGGGAAAATGTTGTTTTTGGAATTATTAAGATGTCTATCAACACAGGACAGCACACACGCCGCCAAAAACAACATTCATACCCATTGCCCGAAAAAAAACTAAATTTGAACTTGTAGGTCGGTAAAAAGAACCATTTCAAAATTGAAATGTCACTTTTTTAGGCAATTTCTTGTGGGACAACTGATTTTGTAGGAGTTCAACTCTACGTACAACAGTAAATGATACATGTATCTCTTCGTTAAAGTATTCACCACAGCATAGCATTCTCCGATTTTCAATATTTTGATCAGTTGAATAAGAAAATTGAGATTTAGAAATGTACATACCTTTTGAAGCGGTGACAATTACTCCACTCAAGCACAACCGGAAAATCCTCTCACGGTTTTTATTGCAGAACCAAATGTTCTGCGTGTGTAGATTACCAGCCGTGATACAGGTACATTTACTGAACACACTCGTATATTATTTCATACTGTATGTTGACCTCTAGATTTTTTTTGTTTTGTTTGGTGGACTGCTGTTTCATTACAAATATTCCTTAAAATCCGTTTATTCACGTTTTAATCACTGAGAAATCCGTGTTTGTTGATACGAATTAAAAATTTACGTCGTTTCGACAGTAAATCAAATTTAACGCGCATTGCAATTCGAATTAGAATTTACGTTAGGACGTCAAACATTTCGAATGCGAATTAAACTAATTCGAATTAGTTAATGCGAATCGACTTCGAATTACGTGTGAACTCAGCATTATCCTGAAAACGGAACTTCTTTTTTGTACATAAATTGTAGCACATACATTAGGCCGTTACTTTTTTCGTTTGAATTGTTTTACATTGTCATTTCGTGACCTTTTATAGCTGACTATGCAGTATGGGCTTTGCTCATTGTTGAAGACCGTTCGGTGCCCTATAGTTGTTAATTTCAGTGTCATGTTTGTCTCTTCTTGAAAGTTGTCTCATTGGCAATTATACTACATCTTCTGTTTTATGTGGTCAGAAAATAAAAGCAAACTCTTGTAAGGGAGAATCTTCTATTTCCTAAAGAATGCTCTTGTCCAAACAATGAAACTATAACTTTGAAATTTTTGATTTGGCAAAAACGATTGGATTAGTTGCGATTAAAATCCTTCTCTCATAGCGTAATTTTATTGGTAAATAACTGTGACGTTACGCGCGATGTTCGTACATATAAGCGTAACACAACGTCGCGGATATTTCGTAACGTTCAAACCAAAAATTCGACAAAAACGTTGTTTTTAAGCAAGTGCGACATTCTTGTAAGACTCCGCAAAATCGACGGTGCTTTTTAACTACTCATCGAAAATTGAAGTATTTTAGTTTTTGAAAAATTAAGAAAATAACATTTTAAAAAATCATAAAATTCTAACATTATATGAGCAGTGATAAGCAAACAATTGACGTAAATTTGAGTTGAGTTCGTTTTTACGTCAAAAATGGTTATGCGACAACCTTGTAAGCCTGTGAAAAATCGCTCATAAATTATCATATATCATTTTTCAGGATATTTGTCCTTAAATTCATAAAATAAGTAAATTAACATTGATGTAGTGAATACAAAACTAAACTTTTTTCATTTTAGATAAATGTTTTTTGTTTCTCAAAACTGGAATCCCAATTTTTTTCCCCGTGGGAAGATTTGCCCTTATAGTATGGAACGAGTTTTTTTCTATGACGTCATCATAACGTCATAAAAATGCATAAAAGACTGAAGGAACCATTCTGTTTAATAATGGAAAAAAAAACGTTTTTTCAAAATATTAAATAGTTTTGACGAAAATCATAGTTTAGTGGTTACAATAAATGAAATATGTTACGCGGGACAACCTTAAATTCGCCGGTTTTTTTTAAATGAAGCTTGTCGCATGCAGCATAAAACATAGTTTCAACAATTATTTTTTTCGTTTTTATTTTAAAAATTGTTATTTTTTAAAATACGTACAATAGCAATAAATATGATATCACAAAATTATATATTTTGGACTTGCATCTTGCCAACTACACCGAATTTTCAATGAGGTACGAACATCGCGCGTAACGTCTATATATTTTTTTCACCATAGCGCGTACATAAAATATCGCACGTCCATTCCTCTGTCTGACAAGTGTCCTTCCGGTCCTTCTGGTTAATTACATTTTTCAAGTGAACAATTCTTGCCAACTTTTTATAAAACTGATATCGTATAGATACGTTTGAAAATCAGTGCATATCAAATATTCTATTATAAGAGTTATGCCATTTGGAAACATTGATTATATTGGAAATTGCATTGTATTTGCTGTCATTCTGTCATTTCTCTAATATATTTACAAAAAATATAAAGAACAAAATAAACAACTGCGCTACGAGTGCATGATACGCCAGTCGTGTTATGAAAAAACCCATTATACATGTTTTTAAAATAATACGGGGGTTGTACAGGAAGTCATGCTAAGTATATCTTGACTCATTCATTATTCTTGCTCAATAGTTAGTTTGTATATCACAACATGTTTTATATGATCCCAAATTGAAGCTCAATAAAAACTCAAGAACTCAAAAATGAATTAAAGAGACATCACGAAAAAGTATACAGATCTTAATAATAATTTAACTAAAAAGTATGTGAAGTTTTATGCAATAATTATAAATAGTTTCTGAGATACGGCGCGGGAGTTTCTCGCTATATTGAAGACCTGTTGGTGGCCTTCGGCTGTTGTCTGCTCTATGGTCGGTTGTTGTCGCTTCGACACATTCCCCATCCTTTCTCGATTTTATTAGTATGATAAATAACAATAAAAAAAATAGTTGATCGACACTGTTTTTTAAAGTCGTCCGAGTCATAAGGTGTTGTTACTTCACGATAAAAGAGAGGCGAAAGATACTTAACGAATAAAGAGAAGCGAACTATACTTAACGAATAAAGAGAGGCGAACTATACTTAACGAATAAAGAGAGGCGAACTATACTTAACGAATAAAGAGAGGCGAACTATACTTAACGAATAAAGAGAGGCGAAAGATACTTAACGATAAAATAGTGGCCAACGATACTTCACGATAAAAAAAGCGGCGAACGACACTTCACGATAAAAGAGCGGCGAACGATACTACACGATAAAAGAGGAATAAAGAGAGGCGAAAGATACTTCACGATAAAAGAGGAATAAAGAGAGGCGAAAGATACTTCACGATAAAATAGTGGCCAACGATACTTCACGATAAAAAAGCGGCGAACGACACTTCACGATAAAAGAGCGGCGAACGATACTTCACGATAAAAGAGCGGCGAACGACACTTCACGATAAAATAGTGGCCAACGATACTTCACGATAAAAGAGCGGCGAACGACACTTCACGATAAAAGAGCGGCGAACGATACTTCACGATAAAAGAGCGACGAACGATACTTCACGATAAAAGAGCGACGAACGATACTTCACGATAAAAGAGCGACGAACGATACTTCACGATAAAAGAGCGGCGAACGATACTTCACGATAAAAGAGAGACAAAATGATACGAAAGGGACATTCAAACTCATAAATCGAAAAAAGACTATAAGACAAACAACATGATAAAAACACCATAGTTAATTGAGGAACAAAATCTTTTTAGCCCTTTCCCTTTCTTCCAAAATCCGTTTTTTTCTGTTCATTTCAATTATTTTCGCGTTTCTCTGAATTATAAAAATATAAATATACTACAAATAGCTGGTAATTGTTATGTACTATCAATTCCAAGTTTCCTATCCACAACCACGGTGGGTAAGGTTGTCCTGCGAGGGAACGTTCTGTGCTGGTGATTCGGTCCTGACGGGTTCTGGTGATCATTGAAAAATTGTAAACAAAGACGAAAATGATGATTTTTGACAATTTCTCTAATAAAAAATGGAAGGAAACCGTTGAGATTTTTCAATTTTGTTTCTTTTGGGTTCATAGGCAAACCATTAAAAATTTGACCCTCTAAGCTGTTTCAGTAAGCGTAACACAAAAGTGCTCATTTTCAGAAAATCTAGAACTAAAAAAATAAAACAAAAATGCTCATGGAGTCCGCTTTCTATACCCAAATCCAAACGACAAAATTATTTTGTGAAAAACCAGTGCAATTTAATAAAATTTTGCATTTTTTCATTTTTTTATGTCCTGATATTGTGCTGGTGGGTCCTGTTATTGTGTTGGTGGGTCCTGATACGGTGCTGGTGATTTTGAGTAAAAAGTTTGTCATATTTGAAACAAATGTTACAAAATCAATAAAATTTGGCTGATAATTGTATTCAATCGGATCTGTGACTCCTATTTTTACTTTTGTGCGTCCATTTGGCTGTTTTATAAGCTTTTTTTTTTTTTTTTTTAAATAATCGTAACTTGTATTCTTTAAGTTGTATTGCTTAAGAATACAACTGAGGTTATTATTACAAATGGGCAACATCTTCCGTCTATTAAATATCAGATGAAAATATATCTAATTAGAATAGTTTTATTAAAGATTTTAAATGCCCTTGAATTGACGATTCTTTACATGATGTGTTAACTTAACAGTTTTAAAAGGTGCTTAAAGTAAAGCGACATTTATAAGTGGGGGTCTTATATTGACATTAAGGTTTGACTGGTTTATTTCAGTTAAATATGCGTTCCAACCAACCCCTCATCCTTTCCTCATTCATTGGTACAGTGGTGTAACAACACATAATTTATCACATAAAACAATAACATTAAGACACAAATTATTGAACAACGCATATTCGCAGCTACTGAAAGCTAGTTCAAAGCCGCATTTTCAACTAATACCGGTTGATAAACCAAGATTCCCAATCGTACCGGTCATAAAGTTCATATTTTAATGTTTGATAAAGCAGAACTTTAAAAGTGTGCAGTGAATTTTGTGCTTACAACAGTTATTTCATATGTATAAATCAGACATTATATAGGCATTTGGAAGATACCAAGAAGAATTTTACAGTTAATGATCAAGAAGGGGTGGAGATTGCATGGAAGTTAACATAGGATAAGAAAAAAATTATAGTTTGTTTTGTCGAAAGACTTTAAAACTTCTTTGCATTAAATTCTAAATAGTTTTCTTCTTGTCGTAAAGGTTAAATTCTCAACAAAATCTAAATAACTTTGTTGGAACGAAAAGAACAAAGGGGACCTATAGTTGTTAACGTCTGGTCTCTTCCGGAGAGTTATTTCATTGGCAATCATAAGCACATCTTCTTTTTTATATTTAAATCAAATGTTCATGAAGTTTGATTTACTTTTAAGCTTCAACCCTGGTGAGCCATGCTTATTGTCGGTATGCTGTTGCACTCATTGCATGTAAATTTTCATATTTCCATCTTTTTTTCTGATTTATTTTACCCAATTCATACGTGACAGGATTATCATCCTAGTAACCAGTGTTACCCATGTATACATTGAACACAAGTTAAAAAAAATCAACAATACTGTGTGTGTCAGTTTGTTTAAGCAAAACAAAACTACAAAAACTTCGAAAACAAGAGAGATCTTTTTTAAGTGTCATGATTATCTGTCGATTTCTAGAGCTATTAACTTCAGATGACAGGGAATTCACACCGTGGTGACCCTGTTGTCTTTCATAATTATATTCATATAAAATTGAGAATGGAAATGGGGAATCATATAAAATTGAGAATGGAAATGGGGAATCATATAAAATTGAGAATGGAAATGGGGAATGTATCAAAGAGAGAACAACCCGACCTTAAAACATACAACAGCAGAAGCTCGCCAATAGGTCTATACATACAAAATGTATATAAACTGAGACTACTATAAGTCACTATCGACTTTATCGGATAATGCGAGTCTCCTTATAGTTAGCTACGTTATTTTAACTTAATTTTAATTTAAAAAATTAAAACTCAAATACATTTTAGCAGACAGTGGTCATGTTTGTTGATGAATATTGTCTTTCCTAGATTCACTCTTAAAAAACCATTTGGTAACATTTAATCAAGTAATTTCAGAGAACATCGTTTTGTTATTACTGACGCCAAGTCGATACATGTAGCTCACGCCGCCCCTAGACACTGGCTAGCTTATATCGAAACGGGTTGATAACCAATTATTTCAATTCAGTTGTGTAAAGTGTGTAGAGTGTTGTATTGTTACAGTGGATAACAGTGAGGGTTCCGGTGTATTGTTATCGCCTAGATGTCCATTACGTAACTTTCGTTTTGGGGTTTTAACCGATCCAAAAACATGACGAATACATAGATATCATCAACATTAGAATATTTTTTCACGAGTCAAGATGTCTAATATATCATTCAAGAAAATAGAGTCAGGCATTTGTAAAGAAAACAGGAGAAAAAAGGTCGTGTTGTGCTAGGTTATTCATAGATGAATCGTGTACAATTATTTTGAATGGATAATTAGATCATATTCATGAAACAAATGTCTGTTGCCGTCAAAATCAAAAGCTTGTTACAAGAAAATGTTTTCCTTACTTGGTTAAAGTTGCAAGAAGATTAATCTGACCTCGAATAATACCATCATTCATCTAGATTTTGAAAATAGAATGCACAAAACAGTAAGACACCCTTTTTCCAGAAGTCGTTATTAAGTCATGTAGATTTCCCAAACCCGGATAAAGGAGGAGGGAAGTCAATCATTTTGTTGTTATATATAAATGAAAAGAAAAAAAATTGGCGCAAATGATACCTATAGTTTTGAAAATTAGGTGGCGCAAAAGAAGTATTGGCGCAATCAAGTTGTGGCGCAAATGAGTTACTTTTTGGCGCAAAAAGATATCGCCCTTTATTTCATAGTGTGTTAATTTACGTTTTTTGATTGAGTTAAACCTTCCAATTGATGTTTTATCGTGTGTTTTTCTATGTTGTGATGTTATGCTATTGTTTCAGAAAAGGGAAGAAGGTTTGGTACCATTAAAACGTTTAATCCCGCTGCAAATGTTTGCACCTGTCCTAAGTCAGGAATCTGATGTAGTTTGTTTATGTAATTTATACGTGTTACACGTTTTTTTATATAGATTAGACCGTTGGTTTTCCCGTTTGAATGGTTTTACACTTGTAATTTTGGGGCCCTTTATAGCTTGTTGTTCGGTGTGAGCCAAAGCTCCATGTTGAAGGCCGTACATTAACCTATAATGGTTTACTTTTATAAATTGTTATTTAGATGGAGAGTTGTCTCATTGGCACTCACACCACATCTTCCTAAATCTATGTAAAAAATCATCAATATCTACACTTTTTGCGATAAAATACGAATGCCTACTCAAATCCATTCTATTAGAGAAATCGAATGATGTCAGTAGAGTGTCCAATATGCACTTGTACTGCACTATTATTTTTTATTCTAAGACAAGTGGTTGTCGGACCATCCACAAGAACATGCGGTTATCCGATGTTCAGTACATCAGTACTTTGATTTTTAACTGTTATGACTTTTGAAAGTCAAATGTAGGTGTATAATTTAGTTTTTTTGCATCTTTTATACTTGTATAATCATACTCATTTAGAAGTATGAAGCTACGAGATATTTTAATTTTTTAAATTAAAAGCACATTTAACAAAACCGATATCTGTAGGTGCAAACAAGTATAAATTCAACTGAAAAAAAAAAAAAAACCGTACACGAAAAGACAAAATATTGATTTTAATTTGCATATCTGACCCCTCCCCCTCCACATCCGGCAACAACTCTTTTATTTTATTTTGTTGTTGTTGTTGGGGGGGGGGGGGGGGGGGGGGGGGGGGGGGGGGGGGGGTATAAATGGGCAATCATTTTATTGCATCTTACTTCCAAGGCGTGTTTGAATTGACTGTTTTGTCCTGAAAACACATTTTAAATGTAAAACTGATATATCTGGCTTTAGATTCGACTTTTTAAAAAGATATATATATAAAAAGGCTACATGTTAATGTTATAATACTAAGAATTCACTGTATAAAAAAAATAAATGCGTGAAGTGAAAAACCTCAGTAACGAGTCATAACAACAGAGAATGTGTGTTTGGCACACAAAACTTAAAAGCCTCGTGATAATATTACCAATATTTTAATTAAAAGAGTATTTCTTAGTCTGCTATTTTTTTCCCGTCCACTCGTTTTCACTCGTTTTCAATCAAAATTAAGGCATGTTTGTAGCAGTATGTTTGTACTAGTCATTAAATATATTTAATTATAGAAAAGTAGGACACATCATTCACTCCCCCCTTAATTCTTTATAAAAAATATTTGACAACAGACTTTCTTTTGGAATTATAAAATGCAAAACGTATTTCTGTTAGTATTATCTAGGTTATCTCGTCTTCATTCTCTGACAAATTCTAGTCCGGCCTTCCATAGAATAGTAACATATTTTTTAAGTGTTCTATCGAACTTTCGAAAATAACTGACAGAAGTTAGACAAAAAAATCAAGTAGAAAAAAACTTTAAAATACATCAATTTTAGAATTTTTAAACTAATCCAAGCTTAAAATGTTCACTGTGACCTCCCTCTTCTCCCCCCCCCCCCCCCTAAAAAAAACCACGTAAAAAACCAAATACTATAGACAGGTCATTCTTTTAGTCAGCTCTAAATCGTTTACAAAGAAATCTGATTTTAGCTGCTGATACCACATGATTCTAACGCGCAGAAACAAGGCTGATCTGAGTTTCATGCCTGTTCCCAAGTATATACAAAAAACAAACAAAAAACTCGGACTAGAACAACACGAACCCAGCAAAAACTAGGGGTGATCTCGGGTGCTGCGGAAGGGTTGGCAGATCCTGCTCCAAAATGTCGAACCCGTCGTATCGGTCATGTAAGTATGAACCCATTGACAAGTCTAATTTGGTAGTCCACAATTAGGGTAAAGGAGTTCCAACATTTGCAGCTATCTGACAAGAATGACGACTTTAGAACTATGACAAAAAAACTTTCCATTGGTTTTTTTTTTAATTTCAAGGGACATAACTCCAGTCAAAAATTGCATCCGAAACATTGATGATAAAAATATCAGAAGTTAATGCTTGGGAGAGCTTTCAATGCGATATGTCAATCAAACTTGTATTTGGGGGCATTTTTATTGTTAAATTGGTCAGAACTTATTTTTTTTTTTAAATCGTCTGAGACATTGTCGATATAATCCTTTAATAAAAAATAAATCAAATCTCCTTTAAGAAAATGAGGATTGAGAGTACTTACAATGCAATTTATGTATAATGGATACGCCCAAAGAGAAAAAACATTATGTTGCTGAAAGAACAGAGATAGATAATATAATTTTCATTGAATATTTTTCGTACTTGCGGCTGCCATTTGCAAATCGTCAAATGTTACAAATAAATCCTTCTAA
Organism: Mytilus edulis; assembly: GCF_963676685.1. Classification (NCBI taxonomy): domain Eukaryota; kingdom Metazoa; phylum Mollusca; class Bivalvia; order Mytilida; family Mytilidae; genus Mytilus; species Mytilus edulis. Next base: position 3,165,612 of record NC_092351.1, read on the forward strand.
AAATATTGATGTAGGAAATAGTTGTATTTAAGAATTGAATGCTTCTTTTTGTAAATTTATTGGGGTGTAAAAGCGTTGACCGAAGTACATTTCCGCGCTTCATTCTAAAAATGTACGCACGGCCAACGCTTTTACAACCCTATAAAGTTACAAAAAGAAGCATTCAATACTTATAATTACATTTTTTAGCTATGATCATGAAAACACGAATTTTATATATTTTATTATTTAATTCACCTGCGCACTTTATTGTTGGAGCACGTGTTATCATGAATGAAAAGTTGTATTGAGCAATGCAACTGCTTACGGAATAACACGCGATGTGCAGTTAGCAAATCAGAATAAAATATTATAATGAAACATACATCTAATGTAATTATTCAAGAATGAAAATGAATAAGCCGTACTAAAAACATGATTTGTATTGTTGTTCCTCTTTGCAGGCCGTACGTAGATGTAATCAACCACATTCTATGGTCTTTGGTGGATAGTTGTCTCATGGGCAATCATCTTACTATTATTTTTATATTGGAAGTAAATTCAAAATTTTCATCCAACTGAAAACTGTTGCTGCAGCTTTAATACGGACAATGCAATTATAGAATTTAATCGAAATCCTTATAAGGTGTGATAATATCTTAAAAGACATATAACAAAACATTATATCTTGGGATCCCAAGAATGTTGCCTCTTTCAGCGAAATAAACAAAAGATTTTTAACTTTTGTAATATTGATGTTGTCTTTTGACAGTTTATTCCCGTATTAGCCTCGAAATAATTTCATTACTTTATAAATAATGAAAACTTTGCTATTTCTATATATTATATAAAAAAAATAGTAGTATCAAAAAGTTATGTGCCATTCATTTTCATTTTCCTATACTGAAATATATTTCTGAATTTTGGATATGCACTGTGACAAAATATTCCATAATATAAAAGAAATTAAATGAGACTTCATGTATTTATAATTTGATGCTAATTCCGTTGCAAGTTAAAAATATTATATACATATAAATTGTTTATGCAAGAAAAATTATTTTTTAATATTTTTTAAAAACTTTTTCATGTAAAAATACATTGCTTTTCCAATTGAGTATTAATTAAAAGTTAATTAACGGTGACCACTGATTAATGATCAAAGATGTTCAGTGATGTTTTGTTTGTAGTGGTCAAGTGTCCCTACCCCACGCTGAGAGTACTGTAGACGGTAAGTAAAGTGTCCCTACCCCACGCTGACAGTACTGTTAACTGTACTCACCCCGTGAGAGTAGTGAACACTATTCTAACTTTCTATAAAACCCCATATTCCACTAGCAAAAGTATCACATAAACTTTCAACAGTCCTTCAAGTATATACATAGTTCTACCATGGGTACTTTAACAGACATTGCTCACAACAGCTTTGAGTTTGAAGATTCCGGTAATTTTACATTCCAGTGCAGTACAAGTTATGAAGATGAAAACTGCTCATCACCGGACTCGGTATTTGAATACACATTCCCAACGGTAAATATACTTAATTTTCTTGTCCGTGCTAGTTTGAAAAAAGAAACGACAATTTAGAAGTTTTAATTTTACCAATTAGATACAGTAACAATTTCTTTCATTTCTTTTCACTAATATATTTTACTGAATTTAATATATATTTTTTTTTAAATGTGGAAAAAATCTTGTATACATATCATTTCATTCACGATAGTATTTTTGAATATATGCTTAATTGTCAGTAATTAATTATTCTACTATTTATTTTGCCAGGCTACTGTACATGTTTGCTATGGTTGTAATGGAGTTGTAGAAGATCAATACGTCCTCCGTCTAAATGACCAGTCCTGGCATCCGACCTGTCTCCGGTGCTCCCATTGCCACACCATACTGGACAACCACAATACCTGTTACGTCAGAGGGGGAAACATCTACTGCAGAAAAGAGTAAGTATAATATAAGTACACTTATATCGATACAGCAATAAGTAACAAGTTCGAAATAGTAAGACGGTACCATCTTGGAACACGCTGGTTTTCGTCTCGTTTATAGTTCCCATTAAAGGAAATATTTTTTAAAGACACATCAGTTTTGCATATTGTGCCTATAAATCAACATGTCAAAGCTTAAAAACATTAATTAGTGTACAAATACGACGCGATTTTCAATAAACTTGTATACTAATTTTATATTTTGTTATTTTTCAGAGAATTTGGCACACCATGTTCCAAATGCAACGTAACGATCACTAGCGACGATTGGGTCAGGAAAGCACATGATAACTGTTACCACTTAAACTGCTTTAGCTGCAGTGTCTGCAACAGACAACTCTCAACAGGGGAACAGTTTGCTTTACATGACAACAGTCTGCACTGCAAGATCCACTATCTACAAGTTTTACAAGGCAACAAACTTGGTGATGGTAAGTCTGTTTATTCTCTTGCATTTATCATTAGTTTTAGTTAAAAATAGTTTGCTGTTCTGTGTGAGTCAATGCTTCGTGTTGAAGACCGTACCTTGACCTATAATGTTTTACTTTAATAAGTTGGATAGAAAGTTGTTTTATTGGCACTCATACCACATCTTCCTATATCTATAAACGCGAACTTTTGTATTTTCATCATATTCCTGCAGATTTGTTTCCAAATATATTTAATTTAATTGCAAGTCAGCGGCTCTTTCCACAAAAAATCATACACATTTCAGTATAACTTACAATCAATTTTAATCGTATCATTTATTGTGAACAGATCTATTTGGTACAACACATTTAGAAAAAAATTAGTAAATGCAAAAAATGTTCCTTCTAAACATTCTGTTAAACAATATTCATTTACTTTTTTAGAGCGTCTAGGTAAACGTAAAGCCAAGAGACAGCGTACAGCTTTTACAGAAGAGCAGGTTCATGTTTTCCAGTCCTACTTCAATGTAGAACAGAACCCAGACCCTCAAGACTTAGATACCATTGCCGACCAAGCTGGAGTCACTAGACGTGTGGCACAAGTTTGGTTCCAAAACGCACGATCACGGTCCAAGAGAAATATGCAGATGAACACGGTCTCGCCAGTTCCCAAAGAATGCAGTAAGTATATTAGTTAACAATTTTTATTTTCTGCGTAAGTCTGATTATTTGAACGGAACAGTGTTAGAGATAGATTTTCATGCTGACTTTTTTTCCTTGACGGGAAACGAACTCGCATCTTTGCTACACTCTGTACGACACTAATCACTTGGTCTCATTTCAAGTGCTCTAGACCACATCCTCTCTATATTATATTATCAATAACTTCAAGAAACATTGGTGCCATCTCGTCGAATGTTGTGTGTTAAGTTTTTTTTTTATTCTAATTCACTGTTTATACTTTTAATTTTAAGTATTTATTATTTGTTTTGTAGGTTCCTCAGAACACAGCTTTGATAGTTTAGATGACCTGACCTACAGCGACTGAAACAAAGATCTACGTACTAATATAACGTGCTAAAAAGTCAACACACATTTTATTTGTAAATAACTGTTATTTATTTGTATTTATATTGTTAACTTATTGAAAATGTAACTAATATTAAATGTATAAAAAGAATATTCTAGTTTTCATTCAACTTAACGAGATGAGACAGCAAATAAAACCCCAAAAAATGCATTACTATGATGCAAACATAATACCGTAGTCACAACAACCAAAATATTGTACACAAACAAACACCATAATCTAACTTCAAATTGAATATTGCCTTCAACACTGGGCTGTATCGATCTGATGAGTTAATATAAAAAAAGAATATAATATAAGAAAATGTGGACGGTTGGCCAATGAAACAACTCTCCACAAACTGCACTAACAGCTACACCTACGACCTTTAACAATACCGCAAATAAAACCTATAAAGCATAGTCGGCTATAAACGGCCCCGAAATGACAAATGTAAAACAATTCAAACGAGAAAGCCAATTGCCTAATTAATGTACAAAAAAAGAAGAACAAAAACAAATGTGCAACACAACAGCAACAAAAGACAACCACTGAATTGCAGGCTCCTGACATGGGACAGATACATAAACATACATAATATGGCGGGGTTAAACATGTTGGCGGGATCCCAACCCTCGTCCCAACCCTTGGATAGTGGTGTTACAATACAACAAATGAACGAATTATAAAATTCAGTAGAAAATATCACACTTATGAAATTTACCATATATAATTTGTATAATTACCATGCATATAAACACGGGACTGTTGTCAACTGAGACATTGCAGCTTCGTCACTTCAACAGGAAAACTCTTATGAGTATAGAGTAAATACAAACGCTGAAAAAAGCTGTTAAATAATAACATTTTTGGTTGCCAGTTTTTAAATATTAATTGATATTGAACTAATGGGCGTCAAGTTGGTTACCTATTCCCTATTCCCTATTCGTTACCTATTCCCTATTCCCTATTCGTTGCCTATTCGTTACCTATTCCCTATTCCCTATTCCCTATTCGTTACCTATTCGTTACCTATTCCCTATTCCCTATTCGTTGCCTATTCGTTACCTATTCCCTATTCCCTATTCGTTACCTATTCGTTACCTATTCCCTATTCCCTATTCGTTACTTATTTGATTTTTAATATCCTTCCCCCTTTTTAATTATGGCATGGAATAGTTTAATATGGCTGCCGTTACCATGGAAACGGCACAATTGTGAAAAAAATGAGTTTTTGGTTTTTGGTGAACTGTTTGGATATGCTTCAACTCAGAATCATCATATTTTAAAACAATGTAGGTGCCCACTATATACAGGTGTTGGATGATTTTGGCGATCATTGGAACTACTATGTTGCCATGGAAACTACACCAAAATTTTCAAAATTCTAAAAATGCTCAAAACTTCATGAAACTTCACAGTAATGATGAGCAACATTGGAGTTGGAATTTCCAAAATAGGTCTTGTTACCATGGAAACAATGCAAAAAGGTCAAAAATTTCAAAAATAAGAATTTTCCGCAAACTGGATGAAACTTTACAGGAATGGTAACTGGCATAGGCAGAGTTGGATTTTGAAGTTAGAATTTTCAAAATGGCCGCCGTAACCATGGAAACAGCAAAAATATCAAAAATTCAAAATGTTCAAACTTAATGAAACTTTGCAAAAATGTTACTAGACATCTGTAGATGCTCTCTTTGACTTTGGAATTGTCAAAATGGCTGCCGCTCACCTGGTAATAGGGGGAAGGGGTGCCTTCCGTTATTGCTAGCAATTACAAATCTAGTTGTTAATAGTCTTACATATGGTAATAGTTCTGAATTGGTTGAGGTAAAATGATCTTTTTATGACTTATTTATATGTGTTTGTGCTCAACCGATCCTTTTACTTCATGTTCGATACGCATTTGTTCCTTACTTGTTTTTTATACGTTCTACCTTTTAACTGCTTTATGTCCGTATGTTTGAAGATGGATCTTGGTTCGACGGGATGAAATCACCGTGTTAGCGCTTGCTAAAAAACGAAGATGTGGTATGATTGCCAATGAGACAACACTCCACATTAGACCAAAATGACACAGAAATTATCAACTATAGTTCACTGTACGGCCTTCAACAATGAGCATAGCCCAAACCGTGTAGTCACCTATAAAAGGCCCAGACATGACAACCTCATACAATTCAAACAACAAAACTGACGGCCGTATTTCATATACAAAAAAATAAACGGAAATATGTAACACAAAAACAAACGATAACTACTTAATTTCAGGCTCTTGTCTAGGGACAGGCACATACTTACATACTGTGGTAGAGTTAAACATGTAAGCAGGGTGAACATCGTTTCGGAGCATGCTATTACCTTGTTTAATTCGTTCCATCACTCGCTTATAATTCGCTTATAATACGTGTATCTTACGTTGCACCTTTTAAAACATGATTTTCAATTGTTTTGTTGTCTCTGGTGGAAGATTTGGGCTCTTAGAGGTGATATAACTCTATAAGTGCATTTGTATCCGTTCCAGCGGTCGGATAATACCCTGTTAAATATTCGTTACTAATTCGCTTTTAAAAAGTTTGTTGTACGTTGCACCTTTTAGAAAAGGATTTCCAATTGTGTTCATATCTCTGGTGGTAATAATGTGTTCTTATAGATGAAATACCCCTATAAGCGCATATGTTCTCGTTCCAGCGATCGGTTAATACCCTGTTACCTATTCGTTACCTATTCGTTACCTATTCACTTATAGTACGTTTGTTGTACGTTGCACCTTTTAGAAAAGGATTTTCAATTAAATTCATATCTCTGGTGGTAACAATGTGTTCTTAGAGATGAAATGACCCCATTAGAGCGCATGTACCCGTTCCAGCGCTCGGTAAATAACCTGTTACCTATTCGTTACTTATTCGCTTTTAATGCGCGGGGTATACGGTGCACCTTTAAATAAATCGTGTTTTAATTGTGTTCATGTCTGGTGGTAACAATGTGTTCTTAGAGATGAAATGACCCCATTAGAGCGCATGTACCCGTTTCAGCGCTCGGTAAATAACCTGTTACCTATTCGTTACTTATTCGCTTTTAATGCGCGGGGTATACGATGCACCTTTAAATAAATCGTTTTTTAATTGTGTTCAGGTCTCTGGTGGTAAGAATGTGTTCTTAGAGATGAAATTACCCTATTAGCGCGCATGTACCCGTTCCAGCGCTCGGTTAATACCCTGTTACCTATTCGTTACCTATTCGTTACCTATTCGCTTATAATACATTTTTTTATACGTTGCACCTGTTAGAAAAGGATTTTCAATTATGTCCAGGTCTCAGACGGTAACAATGTGTTCTTAGAGATGAAATGACCCCATTAGAGCGCATGTACCCGTTCCAGCGCTCGGTAAATAACCTGTTACCTATTCGTTACCTATTCGCTTTTAATGCGCGGGGTATACGGTGCACCTTGAAATAAATCGTGTTTTAATTGTGTTCAGGTCTCTGGTGGTAAGAATGTGTTCTTAGAGATGAAATTACCCTTTTAGCGCGCATGTACCCGTTCCAGCGCTCGGTTAATACCCTGTTACCTATTCGTTACCTATTCGTTACCTATTCGCTTATAATACATTTTTTTATACGTTTCACCTGTTAGAAAAGGATTGTCAATTATGTCCATGTCTCAGGTGGTAACAATGTGTTCTTAGAGATGAAATTACCCTATTAGCGCTCATGTACCCGTTCCAGTGCTCGGTAAATAATCTTGTTACCTATTCGTTACCTATTCGCTTTTAATGCGCGGGGTATACGCTGCAACTTGAAATAAATCGTGTTTTAATTGTGTTCATGTCTGGTGGTAACAATGTGTTCTTAGAGATGAAATGACCCCATTTGAGCGCATGTACCCGTTCCAGCGCTCGGTAAATAACCTGTTACCTATTCGTTACTTATTCGCTTTTAATGCGCGGGGTATACGGTGCACCTTGAAATAAATCGTTTTTTAATTGTGTTCAGGTCTCTGGTGGTAAGAATGTGTTCTTAGAGATGAAATGACCCTATTAGCGCGCATGTACCCGTTCCAGCGCTCGGTTAATACCCTGTTACCTATTCGTTACCTATTCGTTACCTATTCGCTTATAATACATTTTTTTATACGTTTCACCTGTTAGAAAAGGATTTTCAATTATGTCCATGTCTCAGGTGGTAACAATGTGTTCTTAGAGATGAAATTACCCTATTAGCGCTCATGTACCCGTTCCAGTGCTCGGTAAATAATCTTGTTACCTATTCGTTACCTATTCGCTTTTAATGCGCGGGGTATACGCTGCAACTTGAAATAAATCGTGTTTTAATTGTGTTCAGGTCTCTGGTGGTAAGAATGTGTTCTTAGAGATGAAATTACCCTTTTAGCGCGCATGTACCCGTTCCAGCGCTCGGTTAATACCCTGTTACCTATTCGTTACCTATTCGTTACCTATTCGCTTATAATACATTTTTTTATACGTTTCACCTGTTAGAAAAGGATTTTCAATTATGTCCATATCTCAGGTGGTAACAATGTGTTCTTAGAGATGAAATTACCCTATTAGCGCTCATGTATCCGTTCCAGTGCTCGGTAAATAATCTTGTTACCTATTCGCTTTTAATGCACGGGGTATACGCTGCAACTTGAAATAAATCGTGTTTTAATTGTGTTCATGTCTGGTGGTAACAATGTGTTCTTAGAGATGAATGACCCCATTAGAGCGCATGTACCCGTTCCAGCGATCGGTAAATAACCTGTTACCTATTCGTTACCTATTCGCTTTTAATGCGCGGGGTATACGGTGCACCTTGAAATAAATCGTTTTTTAATTGTGTTCAGGTCTCTGGTGGTAAGAATGTGTTCTTAGAGATGAAATTACCCTATTAACGCGCATGAACCCGTTCCAGCGCTCGGTTAATACCCTGTTACCTATTCGTTACCTATTCGCTTATAATACATTTTTTTATACGTTGCACCTGTTAGAAAAGGATTTTCAATTATGTCCAGGTCTCAGACGGTAACAATGTGTTCTTAGAGATGAAATGACCCCATTAGAGCGCATGTACCCGTTCCAGCGCTCGGTAAATAACCTGTTACCTATTCGTTACCTATTCGCTTTTAATACTCTGGGTATACGCTGCAACTTGAAATAAATCGTGTTTTAATTGTGTTCATGTCTGGTGGTAACAATGTGTTCTTAGAGATGAAATGACCCCATTTGAGCGCATGTACCCGTTCCAGCGCTCGGTAAATAACCTGTTACCTATTCGTTACCTATTCGCTTTTAATGCGCGGGGTATACGCTTCAACTTGAAATAAATCGTGTTTTAATTGTGTTCATGTCTGGTGGTAACAATGTGTTCTTAGAGATGAATGACCCCATTAGAGCGCATGTACCCGTTCCAGCGCTCGGTAAATAACCTGTTACCTATTCGTTACTTATTCGCTTTTAATGCGCGGGGTATACGGTGCACCTTTAAATAAATCGTTTTTTTAATTGTGTTCAGGTCTCTGGTGGTAAGAATGTGTTCTTAGAGATGAAATTACCCTATTAGCGCGCATGTACCCGTTCCAGCACTCGGTTAATACCCTGTTACCTATTCGTTACCTACTCGTTACCTATTCGCTTATAATACATTTTTTTATACGTTGCACCTGTTAGAAAAGGATTTTCAATTATGTCCAGGTCTCAGACGGTAACAATGTGTTCTTAGAGATGAAATGACCCCATTAGAGTGCATGTACCCGTTCCAGCGCTCGGTAAATAACCTGTTACCTATTCGTTACCTATTCGCTTTTAATACGCGGGGTATACGGTGCACCTTGAAATAAATCGTGTTTTAATTGTGTTCATGTCTGGTGGTAACAATGTGTTCTTAGAGATGAAATGACCCCATTTGAGCGCATGTACCCGTTCCAGCGCTCGGTAAATAACCTGTTACCTATTCGTTACCTATTCGCTTTTAATGCGCAGGGTATACGCTGCAACTTGAAATAAATCGTGTTTTAATTGTGTTCATGTCTGGTGGTAACAATGTGTTCTTAGAGATGAATGACCCCATTAGAGCGCATGTACCCGTTCCAGCGCTCGGTAAATAACCTGTTACCTATTCGTTACTTATTCGCTTTTAATGCGCGGGGTATACGGTGCACCTTTAAATAAATCGTTTTTTTAATTGTGTTCAGGTCTCTGGTGGTAAGAATGTGTTCTTAGAGATGAAATTACCCTATTACCGCGCATGTACCCGTTCTAGCGCTCGGTTAATACCCTGTTACCTATTCGTTACCTATTCGTTACCTATTCGCTTATAATACATTTTTTTATACGTTGCACCTGTTAGAAAAGGATTTTCAATTATGTCCAGGTCTCAGACGGTAACAATGTGTTCTTAGAGATGAAATGACCCCATTAGAGCGCATGTGCCCGTTCCAGCGCTCGGTTAATACCCTGTTACCTATTCGTTACCTATTCGTTACCTATTCGTTACTTATTCGCTTTATATACGTTTGTTGTACGTTGCACTTTTTAGAAAAAGATTTTTACTTGTATTCATGTCTCTGGTGGTAACAATGTGTAATTAGAGATGAAATGACCCTGTTAGCGCTTATGTACCCGTTCCAGCGCTCGGTTATTACCCTGTTACCTATTCGTTACCTGTTCACTTATAATACGTTTGTTGTACGTTGCACCTTTTAGAAAAAGATTTTTACTTGTGTTCATGTCTCTGGTGGTAACAATGTGTAATTAGAGATGAAATGACCCTATTAGCGTGCATGTACCCGTTCCAGCGCTCGGATAATACCCTGTTACTTATTCGTTCCTTATTCGCTTTTAATGCGCAGGGTAAGTATACGTTGCACCTTGAAATAAATCGTTTTTTAATTGTGTTCATGTCTTTGGTGGTAACAATGTAATCTTAGAGACGAAATGACCCTATTAGAGTGCATGTACCCGTTCCAGCGCTCGGTTAATACTGTAAACCAACTTAATTTCGCGAGCGATTTATTTTCGCGATTTTCGCGAGTAGAAAAATAACGCGAAAATAAATCGTCGCGAATATGTAAAACTTGGATCTTTCCTTATTAAACTTCATCAAGTAAATCAGAAAAAATCGCGAAATTAAATAGCCGCGAATTGGTCAAGAAAGGGTAAAACGCGAAATAAAGTATTCGCGAAAATAAGTTGGTTTACAGTTCCCTGTTACCTATTCGTTACCTATTCGTTACTTATTCGCTTTAAATACGTTTGTTGTACGTTGAAATCCTTTTCTAAAAGGTGCAACGCACAACAAACGTATTATAAGTGAATAGGTAACGAATAGGTAACGAATAGGTAACAGGGTATTAACCGAGCGCTGGAACGGGTACATGCGCGCTAATAGGGTCATTTCATCTCTAAGAACAAATTGTTACCACCAGAGACATGGACACAATTGAAAATCCTTTTCTAAAAGGTGCAACGTACAACAAACGTATTATAATTGAATAGGTAACAGGGTAATAACCGAGCGTTGGAACGGGTACATGCACGCTAATAGGGTCATTTCATCTCTAATTACACATCGTTACCACCACAGATATGAACACAAGTGAAAATTCTTTTCTAAAAGGTGCAATGACAACAAACGTATTTAAAGCGAATAAGTAACGAATAGGTAACGAATAGGTAACAGGGTATTAACCGAGCGCTGGAACGGGTACATGCGCTCTAATGGGGTCATTTCGTCTCTAAGATTACATTGTTACCACCAGAGACATGAACACAATTAAAAAACGATTTATTTCAAGGTGAAACGTATACTTACCCCGCGCATTAAAAGCGTATAAGGAACGAATAAGTAACAGGGTATTATCCGAGCGCTGGAACGGGTACATGCACGCTAATAGGGTCATTTCATCTCTAATTACACATTGTTACCACCAGAGACATGAACACAAGTGAAAATCCTTTTCTAAAAGGTGCAACGTACAACAAATGTATTATAAGTGAATAGGTAACAAATAGGTAACGAATAGGCAACAGGGTATTAACCGAGCGCTGGAACGGGTACATGCGCGCTAATAGGGTCATTTTATCTCTAAGAACACATTGATACCACCAGAAACATGGACACAATTGAAAATCCTTTTCTAAAAGGTGCAACGTACAACAAACGTATTATAAGTGAATAGGTAACGAATAGGTAACAAAGTATTAACCGAGCGCTGGAACGAGTACATGCACGCTAATAGGGTCATTTCATCTCTAATTACATATTGTTACCACCAGAGACATGAACACAAGTGAAAATCCTTTTCTAAAAGGTGCAACGTACAACAGACGTATTTAAAGCGAATAAGTAACGAATAGGTAACGAATAGGTAACAGAGTATTAACCGAGCGCTGGAACGGGTACATATGCGCTAATAGGGTCATTTCATCTCTAAGAACACATTGTTACCACCAGAGACATGAACACAATTGAAAATCCTTTTCTATAAGGTGCAACGTACAACAAACGTATATAAAGCGAATAAGTAACGAATAGGTAACGAATAGGTAACAGGGTATTAACCGAGCGCTGGAACGGGTACATATGCGCTAATAGGGTCATTTCATCTCTAAGAACACATTGTTACCACCAGGGACATGAACACAATTGAAAATCCTTTTCTAAAAGGTGCAACGTACAACAAACGTATTATAAGTGAATAGGTAACGAATAGGTAACGAATAGGTAACGAATAGGTAACAGGGTATTAACCGAGCGCTGGAACGGGTACATGCGCGCTAATAGGGTAATTTCATCTCTAAGAACACATTCTTACCACCAGAGACCTGAACACAATTAAAAAACGATTTATTTCAAGGTGCACCGTATACCCCGCGCATTAAAAGCGAATGGGTAACGAATAGGTAACAGGTTATTTACCGAGCGCTGGAACGGGTACATGCGCTCTAATGGGGTCATTTCATCTCTAAGAACACATTGTTACCGTCTGAGACCTGGACATAATTGAAAATCCTTTTCTAACAGGTGCAACGTATAAAAAAATGTATTATAAGCGAATAGGTAACGAATAGGTAACAGGGTATTAACCGAGCGCTGGAATGGGTACATGCGCGCTAATAGGGTAATTTCATCTCTAAGAACACATTCTTACCACCAGAGACCTGAACACAATTAAAAAACGATTTATTTAAAGGTGCACCGTATACCCCGCGCATTAAAAGCGAATAAGTAACGAATAGGTAACAGGTTATTTACCGAGCGCTGGAACGGGTACATGCGCTCTTATGGGGTCATTCATCTCTAAGAACACATTGTTACCACCAGACATGAACACAATTAAAACACGATTTATTTCAAGTTGCAGCGTATACCCCGCGCATTAAAAGCGAATAGGTAACGAATAGGTAACAAGATTATTTACCGAGCACTGGAACGGGTACATGAGCGCTAATAGGGTAATTTCATCTCTAAGAACACATTGTTACCACCTGAGACATGGACATAATTGAAAATCCTTTTCTAACAGGTAAAACGTATAAAAAAATGTATTATAAGCGAATAGGTAACGAATAGGTAACGAATAGGTAACAGGGTATTAACCGAGCGCTGGAACGGGTACATGCGCGCTAATAGGGTCATTTCATCTCTAAGAACACATTCTTACCACCAGAGACCTGAACACAATTAAAACACGATTTATTTCAAGTTGCAGCGTATACCCCGCGCATTAAAAGCGAATAGGTAACGAATAGGTAACAAGATTATTTACCGAGCACTGGAACGGGTACATGAGCGCTAATAGGGTAATTTCATCTCTAAGAACACATTGTTACCACCTGAGACATGGACATAATTGAAAATCCTTTTCTAACAGGTGAAACGTATAAAAAAATGTATTATAAGCGAATAGGTAACGAATAGGTAACGAATAGGTAACAGGGTATTAACCGAGCGCTGGAACGGGTACATGCGCGCTAATAGGGTCATTTCATCTCTAAGAACACATTCTTACCACCAGAGACCTGAACACAATTAAAAAACGATTTATTTCAAGGTGCACCGTATACCCCGCGCATTAAAAGCGAATAAGTAACGAATAGGTAACAGGTTATTTACCGAGCGCTGGAACGGGTAAATGCGCTCAAATGGGGTCATTTCATCTCTAAGAACACATTGTTACCACCAGACATGAACACAATTAAAACACGATTTATTTCAAGTTGCAGCGTATACCCCGCGCATTAAAAGCGAATAGGTAACGAATAGGTAACAAGATTATTTACCGAGCACTGGAACGGGTACATGAGCGCTAATAGGGTAATTTCATCTCTAAGAACACATTGTTACCACCTGAGACATGGACATAATTGAAAATCCTTTTCTAACAGGTGAAACGTATACAAAAATGTATTATAAGCGAATAGGTAACGAATAGGTAACAGGGTATTAACCGAGCGCTGGAACGGGTACATGCGCGCTAATAGGGTCATTTCATCTCTAAGAACACATTCTTACCACCAGAGACCTGAACACAATTAAAAAAGGATTTATTTCAAGGTGCACCGTATACCCCGCGCATTAAAAGCGAATAGGTAACGAATAGGTAACAAGATTATTTACCGAGCACTGGAACGGGTACATGAGCGCTAATAGGGTAATTTCATCTCTAAGAACACATTGTTACCACCTGAGACATGGACATAATTGAAAATCCTTTTCTAACAGGTGAAACGTATAAAAAAATGTATTATAAGCGAATAGGTAACGAATAGGTAACGAATAGGTAACGAATAGGTAACAGGGTATTAACCGAGCGCTGGAACGGGTACATGCGCGCTAATAGGGTCATTTCATCTCTAAGAACAAATTCTTACCACCAGAGACCTGAACACAATTAAAAAACGATTTATTTCAAGGTGCACCGTATACCCCGCGCATTAAAAGCGAATAAGTAACGAATAGGTAACAGGTTATTTACCGAGCGCTGGAACGGGTACATGCGCTCAAATGGGGTCATTTCATCTCTAAGAACACATTGTTACCACCAGACATGAACACAATTAAAACACGATTTATTTCAAGTTGCAGCGTATACCCCGCGCATTAAAAGCGAATAGGTAACGAATAGGTAACAAGATTATTTACCGAGCACTGGAACGGGTACATGAGCGCTAATAGGGTAATTTCATCTCTAAGAACACATTGTTACCACCTGAGACATGGACATAATTGACAATCCTTTTCTAACAGGTGAAACGTATAAAAAAATGTATTATAAGCGAATAGGTAACGAATAGGTAACGAATAGGTAACAGGGTATTAACCGAGCGCTGGAACGGGTACATGCGCGCTAATAGGGTCATTTCATCTCTAAGAACACATTCTTACCACCAGAGACCTGAACACAATTAAAAAACGATTTATTTCAAGGTGCACCGTATACCCCGCGCATTAAAAGCGAATAGGTAACGAATAGGTAACAATATTATTTACCGAGCACTGGAACGGGTACATGAGCGCTAATAGGGTAATTTCATCTCTAAGAACACATTGTTACTACCTGAGACATGGACATAATTGAAAATCCTTTTCTAACAGGTGAAACGTATAAAAAAATGTATTATAAGCGAATAGGTAACGAATAGGTAACGAATAGGTAACAGGGTATTAACCGAGCGCTGGAACGGGTACATGCGCGCTAATAGGGTCATTTCATCTCTAAGAACACATTCTTACCACCAGAGACCTGAACACAATTAAAAAACGATTTATTTCAAGGTGCACCGTATACCCCGCGCATTAAAAGCGAATAAGTAACGAATAGGTAACAGGTTATTTACCGAGCGCTGGAACGGGTACATGCGCTCAAATGGGGTCATTTCATCTCTAAGAACACATTGTTACCACCAGACATGAACACAAGTAAAACACGATTTATTTCAAGTTGCAGCGTATACCCCGCGCATTAAAAGCGAATAGGTAACGAATAGGTAACAAGATTATTTACCGAGCACTGGAACGGGTACATGAGCGCTAATAGGGTAATTTCATCTCTAAGAACACATTGTTACCACCTGAGACATGGACATAATTGACAATCCTTTTCTAACAGGTGAAACGTATAAAAAAATGTATTATAAGCGAATAGGTAACGAATAGGTAACGAATAGGTAACAGGGTATTAACCGAGCGCTGGAACGGGTACATGCGCGCTAAAAGGGTAATTTCATCTCTAAGAACACATTCTTACCACCAGAGACCTGAACACAATTAAAACACGATTTATTTCAAGGTGCACCGTATACCCCGCGCATTAAAAGCGAATAGGTAACGAATAGGTAACAGGTTATTTACCGAGCGCTGGAACGGGTACATGCGCTCTAATGGGGTCATTTCATCTCTAAGAACACATTGTTACCGTCTGAGACCTGGACATAATTGAAAATCCTTTTCTAACAGGTGCAACGTATAAAAAAATGTATTATAAGCGAATAGGTAACGAATAGGTAACGAATAGGTAACGAATAGGTAACAGGGTATTAACCGAGCGCTGGAACGGGTACATGCGCGCTAATAGGGTAATTTCATCTCTAAGAACACATTCTTACCACCAGAGACCTGAACACAATTAAAAAACGATTTATTTAAAGGTGCACCGTATACCCCGCGCATTAAAAGCGAATAAGTAACGAATAGGTAACAGGTTATTTACCGAGCGCTGAAACGGGTACATGCGCTCTAATGGGGTTATTTCATCTCTAAGAACACATTGTTACCACCAGACATGAACACAATTAAAACACGATTTATTTAAAGGTGCACCGTATACCCCGCGCATTAAAAGCGAATAAGTAACGAATAGGTAACAGGTTATTTACCGAGCGCTGGAACGGGTACATGCGCTCTAATGGGGTCATTTCATCTCTAAGAACACATTGTTACCACCAGAGATATGAATTTAATTGAAAATCCTTTTCTAAAAGGTGCAACGTACAACAAACGTACTATAAGTGAATAGGTAACGAATAGGTAACGAATAGGTAACAGGGTATTAACCGATCGCTGGAACGAGTACATATGCGCTTATAGGGGTATTTCATCTATAAGAACACATTATTACCACCAGAGATATGAACACAATTGGAAATCCTTTTCTAAAAGGTGCAACGTACAACAAACTTTTTAAAAGCGAATTAGTAACGAATATTTAACAGGGTATTATCCGACCGCTGGAACGGATACAAATGCACTTATAGAGTTATATCACCTCTAAGAGCCCAAATCTTCCACCAGAGACAACAAAACAATTGAAAATCATGTTTTAAAAGGTGCAACGTAAGATACACGTATTATAAGCGAATTATAAGCGAGTGATGGAACGAATTAAACAAGGTAATAGCATGCTCCGAAACGATGTACACCCTGCTTACATGTTTAACTCTACCACAGTATGTAAGTATGTGCCTGTCCCTAGACAAGAGCCTGAAATTAAGTAGTTATCGTTTGTTTTTGTGTTACATATTTCCGTTTATTTTTTTGTATATGAAATACGGCCGTCAGTTTTGTTGTTTGAATTGTATGAGGTTGTCATGTCTGGGCCTTTTATAGGTGACTACACGGTTTGGGCTATGCTCATTGTTGAAGGCCGTACAGTGAACTATAGTTGATAATTTCTGTGTCATTTTGGTCTAATGTGGAGTGTTGTCTCATTGGCAATCATACCACATCTTCGTTTTTTAGCAAGCGCTAACACGGTGATTTCATCCCGTCGAACCAAGATCCATCTTCAAACATACGGATATAAAGCAGTTAAAAGGTAGAACGTATAAAAAACAAGTAAGGAACAAATGCGTATCGAACATGAAGTAAAAGGATCGGTTGAGCACAAACACATATAAATAAGTCATAAAAAGATCATTTTACCTCAACCAATTCAGAACTATTACCATATGTAAGACTATTAACAACTAGATTTGTAATTGCTAGCAATAACGGAAGGCACCCCTTCCCCCTATTACCAGGTGAGCGGCAGCCATTTTGACAATTCCAAAGTCAAAGAGAGCATCTACAGATGTCTAGTAACATTTTTGCAAAGTTTCATTAAGTTTGAACATTTTGAATTTTTGATATTTTTGCTGTTTCCATGGTTACGGCGGCCATTTTGAAAATTCTAACTTCAAAATCCAACTCTGCCTATGCCAGTTACCATTCCTGTAAAGTTTCATCCAGTTTGCGGAAAATTCTTATTTTTGAAATTTTTGACCTTTTTGCATTGTTTCCATGGTAACAAGACCTATTTTGGAAATTCCAACTCCAATGTTGCTCATCATTACTGTGAAGTTTCATGAAGTTTTGAGCATTTTTAGAATTTTGAAAATTTTGGTGTAGTTTCCATGGCAACATAGTAGTTCCAATGATCGCCAAAATCATCCAACACCTGTATATAGTGGGCACCTACATTGTTTTAAAATATGATGATTCTGAGTTGAAGCATATCCAAACAGTTCACCAAAAACCAAAAACTCATTTTTTTCACAATTGTGCCGTTTCCATGGTAACGGCAGCCATATTAAACTATTCCATGCCATAATTAAAAAGGGGGAAGGATATTAAAAATCAAATAAGTAACGAATAGGTAACGAATAGGGAATAGGGAATAGGTAACGAATAGGTAACGAATAGGGAATAGGGAATAGGTAACGAATAGGCAACGAATAGGGAATAGGGAATAGGTAACGAATAGGCAACGAATAGGGAATAGGGAATAGGTAACCAACTTGACGCCCATATTGAACTAGTCATGATTCTATGCAGCTTAGGCTTTGATCATTGGTTTAATAATCTGTAATCTGCTAGAAGCTAGTTTACAAGGTTCAAAATCAAAAGATGGTGCACTTGTTTTGATGGAGAAGATATGACACATAATCACTACACGAATTTGATATGACACAATCCGTACATGCATAGGAGATTACACAATGCTTATACTGAGAGGATATGAAACAACGCTAATACTGAGAGGATATGAAACAATGCTTATACTGAGAGGATATGACACAATGCCTATACTGAGAGGATATGACACTATGCTTATACTGAGAGGATATGACACAATGCTTATACTGAGAGGATATGACACAATGCTAATACTGAGAGGATATGAAACAATGCTTATACTGAGAGGATATGACACTGCTTATACTGAGAGGATATGGCATAATGCTTATACTGAGAGGATATGACACAATGCCTATACTGAGAAGATATGACACCACGCCTATACGGAGAGGATATGACACAATGCCTATACTGAGAGGATATGACACTATGCTTATACTGAGAGGATATGACACAATGCTTATACTGAGAGGATATGACACAACCCCTATACTGAAAGGATATGACACAATGCTTATACTGAGAGGATATGGCACAATGCTTATACTGAGAGGATATGACACTATGTTTATACTGAGAGGATATGGCACAATGCTAGTACTGAGAGGATATGACACAACCCCTATACTAAGAGGATATGGCACAATGCTTATACTGAGAGGATATGACACTATGTTTATACTGAGAGGATATGGCACAATGCTAGTACTGAGAGGATATGACACAACGCCTATACTGAGAGGATATGACACAACCCCTATACTAAGAGGATATGGCACAATGCTAGTACTGAGAGGATATGACACTATGCATATACTGAGAGGATATGACACCACGCCTATACTGAAAGGATATGAAACAATGCCTATGCTGAGAGGATATGACACAACCCCTATTCTGAAAGGATATGACACAACCCCTATACTGAGAGGATAATTCAGGGGTTAAAAAATCCACTAGCCCAGGGGCGGATTTAGGCGGGGGCGTGGCGGGCGTGCGCCCCCCCTAAAATTTTCAAAACATGGGTTGTCCCCAGCTCAATAAAGTATCTGAACAGACGACGAAACATAATGTCGTCGCATTGCAATCTGTTTTATCATTCAAAGAAGTATATAAAACAGTAAGTTTAACAGAACCAATGTGATTACTAATATACTGACCTACTGTTTATCTATAAGTTCTATCATAAATATGGTATACTTCAAAGAAAGGTGTCAAACGCGGTACTGCGTTTGATGACACATATCATAGGCTTTAATTGGCAGTTAAAGTAAAACAATTTATAAATTATAAACAATTTCTTTGATAATCGAAACTCCAAAACATCACTAACTCACTTTCCAACGAAGTAGGTGAAAGTGCCCTACCCGCGGTTGGGTTGGGTATTTCATCATTGCACAGCGAAGAAAACAGTCAAGGTAACTGGTTAAATTCTTTCTTAATGAAAGATAGAAATACTGGTTCAAGCGAAAGGTTAGTTTTTATTAATTTGTATCAATATTTAATATATCTGTATCAATATATGTTTCTCACTTAATTGCAACCTGTAAAGTTTGCCGAAGCATGCGTAAACGATCAAGGCTCCAACTCGTATTTCCGTATTACATATAGGATCCCATGAAAATAAAGATCTCATTTTGAATTTAGTGGTTTCTGTAAAAAAATAATGTACATAAAAAGTTTGGCACGACCTCCGAAAACAACAAAAAATAATAATAATAAAAAATTGTGAAAAGACAATGAAAAATCGCAAAAGTAGACCGTTTTTTTTTAAAATCTAATATTGGTCACTCAGTTGAGCTAATGTTGAGTCAATGAATTGAAACTCGCACATTTCTTGTTAATTATGGTGATTGTAGATTGACAGGGGTGGATTTATGCGGTTTTAGCTTGAAACTTTAATTTCTCGCTTATTTTAACACAAAATATTCGCCACGTTTTACTTGCCATGCAAGATATCTACATTGCACCCTCTTTAGAAGAATATTCCAATAATTTCGATAATTATACCTCAAAATAATTTTCGCATCGCTCCACTCGGCGAAATTTTGACATTGCGCCCCCCCCCCCCCCCCCCCCCCCCCTAATCTGAAATCCTGGATCCGCCCCTGCACTAGCCCGACGCCCAGGACTAGAGCAATTACGCCGCGGGCAATCAAAACTTTAAACCCAATATGCCCGACGGACTAGTGACAAAAAAATTCTTGGCGTTTCCAAAATAGATAGTAGAAAACCACTTCATCCCTATTCTATCTTAGCCAATCGGATTCAATTACGTCATCCGGGATTCAAAGCATTTGAACTGGTTTGTACATGTTTAAGGTTGCGTTCAATATCGTAGCCGCTACTTAGGGCTACGCAGATTTATGACTATTGAACGTGTAGCTAGCCTAGCTGCTACATAGATATTGATAGCAGCTAGGCTAGCTACTCGTTCAGTAGACAAAAATCTATGTAGCACTACGTAGCCTCTACGATATTGAACACAACCCTGTTCTACAGTTACATGTTTAAAAAAAAGAACAAATAACTCAGGGTGGCCAGGTATCATCTATTGATCGCAATATTTTACACTTTCAATATCCCACGCGACATATCAGAAACAGGAGCGATGAGAGATCGGTTTTTAATTAGATTGGATTTCTCAGAACAGGGGGTATTGTACATTGCTTCTGTCGAGATTTTCAATTAACGGTACCGGTCATTAAACCACTTGTTTCACACGATAAAACCAATGAACATGTTTTCTCTGCCTGATGACCCATAGTACTACAACGGATAAAAATGAACTAGTTTAATAGTGTATAATGTCCCCTTCAAAACATGACACCCACCCTGTATTATGCAGCAAACTCTGATTTGTAAGGCATAGATGGGCTAGCAGTCAGTTTTTATGGGCTAGCAGTTCTTCGAACAGGGCTAGTAAAATCCTGCTGCCAAAAAGTCCTGGGCTAGTTAGCTGTAACAACATTTTTTAACCCCTGGATATGGCACAATGCTTATACTGAGAGGATATGGCACAATGCTTATACTGAGAGGATATGACACAACCCCTATACTGAAAGGATATGAAACAATGCCTATACTGAGAGGATGACACCACGCCTTTACTGAGAGGATATGACACAATGTCTATAGTAAGAGGATATGACACAATGCCTATACGAATAGGATATGACACACTACCTATACTGAAAGGATATGACGCAAAGCCTATACTGAAAGGATATGACGCTATGGCTATAGTATGAGGATATGACACAATGCCTATACTGAGGGGATATGACACAATGCCTATAGTAAGATGATATGACACGATGCTTATACTGAGAGGATATGACACAATGCATATACTAAGAGGATATAACACAATGCCTATAGTAAGAGGATATGACACAATGCTTATACTGAAAGGATATGACACAATGCATATACTGAGAGGATATGACACAAAACCTATACTGAGAGAATATATTTACTGAGAGGATATGACACAATAACTACATGCATAGAAGATGACAATGCTTATACTGAGAGGATATGAAATAATGCTAATACTGAGAGGATATGACATAATGCTTATACTGAGAGGATATGACACAACGCCTATTCGAACCCATGCTACTAACCCATGCTACTGAGACATCGTGACACCAAATCGCCTGCACTGTAGCCGTCCCGCTAGACTACACGACCACCCGGGCTTCATAAAAATGAAGCTTTCGGTGGCCGGGTGTTACCTTTCCACGTCAGTTTTAATCTAGCATCGCACTACAGTACATGATATATAAGGCATGGAGATATCAGCTAAATTATCTATAGTTAAGGATCCTACAAATTAATGTAAGATACAGTCACAGAAAATAATTAATTTATAAGTACGTCTGAGCCAGTGACAACACTACAACAGATTTATCCATCGGATCACCAGCAGTGATGGTGATACATGGCTGTGTACATTCTGTACATACAACTAGTCTAAACATTAACCCAACAATGTTAGATCTGTAAATTTGCTTTCGCAAATGTTTTGTTCTTCCCTCGCCGGGATTCGAACCCATGCTACTAACCCATGCTACTGATATATCGTGACACCAAATCGCCTGCACTGTAGCCGTCCTGTTAGACCACACGACCACCCGGGCTTCATAAAAATGAAGCTTTCGGTGGCCGGGTGTTACCTTTCCACGTCAGTTTTAATCTAGCATCGCACTACAGTACATGATATATAAGGCATGGAGATATCAGCAAAATTATCTATAGTAAAGAATCCTACAAATTAATGTAAGATAAAGTCACAGAAAATAATTAATTTATAAGTACGTCTGAGCCAGTGACAACTCTACAACAGATGGTGACACATGGCTGTTTACATTCTGTATATACAACTAGTCTAAACATCAAACCAACAATGTTAGATCTGTAAATTTGCGAAAAAAAATTGTTCTTCCCTCGCCGGGATTCGAACCCAAGCTACTGAGATATCGTGACACCAAATCGCCTGCACTGTAGCCGTCCTGCTTTTTTTCTCTTGATAAAATTTTATTCAAATATTCACCAGACAGTACCTGGTGTCACAAACAGACAGTGACATATAGCCGTCCCGCTAGACCACACGACCACCTGGGCTTCATAAAAATGAAGCTTTTGGTAGCCGGGTGTTACCTTATATATAAATATATATATATATATCTTTATTAGCCTCCCTAAGGAGAGATAGTGATACCAATACTAAATTAATGCATAACACAATATATACAAATTTGAATAGAAAAAACACACGAAAGAAAAATAATAAATGAAAGTACTCTAAACTTAATTCACCTTGTTAATTCGGATTGAGAAAAAACTTCGAACTTAATTCATATTGTCAATTAGGAATGAGAAAATGATTTGCAAAATCTGTAAACATGTTTGACGCATAAAAATTGAAAACGCTTTTTCTGCTCGCAGTCTAGTTCAAATTCGGTTTCGCACGAGAGTAAAATGTAACAGAAATCTTCATCATCTAAGGAACCAAGAAAAGCACTTAAAGTTATTGGGTTTAAGCATAGTACTTCGCACCAGAATTCATCCCGAATGTCGGATAAATAGTCACACGACGAAATTGCGTGAATACACGGGTCGGTGAAAAGTTTACCACATTTATCACATAAAATACTATCACTGTTCGTATTGTGGACAAAACAACATAGGGATACTATGTAATTTGCCTGTTTACGCAAATACGGAAAGTCTAATGCAACTGTCCATGCAGGATCCATGTACATTTCAAATGAAATTGATTAAAAAGAAAGCCAAGTTTAATAACAGTATTGTTAGTAATCAGATTTGTATTAATAAAAATTTATTCTGACTATTTTATCCATCAGAAAAACAGCCTTTCAAATTTTGTTTTATTTTACACAGGTGATTCTTTTAAAGAAAAGAAAGCTTGAGTTAGTTACCTTATATCGTATATCTGATTGATGATTCACACGATTTTTGTCTATTAATCGAATTATAGAAATGACTAGCTTTCTCTATAGACAGCTTAAAGAAAATTATAAATTGGAATCCTATTTATTGTTAAATATAGACAGAAAAGTAATAGGGCATTTTGCTAAAATTCGTATTAGTAATAGTGTTCTTAGAATTGAACAAGGGCGTCACACTAAAACCCCTGTAGAAGAAAGAATTTGTCCTTTGTGCCTCTTAGAAGTTGAAGATGAATTTCATTTCACTTTAAAATGTACAAAACTAAATATAATTAGAGACCAACTGTTTCCCAAAATTAGTGAAATAGTTCCCTCTTTTTTAAATATGACTAATGAAGCAAGATTTAAATTTTTATATACGTGTGTTGAGACTGATATAATTATAATTATTGTTAAATTTATAAGCGACATGTACATTTCTAGAAATGCTTTATTAAGCACTTAATAACTTTGTGGTACCACCTCCTCATATAATGTTTATGAAATTGGTATGATATATATATGTTTGTATGTTTGTGTATAACAAATTTGTATTGTCTTGGTATCAATCCTGTAATTTTGGATTTTAAACCAATAAAAATTACTTACTTACTTACTTACCTGACCTCTGTGACGAAAACCGTTATATCGTATTATAACAGCATATGTCGAGATTTTTTTCAACGATAAAACAAACCAATTCTGACCTCAATTTTGTAATAACAACATACATATTTTTAAATTCATACCAGTATAGTTATCAAACATGAAATTTAATATTCGTTATATTAAGATATTAAATATTATATAATAGTAATCTTGATTTCACACATGTTATTTTCAATATTTGTTATTATTACAATAGTGTCTTCTATGTAACTACATGTATTGGTTTATGATATACAGATCATTCACATGATTTTTGTCTATTAATCGAATTATAGAAATGACTAGCTTTCTCTTTGATCAATGAACCTAATAAAAAAAATCACCTTTAAACCTACAAAATAAACCTAACGGTTACGTGTTAAAGCGACAGGTGTTCTTTTTCATCTTAATGAGAAATTTCAATTTAGTTCTGGTTGCATCGGAATAGTTGCATGTATTTGACTAATATGGATATTTATCTGTTTCAGAAAAACGCTTTTCTGGAGAAACCGGCCTTGCATATGTTAGCTATTTTATCAAGAAACTATCTACTCTAAGCACTCGCATGCATCTTACAATTTATAGGGGACCTCGTTGGCCGAGTGGCGTAAGTTGTTACTACTGTAATTACTAGCCAGTCAACACTGAGGTTGTGAGTTAGAACCCCGCTCGTATCAGTTTTCCTATCGAATGTCGGTGGTTTTCTCAGGGCACTCCGGCTTCCTTCGCCAAATAAAACTGCTACCGCTACGAAAAAGCCTACGGTGCTTAAAACAACAAACAATAATAAATCTTACGGGGCATCTTTAGAAAGTTCACTTTTGTTTTTAGTTTCTTATCTATTCTGTTATTTCTTGTATTTGATTTAAATTTGTAACACATATTTTGTGTCTAAGGGTAAATAGAGAATCAAAATCTGATGAATTATGGATAGTGACATCCTTATCAAGAAAACAAAGTCTGTGGAACGTATTTTACTACCGGATCGAATAATTGGTGACGTAAATATTTGTGATACGTTTTCGAGCATATTGGGTCCCTTTTTAGATTATATTTGCGTTTTTAAATAAATTTTGAAACGTCTTTGGTTGTGTTTTACGACTAGTACGACAATAGTTGGTGCTCTCCAGATCTCGCGCTTGCACGTGCGGTTCCATCATAGTCCGTTAGTGTCATTTTACCGTCGTGTTCTAATTTCATCCCGGTTTTTTTCTTATTTCAAGATCATTGATTTATATTTGCGAAATATAAAAATTAACAAAAAAAATATATATTAAAATTATACAAAAATTAGGAAACGGATGTATCTGTATGCTATTTTTCACACATCAGTTCTGCTAACTGTGCAATCAAATAAACACATGCCATGTTATGACATCAAATACCCCAGCCGTTTGACCACCGGGTCGAATCGCCAGTCAGAATACCCGCAATCTGGACTCAATCAACCGTTTCAATGAACAATACTTATCACTCCAGCACGCAGTGTTCATTCACGACTTTCACTCACAACACATGTCAAACAATCTCACGAGCCACAGACATGAAGTTAGACATGAAGTTAGATACCCGAATTTTCGAGGATTCTGGAAATTTTACATTTGGTTCTGATGAAGATTCTAATTCGCTGGACCATTACCCGTTTTCCATCGCTGCACTTTTAAAGGTATTTGCATTAACCGTTATTATTGATTTTCTGGTATCTATTATTACCTGTTGTATAGAGAGGAAGTTCTTTATTCGATCACCTGTCCTCATTAATTATTAATTATGTCAATACACAAAGGCTTCATTTACAGATGTATTTTACGCGAGAGTAAATTTTCAATTATTAACTGAATATTAATTTTTTTTTTATGAATTTTTCCTGTCATTTTCTAATAAACAGTTATTTTAAATCTTTTCCAAAATTATATTATAGGTTTCAACAGTAAATATATAGATTTAGAAATAGCCAGATCATTTCTTGATTAACTTTTAGTTTTTATAAAAAAAAAAATAGTTATGATAGTAAATCAAAATTTCTGAGATTTTTTTCTATAAAGCGTTCTTTTATTTTTAAATTGGAAAATATTATTATATTCATTATTATGTTAAATAATGCTAATGGCAAATAATTTATAGAAAATTTTATCATCGACAAACCGTTTTATGTGGTTGTATCTTTCATACTTTGGATTTTATTGTGAGGAAAGCCAGACGTTTCTGAATAAAATTCCTTAGAAACACAACACACGCACATATCATATACACACACGGCGCGTGCAGAGAACAGCGTATCCAGATGCAGAGCAAATGTTCTGGAGTTACGTCACAAATACTACATCAGTAAATATTTACACGAATATTGAATAGATTCTTTAGGGAAACGGAGACAGAATTAACCAGATAAGCGGCTTCCAGCATAGAACAGAAATGTGTGAATTGTGTCTTTAGATTATAACCATATTCTGATAATATTGTAATTCAAAACCGCCAAAAAACTATGGTAAGGTTACATGTTGCATGTATGTTGTGTAAAATAATTTTAACATATTTCAGTATTGTGTTTAAAAAAAATTGTTTTAAATATAAAGTAAAAAGTTCTTTGTTGACAATTTTCTTTGTTTACTGATAATAATTGAAATCAGACACTCTTCAGTTGGTCTTGGAGGATAAATCGATTCCACACGTGTATCTCTATACAGAACACAAATCCATCATTAAATCAATATGGCAGCTTTAGAATAGAGTAGTTATGGTCAGACTATTCAAATAAATCATTTCTACTGGATTCTAAAGAATCAGACCGTATTCTAAGAAAACACTGATATAGTAAAAGTTAAGGCTGACACAAAGTTGTCATCAGTAAAAATTGAAACTATTTGTTAGTCTTTACTGGGTATACATTACAAATAACCTATAGATGGAAGATGGACCCACTAAGAGAATAGAATATGACAATAACATCAATAATTGATTTTGTTAAGTCCAGTCTCCATCAATAATTCAAACAATTTAATGCATTAACCATGTTAACGGTACATTTAGACAAATTTTGACAAGATCGCGCGATTAAATTTCAAATTTTAAAAGAAGTGATTTTTTCAGGATTGATGAATCGAAATGATGATTTTTACTAAGTTCTGATTCTACATGTTCTATGATATACTTATTTGAACATAAAGACACCAATCCAAGTCTGTTTCTTTTCTCACAGAACGGGCAGATTTATATAACCATACGACCTATTTCGTTTTTGCACACACTGTAAAAGGTTATTTTTATCAACTTATGTGTTTTAGTTAGATTTATTATCTTGATAAAAACAGAGAGATGAGACTATCCACCTAAGTTCAGATAAAGTGGATGTAAGTAATTATAGGGAACAATAATGCCTTCAACAATGAGAGAAACCTTGACGTATAGTCTTATATTACTTTATTTTACCTTGAAACACTTTACATACACAGAGACTTACTGAAGTCTTATAGGGTTGATGGAATGGTGCTTTAACATACAGAACTGGGCTGTCTTGACCACGGGGCATTGATAAACCTAGGCCGTTCACAGATCCTGCATAATGCCATTGGCCCCTGTTAGCACTTGCATCCTCTCAGGCATCCTTCTGCGATTTAAAGGCTTTTCTTTCTGTCAAATGTACTTTACAGTATTCACTTCGTGGGGTCTTACTAAAAAGTATAGGTTTCAATATATCGATTAGGTCAATAACTGTTATAATCTTGGTGTGAACGGTTATTATTTCCAAGGATTTGTATAGAACTATACAAATACGTGTTATTTCGTAGAAAAAGTACGGGAAAATGAAAATGATATACGATGATTAAAGGGCATATCATTTTACCAAGTGAGAGTCCCATCCCAAACACTGAGACATTAATTAGACCTGTTATTTCAGAAAGACATATAGCGTTATGGGGATGAATAATATGGTAGGAACATATTTTATGTGACATCCAGTTCTAACAAACCTAATATCAGTATAAACGTCAAATTTAAACCAAATTGTCTATTGCTTAATTAAAAAACAAATTCTAAGTAAAAGTATTAATACGTCACACACACTAATTTTTACAGTACTGACCTGGCAAGACCAACATATTTAAATAAGCTTTTTAAAGGCTTGTCTCTGCTGGATTTATAAAAAAGTTGATATTTTGTAAATTGATGTTTATTATTTTTCAGACTGAAAAAGACATATGTTATGGTTGTGGAGATTTGATAACTGACCGACATCTTCTCAAGGTCAATGACCGTCACTGGCATATACACTGTCTTAGATGTTCTCTTTGTCAGACGGCCTTAGACAGGGATTCTTCATGTTACATCAAAGATGGCAGTGTCTTCTGTAAAAATGAGTAAGTTTACTGGGCTTTGTAATCGTCAGTTGTAGCAATGAAGGTGTACTCGAATAGTTAATAACTTTATGTAGCAGCGCAGGTGTGCTTGAATAGTTACAATAATGTACTTCGCATATTTTTAATAAAATAAATAACAGCCTCAGTTATAATATCAGGTTGCATACCATGATTGATTGATTGATTGATTGATTCTTGCTTAATATTTTATGTTGTCTACGAGATAAGTACGTGCAGTATAAAATATATTTTTGTAACTGTCAAATCTGGCCAAATTTGAGAAGGGGGGGGGGGGGGGAAGGGTTTTTTTTTTTGGGGGGGGGGGTAATAGGGGGTCTGTGAACAACACCTCGATTTTGGCAAAAACAGTTAACAAAAAAGGCAAAATGCTAATAACAGTTATCACAGTGGGTTGAAAACAGTTAACAGTTTTAATTTGTCTTGGATAACAGTTAACAACACCTTGAAAACGGCCAAATCAGTTTAACATAAATAGATATTGCCACCCCCTTGAACACTTTACCAAATTTATTTTTTACATGTATTTTGCCAAAAAAAAATGATCCTTGCTGGAATTTTGACAGTTGACCAAACATGTTGTTTGTTTTTCCAGAGAATTCAACAGAACCGATTGTGCTAACTGTAGTAAAACCATTCGTGGAGAAGACTGGGTACGTAAAGCCAGAGATTTGATATATCATGTGGCTTGTTTTTATTGTGAAACATGTGACAAACCATTATCTACAGGAGAACAGTTTGGACTTCTCGGCAAACGACTTCTGTGTAAAAGACATTTTATAGAAAGTATGGATGGGAATAGCTCAGATGGCACCGATGGTAAGTTTTGTCAAATTATTGGTGACACTAACTCCTTTTTTTCCTTAAATAGTACACACATTTTTGTTGTAGCACGCCTCAGGGTATAAAATTTTCTCAGTGTGTTGAAAGACCTATTGGTGTCCTGATTTCTGCTCTTTGGTCCGGTTATTTTCACTTTGACACATTCCTTATTTCCATTCTTAAGTTTGATGAAAGAATGGATAGAAATGACTTGACAACTTATTGACAGCAGGGGCTATTGGAATAGGTCATTTTATTGACATTTTGGAAGTGTAGCTGTCATATTGTCATACACTCTACATTGCTCTTTATTTATATATTTACACCAGAATCAATCAATGTTGATTTTTGTAAAGTTTTACATAGTTTTGAATTATTTCTTAGGAAATGCTAGAAAATGTTGTAATAATTCTTTTATGTGAAACAAAATCACAACTCATGCTTGATAAACTTAAAAGCAAGGAGGCTTTTAATGCTGTTCTTCATTTTAAAGTGAAATAATCAGGGAGGCCTTCGACCACAGACAGCAACACACTTTCTTCTCATTGTAAGACTGTTTATGATTATCTATTCTTTCGAAAGTCATGATTGATTGATTGGTTGTTGGTTGTTTAACATCCAGTGGCTAATATTTCATGCATGACGTTTAGAACAAGAAAAAATCATGAGAGTTGGATGTGAATTACAGATATTCAACATTTGTTCAGTAAAGATTTATATCCCATATTATAAAAGATGAAAGATATTATGTTTGATTAAATTTGTTTTTACCATCTGGTATTAATTTGGGTATAAAATTCCCCAAATTCAATAAATGTTTTAACAATTAATTGCAGATTTCCGTGTTTGTGCTTTCATCTGATATATTTATAGGGGGATCTTTAGTTTACAGTATAAAGTTGACTTTTATTTATGTTCAGATTTTGAGCCATTGAAATAGCACCTCAACATACTTAATGTTCATAATTTTTTTTGACTGCATCAAGGTCTGTTTGGCCAAGTTTAGTAATAAAGCTAGACTGTTGGTTTGATGCTTAATTGTAATTGGGTAATTGATTACATGTATGTCCCTCATATAATCTGTTGTATCTTTGTCAACTTGGTTTAGAAAAAAGGTTAAACTTTTGTAATTTTTTGTCAATACAATACATTTTTGCAATATTTACATGTTTTACAACCATATTTCACTTCAAATAATACTACAAAACCTCCTGATGAGACCAATATTGGACAGTGTCAGGATGAACATGTGGGTCTGACAAATACTAAACTCAATTAATGGATTACAGCAGCTTCCAAAGACTATTTCAGAATTCAACGATAGCCATTAAATTTACATAGTTTAGAATTAAATAATCATGATTTAAGATTTGACCTGGTTTTTTTAGGAGCCAGTATACCCGAGACAATACATACAGATACCAGCAGTAACGATGGAACCTCAAAACCACGAGCCAAACGACCACGTACCTGTTTTACTGAGGACCAAATACAAATACTCCAGTCACACTTCATACTAGAAATAAACCCAGACTCACAAGCCATGGAGAAAATAGCTAATAAAGCTGGAATACACAAACGGGTGGCACAAGTATGGTTCCAAAATGCCAGAGCTAGACAGAAAAAAGAAAAGGGCAAAAAGAAAGCTACAAAATTTGGTGAGTTGAATTTTCTCCTCTTATAATAAACAAATCCTTCAATGGTAACTTGTATAACATCCCTTGGAATCTGGCACATTAAAAACATTATTTGACATTAAAATACATAGAATGATCATGTGGTATGTCTGCTAATGATACAACTATCAATTCAAACATTTGAATAATTATAGACCAAAATATGGCCATCAACAATGAGAAAACCTTTCTGTATAATTGGCTATAAAAGACCCGGACAGGAAAAATGTGCAACAATTCAAAATGAAAAAAAAGGTGCTTCATAAACAAATATGACGAAAATGGAAATTAACAGACATGGACAACTGTTTTTTTGATAATTTTCAAATTTATCACCATAGATATTAAATAGGGTTTCAAGCTCTTAAGTAAACCTAAACTATGAAATTTTGTGACAGAAAATAACTTTGTAAACCTTATTTATGACATTTTTGTGACTGAAAATTACTTTCCTGTTGAACTTACTTTAAATAAAGCTAATACTAACAATGACCACTGCCCTTTCCTCGATCTTGATATCTATATCATTAACCAGAAGCTTAATACAAAAATTTATGATAAAAGAGATGATTTTTCATTTCCTATCGTTAATTATCCATTTTTAGTTGGTGAAGTTCCCTTGTCCTCATCTTATGGTGTTTATATATCTCAACTTGTACAATTCGCTCGTGTATGTAACAACGTATTAGATTTTAGCGAGAGAAATTTGTATATTACTGAAAAATTATTACACCAGGGTTTTGGATATCACAAACTGGTCAAAACATTTACTAAATTTTATCACCGGTATAAGGAAATAATTCGTAAATATAACTCAACATGCAGACATCTTATACTCTCAGGTATTTCACATCCAATCTTTTATGGTAATATTCTTTACAAAGCACAAAAATGTCAGTATTCACCTCAAAAGCTTACAAAACCTTTGAACAGACTTATTAAGAAGGGATATAGTTAGGATACTGTTGTCAGGTCATTAAAGATTGCATATTTTGGCTTTAATATTGATTCACTTATAGGGTCTTTGCATCGGAACTAAACACATTTTTTTTTTAAAACAGTTATTGGCATGACACGGGTTATGTTCTTTTCATATATTTTATGAAAGTATGATACTAAACCCCTAACGGGAGGGATTGTGCCTGATATTCATATGATGAAGACATAATCTTTCAATCAGTTTAATTGAGGCCTGGAGCTGGCATGTCAGTTAACTGCTAGTAGTCTGTTGTTATTTATGTATTAGTGTCATTTTATTTATTTTCTTTTGTTACATCTTTTGACATCGGACTCGGACTTCTCTTTAACTGAATTTTAATGTGCTTATTGTTATGCTTTTACTTTTCTACATTAGCTAGAGGTATTAGCAATGATTAGGGGAGGATTGAGATCTCATAAACATGTTTAACCCCGCCGCAATTTTGCGCCTGTCCTAAGTCAGGATCCTCTGGCCTTTGTTAGTCTTGTATGATTTTTAATTTTAGTTTCTTGTGTATAATTCAGAGTTTAGTATGACGTCCATTATCACTGTACTAGTATACATATTTTTATGGGCCAGCTGAAGGACACCTACGGGTGCGGGAATTCTCGCTACATTGGTGGCCTTCGTCTCTTGTCTGCTCTATGGTCGGGTTGTTGTCGCTTTGACACATTCCCCATTTCCTTTCTCAATTTTATTTGTTCACCTTAAGCCCCGGTCACAACAGATCCTATGGTTTGATTTTGTCGTGGAAGATCTATAAAATAGTTGTCATGGCGCTGTTTTGCAAAATGTCAAAAAAATATTTCGAGTGATCACATCAGCTACGACATGTCCACGATGGTTCCACGATGGGTACAAGACAAAACAAAAAAATGTAATTATATTGTCGTGTGTGCGACTATATCATGAGTGTCTTGTGACAGTCTTGAGATTGTCGTCAGACAGCTGTGCACCGATTGTTTGATTAAAATGCGTTATATTGATACCCACGATAATGTGTTTATTGCACGACAGTCGCACAACGATTGTAAGACACCTTTACGACAGCCACAAGACATTGACATGATAAAAAATCATAGAGCAAAAAAGGTGCATGTCCAGTTTTTGTCCCACGACAGCGCCACGATGCTCAAAATATCGTGCAACTGTCGTGCGATTGTCTTACGAAGACGACAGATGACCCGCGATTTGACAAAATTTCATGTCGTGGCGCTGTATAGATGTGTCGTAGGGTTGTTGTGACCAGGGCTTTAGCTATGACATTTTGTGACAGAAAAATTAAAAGAGGTTTGTTGATCAATTAGACAACAATGGAGCAACACAAATAACCAAGATATTAGATTGCAACCTATTGTCTTTAAATTATAAATGCAAATGATGACAAGCGTTAATTCAAACTCTAATTTCAAATCCAAATGACAATACCATTGCAAAGACATGAAAGTACAAACAATTTAACAAAACACTACCATAAAAACTAAAGATTGGTTAACACAAACTCCACAATAACTAGTGGTCATCTCTCCAGAAGGGTAAGCAGATCCTGCTCCACATTTGTCACCTATTTTTATACCGCTTGAGACTTAAAAGAATATCAACTACATCAATCTGATGGGACTGATGTACATACATGACATAGACAATGTAGAAAACACGTAAATTTATTATTTAAAAAAAAAATGCATTTATCAAACAATTAACTAAATCTCACACTAGGCAGACACATATCACCAAACCAAAACCTCTTTTTAATATGTTCTCTCTTACTGTTTTATTAACTCTTGACCTTTATTTTCAGTCCGACCACCATCTTCCAGTAGTTCCGATGGAAGTGACAGCCAACAGTCCTACTCAGAGTAACAATATAGTGCCAAATTTTATGTGTGTTTTTAATTTTTATCTTGTAAATATTGTCTGTCTATTTATTTTATTTGTCCAAATAAAGACAAAATGTTTTTATGATGAAATATGTGTTATTTACTTGTGGAGATGTATTTATGTACTGAGTGTGTATGTATTCCTGTTTGTGTTACTCTATATTCTTGGTCATATGTTCTATGAAAACTTTTAATTGACAAATGATGAACCAGTTATGAATGAATCGGGTGATAAGTATGAATCTATTTAAGAATGAATGAAGTAAGTAATGATTGAATTGAATAAAGAGAACCGATATCCAAACCAAATCAGGCCACACCATGTTCCTGAATTATACTGATCCAAACCAAATCAGGCCACACCATGTTCCTGAATTATACTGATCCAAACCAAATCAGGCCACACCATGTTCCTGAACTGATCCAAACCAAATCAGGCCACACCATGTTCCTGAATTATACTGATCCAAACCAAATCAGGCCACACCATGTTCCTGAATTATACTGATCCAATCCAAATCAGGCCACACCATGTTCCTGAACTGATCCAAACCAAATCAGGCCACACCATGTTCCTGAACTGATCCAAACCAAATCAGGCCACACCATGTTCCTGAACTGATCCAAACCAAATCAGGCCACACCATGTTCCTGAATTATACTGATCCAAACCAAATCAGGCCACACCATGTTCCTGAATTATACTGATCCAAACCAAATCAGGCCACACCATGTTCCTGAATTATACTGATCCAAACCAAATCAGGCCACACCATGTTCCTGAATTATACTGATCCAAACCAAATCAGGCCACACCATGTTCCTGAATTATACTGATCCAAACCAAATCAGGCCACACCATGTTCCTGAACTGATCCAAACCAAATCAGGCCACACCATGTTCCTGAACTGATCCAAACCAAATCAGGCCACACCATGTTCCTGAATTATTTAACAAAGAAGGTCAATTTAAAGTATTCCTTTCAGTTGACTTTGTCATATCTTTTATTATTAATAAATATTTTATAAATCTTGGAAATTACCTAATCATTTTTGATTGACTTTATGTGATAAATTCTAAGCATATTTTTATTCAGAATAGATATAGAAAGTCTTATTCTATGAAACTGAAATACATTGATAATAATCTGACAGCTATACTTGAGAAAAATATTCACTAAATACAAACATATCAAAGTTATGTTCTAATTTCACATATAATATACCAGTAGGAAGGAGACCATTGCAACTATACATCACATATCATTGTTTTATCCAAAAGTGATATTGAGATTGGAAATGGGGAAATGTGTCAAAGAGACAACCCTACCAAAGAGCAGATAACAGCTGAAGACCACCAATGGGTCTCCTACATGCGAGAATATCTGGCACCCAAAGGTAGGCTTCAGTTGGTCCCTATACCAAAATGTGTAATATTTCAGAGAAAATGGACATCATACTAAACTCAGAAACACATAAATGAACTAAATTTTAAAAAAACATTGAAGACTCGCTAGTTGTTTCATAAACTGGTCATTTCGTACCTGGTCAGTTCATAACTAGGTTGATTTGTACCTGAGACGTTTTGTACCTTGTGTAATTGTATATGCTTATAAAGTGTGTCTCTATCGCTCAAAATTGTCTACCTATATATTGAGGCCAATATAAATAAAAATTAAAAAATATTTATACTGGCATAAAGCCTGATTTTATCTAAACAAGAGTGCACACACTGAAATGTCTCGCCTTCTTTACTAATCATTGATATTATGTTGATAGTCCTAAGTATAAAGCTTTATTACAACTGTAACTTATTAACTTAACATTAATTAAGATAGCTAAACAAAGACCAATGAACCATGAAAATGAGGTCAAGGTCAGATGAACCATGCCAGGCAGACATGTACAGCTAACAAAGCTTCCATACAACAAATATAGTTGACCTACTACTTATAGTTTAAGAAAAATAGACCAAAACACAAAAACTTAACTGTGCAATTGAGGTCATGGTCAAATAAAACCTGTGGGACTGACATAGATCATAAGATATTTCCATACACCAAATATAGTTGACCTTTGGCATATAATATTAGATAAAAAGACCAAAACTTAAAAACTTAACTTTGACCACTGAACCATGAAAATGAGGTCAAGGTCAGATGACATCTGCCCGCTAGACATGAACACCTTACAATCATTCCATACAACAAATATAGTAGACCTATTGCATAAAGTATGAGAAAAACAGACCAAAACACAAAAACTTAACTATTACCACTGAACCATGAAAATGAGGTCAAGGTCAGATGACACCTTCCAGTCTTTCCATACACCAAATATACTAGCCCTATTGCTTATAGTATCCGAGATATGGACTTGACAACCAAAACTTAACCTTGTTCACTGATCCATGAAATGAGGTCGAGGTCAAGTGAAAACTGTCTGATGGGCATGAGGACCTTGAAAGGTACGCACATACCAAATATAGTTATCCTATTACTTATAATAAAAGAGAATTCAACATTACAAAAATTCTGAACTTTTTCAAGTGGTCACTGAACCATGAAAATGAGGTCAAGGACATTGGACATGTGACTGACGGAAACTTCGTAACATGAGGCATCTATATACAAAGTATGAAGCATCCAGGTCTTTCACCTTCTAAAATATAAACCTTTTAAGAAGTTAGCCGCCGCCGCCGGATCACTATCCCTATTAGGTCGAGCTTTCTGCAACAAAAGTTGCAGGTTGGACAAAAAACCATGTATAAACAGGATACAAAGTCTTAGTTGGCCAGAGCAGCAGACGCAGCAGTTAGTTTAGTTTAGTTTAAACATATTTATTTATAGTGGATTGGGAAACAAGTTTTGCAACTTATATTAATCCCTTTCCACTTTGCGGGTTGATCCGTAAACAAAATATAAAAAAGATGTGGTATGATTGCCAATGAGACAACTGTCCACAAGAGACCAAAATGACACAGACATTAACAAAAGCATACCTCCTTAACTATATACTACAGGACATCTGGTTTTGAGTATATTTATCCCAGAATGAGAATATGCGTACTTGTAGGAAGCAGGATCTAACATGCTGATACCTTTTTAGTCAACCTTTCAGATATATATGTTACAGTAAATAGGTGAAATTAGGAATTACACGTAATTACTAAACACTTCAGTAAATACCTGTAATTACTAGCCAATTTAGTAATTACATGTATTTACTAGTTGATTTTTTTTGTCATTTTTAC
The DNA here is from genome assembly GCF_963676685.1 of Mytilus edulis. Taxonomy (NCBI): domain Eukaryota; kingdom Metazoa; phylum Mollusca; class Bivalvia; order Mytilida; family Mytilidae; genus Mytilus; species Mytilus edulis. Next base: position 3,203,058 of record NC_092351.1, read on the forward strand.
AGCTATTTACTAACTTGATGTTTTTGTTTTAAAATTAAAAACATAATTCAAGATACCAAATAAGAAAGTAAAGGGGTAGGGATTTTAAGGGCGCTAACTTAAGGATGTAGGAATATAATGCACATCCAAAGTGGATACTCTTTAGTGTTTGTGAATTGAAACTGGAAAATGGTTGTTTTATAGGTTTTGAAACTCCGTAAATATATGTATGCAAGACAATGAATGATATCTATCCAAAATCAAACTAAAATCTCCATCATGCACTGTGGTTCAAAACTTTAAAAAAAACTTGAACCAAATATCCTGGATTTCTACCAAACTTGCTCCAAATATCCTGGATTTCTACCAAACTTGGACAGAAGCTAAATGTTTATGATCATAAAATAATATCCAAAAGTAAAGTTTGAAAAAAAAAATCCTTTTTTTCGTATATTACTTATAAATGGACTAGTTTTTTCCCAGTTAACATTACATACACTCTGTAGTTAAAGTTTTTAAAACATTAGATTTTATAAACCATCCTGGATTTTTACCCAATTTTGACTGAAGCTTCTTACAGTACTAGTCAAAAGATAGTATCTAGAGAAAAATTTTAATATTTTTTCCTCATTTTTGTTGAGCCTGCGATTAACAGCAAAAGTAGCCGAGACTATTTGTTCTGCAAAACCCTTACAATTTTAATAGCTTAATACATCGATAACTCATCTCCAGCTAGGGATTGATTTGAAGATCACATGAATACGTATTCAATGAGGTCCAAATATTCACTTGCAAGTGCACAACTCATCAACCTTGTTTCTCAGCTAATTTAACAAAATAAAACCAGAATGGCTGCTAACAGTGAATTATAATTTTACTATATCATTTTTATAAATGATTTAACAACAAAAAAAAAGATATTTTTTTATATATCAAGAAGCTATTTTTTTATGCACATAACAGTTCATTCCAGTTCTTAACCTACATAACGTTATCTTATCTTTGTAGGGTAATAAGTCTAAATATTCTTCAAATTCAAAGAGTTCTTTAAAAAGTTAAGACATAATGCTTTGGGAGAATTTTCCATTTCTGATTTCCATGTCTGCTGAAGTTGGTCAAACATTATCTGTATAATGCTCAACTTAAACCATTTTGGATTAAAACTAAAGTTACTCTGATTTAACCAAATATTTGAAAGTCCATATTTATTCAAGATATTTTTTATACATATCAACCTTTCAAAATTTTAAGAGTACTAACTGATCTTCTAGTTAGTATTACACAGCTAAAACAATGTTGTATTATGGTCAGGTGATCAAAAGTTATGGTTGTTTTAGCAGTCAGTAAATAGGTGTAAAAATTCATTTTAAATTTAGTAATTACTGGTAATAACTGGGCCGTTTAAGGAATTACTTGTATTAACTAAGTGCATCGGGATTTACCTGTAATTCCTAAATTTCAGTAATTACATGTAATTCCTAATTTCACCTATTTACTGTAACATATACATTAATTAGTCTACCTATTCATTATTTTCAATAGAAATATTTATTTAACATTTTTCCATAACCTACAACTCATATTGTTAAATATTTTTATAGGGATATGAAATGTTTCAGTTACAAAATGAACTAGTTAATAGTAACACTACGACCTGCACCCCTGCACTTGTATAATATCTCTACACTACGACCTGCACCCCTGCAGACTTGTATAATATCTCTACACTACGACCTGCACCCCTGCAGACTTGTATAATATCTCTTACACTACGACCTACACCCCTGCAGACTTGTATATCTCTTACACTACGACCTTCACCCCTACAGACTTGTATAAATATCTCTTACACTACGACCTTCACCCCTGCAGACTTGTATAATATCTCTTATGTTGCTTTTATTTTGCGATATTGATAAGATATTTCATTTATAAAATTTGTCTGAATTGTCTCCCTTGTACTACAATTTCTAACTATTACAAAGAGGTGACTGAAGAAAATGGTTCACCCTCAAACTTATGTCCTCTTTCACTGCTAATAGGCTATAAAGTAATATCATGGAGATTTGAAAATATTGCCTGTGAGATATATATTATATCTGATGATACATCAACCAAAGAACTATAGATGATGGGTTTCAAATTAGGCCTTCTTGCATATTGATAACAAATGAGATTTTAAATAGTTTTATTTTAACTCCTGCAGGTTGAACACAGCCTTATTAAATAAAGTATCATGATAAATAATACAATGTGATATGAAACATGAAACATCTAGCCACGTTTACCTGCAGACACAACTACATCACCACAATCTATATTGGTTGATGCTAAACATACTATATTGTGTTCATTGTTAGAGAATCCTGGATAGTTGGTATGGTTCATTTATAAATGCCTCATTAAAACAAGTAAAGAGGAACCTCCTTTCACAGGGCAAAGTAAAATAATAGACAGATTATTTAGGGGATGGTTTGGACACTAAAAGAGTTTAAATATGTAAGTAAATCAATTAAGATGAAACTGTGACAATTTAACCAGGGACATAGATGAAGCTGTGACAATTTAACCAGGGACATAGATGAAGCTGTGAAAATTTAACCAGGGACATGACTATTAAGCCAAAAAGTCATTGTAAAGAAAATGGAGAAATAAGATATATGATTTTTAAACCATTAAACAAATAACCCTTTTTTAGGCAATTTAAATGATCCTAAGATAACTAAAGGACCTTAAGTTTTCAGTCAGCACAAAAAACTAAATAGAACAACTAATATAGATTGTGGTGAAATACATCATAGATGTTATAGTTCTAGAGAGTATAGTAATTCACAAAACACATTAAAAAATCATAAACTGATTTCACTTGTACCATAGAATTAAAGCCCACATGAGGAAATATTTAGACCATATCATAATAATAAATTTTCTAAGAAAAATATTAAGTATACAGAATTATTTAAATTATCAATTGGTCACAGATAGAAGAGAATTACTGTACATTACAGTTTGATTTACATTTCAAATTCTGTTTTTTGAAATCCTGATAAAGAATTGATTATAAATTTGATACATGTGCTTACAAAAATTTTAATCAACTATTTTTTTCTTTCAAATTTGTTAGTTCATCCTTAATATAATCACAAGCTTATCAAGTGAAATATCCCCATGGTACATCCAAAACAGTCTATTTACTACACAACCATTTATCACAACATTTAGTTCATCACATGACATAAATAATATGACAACATACCACATATAATGATTTGGAAAAGTAACCAACTACTGCTTGGTATTATAATATCTAATATTAACATTTATAACAAATTTGTCAACATAATTTACATATAATTCTCTCTGAATTTTTCATACATTAAAGCATAATCACATTTGAAAAAAAAATCAGAATTTTCAACAAGGAAGAATTATCTCCCTTTCTTCAATCAAATGGTTTTTTTTTCAATTTTGCTTTTAAGAAAGCTGTTTTTCCTAAACATTTCTTTATGATTTGGTTTCAGAACAATGTCTAAAAATGTGAACAATATGCACATTTCAGAAGTTATACATTCATTGAAAAAACTTCAAAAAGAAGCATCAACGAAGAAAATTGAACAAGTTAATATGTCCAAAACATTCTTACATTTCAATAGCACTAATTGAAAACAAAAGAATAATTTCTATGTACAAATAAATAAATAAACCAAAACACATGACCAACAGACATATGAAATAACATAAATAGTAAGAAACCAATTGCTTGATTTAGAAAAATCAAAATTTTACTTTTAAAATTTTCAAAATAAAATGTATTAAATTTATGTATAGAAAACCTGTTCATGATTATTGTTGATTTCAGTACTGAAAGCATAAGTAAAGTTCAGTTTAAAAAATAATGCCACCATTTTTGATAAACCAAAAATTATCAATATAGATTTCTAGTGACAATATTAGAATTGTAATAGCTGTATTTTTTTTAAATAATCTTTCATGACTGAATGAATTGTGAGCCTACTTCACAAATTAACCTTTGAAAAAGATGTACTTTGTTATGATATTATATTGGAAATAGCATGAAATATATCTACTTCTTCATTTAATCAACCATTTCTTTTTAAATCTTTTATACTACCTTGAGCTAAAATATGAGACAAATAGCTTCAGTATAATTTACAATTTTAGTTTTCTAATTCAAACAATAAGTTAAATATTTATATATTATTAATCTCTGAGATCAAAGTAATAATTAGTGGATTTCAATGATCATCTGTTGATGTCTTGTGGATATTTGTTCAATGAATTTTATCATTCTTTCACTTATCTTTTTAAATTTGTAATTTCTTTGCTCAGTATTAAACATAGTTTCCACAAAACAAAAACTCTCTTTTTTGTTTCCATAAATACAAACAATAACTCTTCTCATTCTGTGAACACCAAAGTAGTTTTAAATCAAAATACATCATCTTTGTATCATACAATTTTTATTGATGATCTTGCCTGACAGAAATATATGATGATTATCTCCCCTGATAGAATTATATGATGATTATCTCCCCTGACAGAATTATATGATGATTATCTCCCCTGGCAGAATTATATGATTGATAACAAATATCCACAAGCTTTGAACATGTAATATCAGCTGAAATTTTCTTATTGTTCCCATCAATACAATGATTAATACACTTAAAATAAAATGTTTATGCCAGCTACCTATAATAATATCCAAAAGCAAACTTTCCTGACGCTGTTAAACTTATGGATGATTATGTCTGTCGTGAAGTGTTATACCTCTTCTGTATAAATGAATGAATTTATAAAATGATCTATAAGTTGGACTTTTCCTTATGTTCCAAGGCTGGTGGCAGTGATAAAAAAAGGCAAAGTTTATCTTTGAACGAGTCGATTCATGTATTAAGTCTTAGGTTTAGCATAAGAAAATTGAACTTCCATGTAATTATAATGCCTCTAACCTTCCAGTAGCAATGTTTATCAGTTCAATTTTTTAATTAAATACATGCAAATTTCGCTCTTCAAAATAATGTAATGAACAAAATAGCCAAATAATATCCAGCCCTGGTACATAACAAGAATATCCAAGGAATGTTTATTTGTACATGTGTATCAACCACCAATGTATGTATGCATCTCATTCTGTATAACTTAACTTTACTATTCAAAATGTATTTATAAGTCAAAATGGTTTACTACAGGTAGGCTGGTAAATCTATTCATAATATTTAATATTCAATAAATTTGTAATAAATGCATGTACATTGTATTTGATTACTTGCAAAAATTGAATTGCATAATTATAACTAATATCATTTACACTAGATTTGGAGGTAAATCAGCATTATATGATTTTTCCTAAAGAGGTTTTTGACTATAGCTGAAAAGGACTTTATTGGTTAGCATCAATCTATATCTAAACAATAAATATGGCAGGTACTGAATTTTCAAGTTATATTTAAATTGGACAACAAAAATAAACATGAAAGTTTCATAGCAAAACATTTTTTCTGTTCTTTCACTCTTCTCTTTCTCCCATCTTTACACAGTAGATTCACGCATGCCTATAAATGAAGGAATTTTACTTTTTGGTAAATCACCATTTGACTTTGACTGATCATCATCCTCCCCCGTTGACTCTTGGACCTCATTGTGAGGAGAAACCTCAATGACACTGTCTAATGAATTAAACTCTTGTGATAGTGTTATGTCTCCTCCTTTGTCAGGAGAATGAGGCATAGAAATGTCCTCCACCGTGCTGGAGTTAGAGAAGGTTAAGTTATCTGACGCGTCATTCACTTCAAGTATTGTATCACTGGCAACACTTGACTCCATTGATCTACTCGATTCCATAGACTTACAACTAGAGTCAAACTTCTCGTAATCCCAAACCAAAGAATTTACACCATTAGAATCAGTGGAGTGTGACATTTCAGAAATATCCTCATGGTAAGTGTCTGTTCCAGGGGATATAACTCCATTGGATTTTTCAAAAATCGTAACACTAATGGAGTCTTCCGATTGAGAAATGGTTGTTGAAGTGTCTTTATCACTTGAATCTGTTTTATCACTTGTAAAATAATCACTGTCTAAAGATTGAGAAAGCTCGGGAGGGGCCACTGGTGAAGGCAGAGGTTGTGGCCCTTCAAATACATCGGCATCGTTACAAGAATGAGACATACGATTGGTCCTCCCAGTAGTTTTTGTTCTTGGACTGTTTGGTACTGAGTCAGACCCTAAATGTGACCTATACGTTGGACTTGCTCTACTTGGTGATGTTCTTTTTTCCTCATACAAATAAGATGCCGATTTACGTTTCCATTTTTTATTGTCCTGAGATTTTTCACCAATGTTTGACGAAAGTGACCGTCTGTATGCTGGACTTCTGAGTGGAGATTGGTCACTGACTACAGGTGAGACTGTCTTACGTCTTAGTACAGGTGAAACAGTGTCACCAGGATTCTGTGGTTCACCCACTTTGAGGAGATTTTCCATCGAGCCTTCCGATTGGCTCATTTTCCACATTAGTTCCTCGTTATTCATAGATAGTCTTTTGTTAACTTTAGATTCTTTATCAAATTTCTTCATCAACATTTGACATTTATCATTCATTTGTCTGAAAATAAAATATTAAGATAATAAAGCATGAAAAATGTAGAAAAATAAAAAATCACTTCAATTAACCAGCATAAAATGTATAATCCTGGGCAAGTTTTATAGAATGAATAAAGAAATAAATTATAACTATAAATTTACTGTTTACCATGTAGTGTTATTTCATTGGTATGTTTATGATGCCGCATCAAGACAAAAGACATACTCATGGAAAAAAATTTGAAGGGTTCCGTGGAACCCAGTGTCTTGCCTACTTTTGCTGTTTATCATCGCAGGCTCAACAAAAATGAGGAAAAAAATCAATAAAAATATTCCTATTGATAGTATCTTTTGATTGTAAGAAGCTTCTGTCCTAGTTTGGTAAAATTCCAGGATAGTTTATGAATCTCATAAATGTTTTAAAAACTTTAACTGCCGACTGTATGTAATGTTAACTGGAAGAAAAACTAAGTCCACTTATAAGTAAAATACGGATAAACAGGTACAAAATTTTTAACAAAATTTTTATCTAGATAATAGCTTTTGATCATAAACAAGCTTTTGTTCAAGTTTGGTACAAATCCAGGATAGTTTAAGAAAGTTATTAAAATTTTAAAAACTTTAACCACAGAGTGAATGTATTGTTACCTGGCCGAAAAAACGAAGTCCATTTATAAGTGAAATACGGAAACATATGATTTTTTTTTTAACAAATTTACCTCTGGATACAGTAAAACCTGTATAAACCGGCCGGCTATAGGACTATGAAAAAGGGCCGGTTTGACAGTGAGCCGGTTTATTCAGGTTTCCGTTTTGACCGGAAGTTAATGACTTGTGACGTCCAACATTTTGCATGTAAAAGTTCTCTCTGATTGTAAATTAGATATGATAAATTAAAATACTTTCACTTCGTTTTTCATTGTTTGCATTTGCATCATAATGCTCGCGTTGTTTGGATTGTAAGACGAGAGTTTCGATTTACTCCCATGATCAATAATTTGAAATGTTGGAATGGCCGATTAAAAAGCCAGAATATTATCAAACGAAACATTGTCGTACAGTGCACAATATCCATTGATTGTTGTCATCCGGGTGTTTTCATTATCAAGGTCATTTGTTTAGGGGTTCACAACAGGGAACCCAGGATTTCGAAATCACGATGTGAATTTCTTACTCCGCGATTTAAATTTGTTTATCCAAGTTAAAACGTAAGTTCAATCCAAGATCATGTCTTTTCGTTTAATTGATACGTTTATAATGTTTTAATAAATAATACAGCTCACTACTGTACAATTGTAGGTTCACAGTTTGACACCTGACTAATTGATTATCACGAAAAGCCATATTGTATAAACAAATATGTTTTGATTGCATATCGATCATTGAAATTAATTAGACAAACCGGTTTTGACAGGTAATGATTAATGTAATTAAGAGTATTGGGACTTCATAATTAGACCGGAATTCGGAATACACAGGGTCCGTTTACAAAGGGTATTTTAACAAAGACTTTGAATGGAAAAATATGGGACTTTCAATTTCGGCCGGAATGGACAGGAAACCGGTTTAATCAGGTTTGACTGTACTATCTTATGATCATAAACAAGCTTCTGTCCAAGTTTGGTACAAATCCAGTATAGTTTAAGAAAGTTATTAAAATTTTAACGACAGAGTGAATATTTGTGGCCACCGCTGCCAGAATGTAGGATCGCTATGTCTCACTTTTTAAACTTAAGTCGAAGGCTCAATAAAAATGGAGGTAATGTAAGCAATTCTATACATACTGAAAGTTTGATTTTCTGGTTAAATAACAAAAATAAACTTTGCTGCCATGTTTGTGAAGAAAATACCCTGCGTGTGAAAATTGGTCAGCTACTGATCTAAGGTCAGTTAATTAACCACAACAGTTTCCTAGCTAAGGTCAGTGGTTTACAGTTTATTTACTTCATCAAATACACTAAGCAATCTTTAAGGAATAATACAGAAAGTGGTGCTTAACAAAATTAATGATGATATAATAGATAAAGTTCTTTACTTTTCATGGTCTGTTTTCATGGTTATAATGGCTTCTAGATTCTCTATCTTCTGGTTCAAAGCCAGTATTTTATCTTTAGCAATATTCAACTCATCCACCTGTAAAACAAAAAGTTAAAATTATCCTTGTTTTATGTTTATTATGCAATTACAAAACATTAATGAGGCCATTAGTTCTATCTTTTTCTTGTATTTTAAATAATTGGCAAATATTTGTATTGCTGTACCTACAAACATTGACCTGACTTTCCTTATGCAGTCATATAATGAACATTAAAAACTTTTCAATGGAGTAACAACTCATAGATTTTGTCATTTTATCTTGATTATTAAAGTAAGTAGATTAAATTTTCAATGGTACATCTCACTAGCAGTAGATTTGGTGAGCTACTAGTGCCTCCTTTGGGTAGGAACTTGTACAGGTTCCATTTAAAAGTCTCTACAGTTTAAAATCATTTACCGCTCTTCCAAGATCGATGTTTTTGTTTCTGAGTTTAAATATTTCATCATTCCTCATGTCTAGGACTTGTTTCAGACTTTCTATCTCAGCTGGCATGTGTCGATATCTTGCTACTGCCATCTGTAATCAAGGGAAATAATTCATAATTGTTTAAAGACAATTAACCACAAGTTGACTTTTGAAAATTCATAAATACAGTATTGACTAAAGAAATGATGATGTGAATCTTTTTGGTCTAAACAAATGCAAATGACAGCTTATCCAAATGCCAGATAATATTTTAAGCACATATTAACTACAATCTTTTATAAAATAAAGGTCATTGAGCAAGTTAATAAACTGAGTGACAGAACTGCTTTTCAAATAAACATCTTTGAACAAAAGTTTTCACCTTACATCCCTTAGATAAACAATACTGAGGAATGAAACAGTTGTTCATTTATCTTTATAAATTCACATTTCCTGATTGTTGTTTAATTCAAGATCTATGAGTATTTGGCTTTCAAAACTTCAGGAGTCATTGTTGAAATTGTCAACGGATAGGAGCCATTCAGGGACAGATCCAGCCATTTTAAAAAGGGGGGTTCCAACTATATGTCCCCATTCAAATGCATTGATCTGCCGAAAAAAAGAGGGGGGGTCCCTGGACACCCCCCCCCCTTGGATCTGCCAATGCCATCATTCAAGCTAATATTAAACTGATACCAGAGTCAAAGGACCATGTTATTACAAATACAAGATCAAGTTATAAAATATCTTCCTACAAAACATCTTGAACTAAGAAAATAATATAGTGTTATTTACTGGCTGTTTCTGTATTGGCACTGGTATAGATTCAAGGTTTGCTGTATTGGCCTCGAGACCCGTAGGGTCGAGGGCCAATACAGCTGACCGAGAATCTATACCAGTGCCAATACAGAAACAGTCAGTTCATAACACTTTTATTAAATGATTATAAGAGAATTAAAAACCGGAAGTGAACGTCCCGTATTAGCCCATGGGCCAATACAGCTTTTTTCCCACTTTTTTCTGTATTGGCCCTGTTTTTTTCCGTATTGGCCCTGTTCGAAGAGCAATATTAAATCTTGATTTATATCGACAGTGAAACGTTTTTAGTATTGCACATGCTGATTTATCCGTATTAGGGCTTATTTGCTCATATCATTTAATAATGGTTGTTAACACTAATTTTTTCTCATATGTACTGATACAGTACTGGTTCAATTACTATCTCTGTTGACTTGCACTTTAGTAACAATTTATTTCCTTGGAGCATTCAAACCTAAACATATATAATAGTTTGCCCTGACATCACAGTACCAAGACCAAATATTACAGGGTCTGAGTCCTATCTACTTTCAGGTTAAATGCCTGTGGATCTCTTTGAAACAGTTCTGTAAATTAAGAAATTATTGCAAGGTTTTTATTAATGCAAATAATGGGACTGGGCGAGTACTGAAACAATATGTATGCAGATTTCTTTTGAAAATTGCAATAATTAAAATCACATTTTTGTCCACTCTTCAAAAATCGCAATAATAAATGCAATAATTTTTTAATTTATAGAAACTAGTGGACATTAAAAATGAATCTTACTTGATGTAAGAATGTAACAAACCTGTACTTTAATATCGGAATCTCGTAACAAAATCTCCTCACTATCTCGTGCTCTCACCCTCAGTTCATCACATTCTGTACGTAACGTCTCAACTTTGTCCTAAAACAGATAAGGAAGTGTTATTGGTCATTTAAAGAGTTTGTATTGGAGTATGTTTAAATGTAAAAAAGTGAAAAGTGTTGAATTTTTATTTGTGCTAACAAGTGCTCCTTATTATCATCATGTAACCTCAACCTCAGTGTGTAACAATCTGTTTCAAAAATGAGTGTGTTATCCAATATTCTGTCTTTTCTTAAATCAGATTTTTTATTAAAAGAGCTGTAGGTTTCTATTTTGAAAGGTCTTAAATTGCCTTAATGGTCTCTTGGTAGTGTGTTTGTTTTAAGAAGTTATGTGTTCAGGCAAGGCTGGGTCAAACCTAAGACTTTAATGCTGCTTATTCACTTGTTATTATTATTATGGATTACGTACAAAGACTGATCGACTCAGAATAATGTATCTGGATAGGGAGACATGTCTTCCTGCAAACAGTTACCTTTAGGAGATAACTGTTTTGTACTTCAAGCTCCAATGGCATCAATTGGTGATTTGATGGTCGCAAATTAAGTTTACCGTCTGCACTTGCACATACCTTCTATAGCATCAATTGTCAATTGATGCCATGAAAATTAGTGACGTTATCCAATCAAAATGAACTTTACAAACATTGTTGCATTAGAATGATAGAAATCTGAGTCAGTATCTGCTTGAACAAATCAGGGTTATATAATACTCCTATGACATTAGGATATTCCAGTCCTGAATATGCATTCTATTTTGCTGCTGGATGTTAAACAGCCATACATCATCATTGTCATCAAAGGTCTAGAAATTCCCTTTAACAAAGGCATGTTGATTTTGATGATCTTATCTGACAGTGGAATCTTTATTGACAGCTTATATATCTACCATTCATGCATGTATTTTATTTGTTAAAACATAACTAATTCTTAACATTCATAAAATATCTTACAGCTAAGTTCAGCTTCATTGCTTCAAATCGTTTTGTAATTTCTTCTAGTTTGTCTCTGTGTTGCTTGTGTAGTTCTGAAAATAAATCATAATAGATTTTAGAAGTGATCTTTTTTTTCAATTAGAATTCAGACTGTTGTATCATGTCCATATTTTGAATTTTATAATCTTTGACTTTATTCATATGAAATTTTCAACCATTTCAATTTGCAATTCCCTAAATCAAATGGCAATAAATGTTTTAGTAAAATTGATAAAGGAAATGGTGAATGTGTCAATGTGACAACAACCCGACTAAAGAGCAAACAATGGGTCTACAACACAGCAAGAACATTTTGTATATAGATTGGTGGGTTTTTTAATCGAAGTTCTCCCTCTTTTTAATAATTCTGCATCACATGGGGGAAATAACAGTTAACATTTCATCCATATGATATAAAATTGATTAAATTGTATAAATCTGTCAATCATAAATGTGTATTGCATAAGAGCTTCAAAATTGAAATTTGAAGACATTCACCTATGGATTCAATTCAAATTACACATTCAGCTTAATTTTAGTACTTTTACCTAACTACCCCAAACAAAATTATATCTACATGTGGTAGAATTATAATAAAGGTAAGAAAACGATATAAAATATATATTCTATTTATCAAATGCAATCAAGTATGAAGACATTAAATATTACATAAAACCTCACTCTTTCAAAGTTTAAACATCCTGAATATTATAACTTGTAAATAAAACTTTCTCAGGCAATAGATATTGGATAAAGAGAATATAAATTTAGTCACATCATTAAATATCTATCACCTATTGAAATCTTAATGTCATCTGCTGTTGAGACCTCAAACAAATTAATTTAAAGTAAGAAGATTCTACTCTTTTAAAAAGGCATATGAAACTGCTGATGTAAAAATGTGGATTCATTTTAATTTATTTGAGTGGATTGTGGAAACCTTGCATTTTCGAGGTTCTGCCAAAGTCTAGATAAAACTTTATAGAAATTTGTATATCTTTGAACACTTAAATTTGTGATTCACCTGTACCCACAAAACCCACAAAAATTGGTATCCAACTAATAATAATGAATCCATAGTACTGGTTTATCATAGGCAACTATAAAAAATCATTGCTCTATAACAATTTTTTTTGTAATTTTAAACAAAAGTCGGCTGACTGGCACATTTCTAGACCTATTCAGAAGGGTGGTTGAAAGGTAGCAGGTTTAGGAACTTTGCACGGTTGCAGTATGGGGAGAATTATGTCTGCTTTGAAAGTATACAATCTAACTTGTTATGAAAAATGAGACTCATTTCAATTAATAAACATGAAACAATGTGACACATCCTGATAGCTCAAACTATTTCTGAAAAAGTTTTGCAATATAATATCCAATATCTTTTTTAATTAAAAATAAAGTAATGTTGATCATGTTTACCCAACTCATTATCTCTACATAGATACATGCCTCCCCTACCTTTTTGGTATTTTATTTGTATCTAATAAGGGCTGATTTGACTTATAAAATCCATGTTATATCAACCAGATACTTTCTTCTCTAAACAAATAAAATATCTTATTCATAATATCACCTCAGAAAATATTTTATTAAAATTATACTGGCTGAAGTCCAATTTAAACAAGTCTTTACAAGATTGATGATTTTTTTCTAAGTAAGTATTTATTATGCCTTCTTTTTTACAGTTCTCAGATCTTCCTAAATTTAAAAGTTTTAAAGTGTAAGAAAGAATGAAAGACAATGAGGATTGTCGATGTTACCAATATTTAGAACAGAATACAAAGATTAATACATGTCCAGTCGCAAATATCTCATAGATATTCATGATGGTGCCATGTTTAACAATATGTAGAATGTAATAAAAATGAACAGATATTTGACCATAATGAAGATGTCTTATAATACAAACAAAAATATGGATTGATTGATGATTGTTTAGCACCACTTTCAGCACTATTGTACTATTTTGTGGCACAATATGAAATGTTGGATCCTCTCTAGGAACTAGCCCTTATGCACCACCTATATTAAATTGCGTTTCATTCTTTGACTTTAAATCAATTCTAAAATGAGTTGCATTCTACATATACTGAATTCTTCAGCCAGTAAATATCAGAACATGTATTTTCAAAATATGATCCATTATTAAAGTCACCAGCAAAATGGTAAGAAGACTACATATATTACTTTTGAATAAAAATATGACCAGGTCAAACAATGAGATGATTGAATTGTAAATAAAAATAATATACACTATAAATACCTTTGGATGCACCAAGCACAGTAGAAAGAGGCTTCTTGCCATTTTTTACTAACGCCAAAGCCATTTTTTGAATTTTAATTTAAATCCCAATTCCAAAGAAATATCTTGTCATATTAGAGTTCTTAAATTTGACTTTCCCTAGGAGGCAATCCACTTATACATAAATATCTAAATGTCAACGTTGTTCCTCGAAGGCCACACCACGTAAACACTGCTATAGGTATGGTAGGTATCCACAAATCATTACAAATCACTTCCCAAATATCAATCTCAACCAGATCATTTCAGACAGTAAAAATAAAATATTAAATCCCAACGCAAGTCAAATAGTTTAATCATATAATCGTTGGGAATTCTTTTATTATCATTATGTCTTCAATTATATAGGTAAATACTCCAAAATTAAACAAAAAAGTTTTGTCCTTTGGGGGGAAATACAACTGTATTAAATGTAGATGTCATAATGTAAATCAATTTAAATGTCTATCTCCCAATCTTGACTTTAACGACTAATAATACCAATGTTACACATTTAATAACGATTTCTATTCAATATGTTCTTCTTTTAACGACTTGTTCCACAAATTGGTCACTTTCCTGTGGACATCCTAACTGACCAAAGTCATCAATTGAAATGAATGGTACATAAAACTTCAAACTATGAGTAGGTAAACATATGTGAAGCTCCTATTCAGTTATATTTCATTCAAATTTTTATGGTTCTTAAACATATTATCCTTAAACATATAACGGTATGTCGATAGTCAACATTTTTATCTAACTACCTATACTATTGTAGGCTCGGTATAAAAGGACGATATAAAAGAAATTACGCTGAAATCTCATGTTGTTTGTGTATTTATCCAGTAAATACATGAGTATAAATAAAATATAAATATTCTTTTGTACGGCAATACACACGATATAGAAATTTAATTTGTTGAATGATATATAAAATAGATAAAAGTTCTCCTTTACGTGGTGCCAACGGTTTGAGATGGTGTGTAAAATCAAACGTAATCGACTCTTTAGACGGACAAAATGACTTTTTCAAGCAAATGTAATTATAAAAGTTGTATGACATCCAATTTTATGCAACTGATTCTAGCCATTTATATTAATATCCATTAAAAGTTATCATTGCTGGCAGTCACGTTTACATCTAGCAATACAAATAAATTTGGGAAATTGTGTTCTTCAATACTAGTTCATTCTTCCAATCCTTTGCATCACAAGTTTAAATTTGAATTAATTTACACCAAATAGGAACACAGAATATTTCATTTATCCAATAGTTATTCAATAATTCCAACCGGTTGCTCTAACTTTTGAGACTAATCATGGGATGCATTATTGAAGTAAAAGCTTAAAACCAATTGATCATACACCTATTCCAAGTATATAGCAGGTAAATTAAATATTCTATCTTTTTGCTGCTTAACTTAGAAACAAAATTATCATTTGATCATATACATCACAAAAATGGTGAAAATCAGTATATTTAAAGTGAGTGAGATTCCAAGTATTTAACCACTGCAGTTGATTATCTGTTTGTTATTTGTGTTTTCTAACATTTGTTTCTGATGATGAGGTGATATTACAGACAGAGGAAGGTATTAAACTAATTATAGATTTTATATCTGACAGGAATCTTCTCAGTTCAATAGGTAATACTGATCAGCATATATTTGTTTATAATAAAATCTTGAATTCATCAAATTTTTAAAATACAATACACAGAGATACAAGTGGGCGGTGTGAACCTGTCATAAGTTATAAGGAGATCTTTTAGTTTTGGAAAATTGTCAAAAAACATCATTTATGTAAAGTAAGTAAGAATTATAAATTTATTTCTAGACATCTATAAAATAAATTGATAAAAGTTTAAATTCAACTATCCATTTTCTCTTTTTTTATAATTTGAAATAAGCAGAGGCGTCTGCATTTTTTCACATAGCAAGCAGTTGTATTCCAAAATGTACCATATGTTTCTAAGGGAAAGAGGATGTTTCTACCCTATCCATTAAGCCAGTATACCAAAGCTACATAAAAATCAAAAGAAAAAATCCAAAAATGCCATTTCCCAAATAAGACTAATTTGCTGGATCTGAAAAAGTCATAAGAAATGAACCTACCCCACAATGCCATCTGGTACCAACTGACTGGAAACATAAAATATTATTCGTATCATTTTAATAGAAAATTCATTTTCATAACCCAGGTCTAAAATTTGTTAAAAGCTAATAATACAGCAAAATTATTGCTAGAACACTGAGAGAATCTATTTGTAATCAAACTTTTTACATTTTTTTTTCTTTTCTTAGGTATATATTTTGTTATATTCAAGTACAATTAAGACTGGTCCACTTATTCTAAAGTTATAAATTGAAATCAACTTCTATTTGTACTAATATATCCTCTAAATGTCCTCAATAAGGAATTGTTTTGTTTAAACTTTGAACATAACAAAAAAAATCTATAATTTGTTTCCATGGTAATTTATAGGTTTCCATTTAGCAATAAAAATAATGCAAATCTCCAAAATGTCCAAAGCAAACATTTAAGTAGATTTATGACAAGTATATAAAAACATATCCTTCAGAATTTTATGATTAATGATTTCAATGCACATCAATTTAGATTTTTTAAAAGTCCAGACAAATATTGACAGACTAGATTTACCTCTTTAACTTTTCAAATTCAGCAAATGAAATAAATAAATGTTTTTTCATGCTTTCAAACAATGAAAATACTTGATATTGTGAAACTAAAACAACAGATGTCATATTCCTCAGAGTTTGATAGTTTACAATGCTCAAAAGATAAATATAACATTAGCAAGACAATTCTATCAAACAATAAAATATAATGTGGAGCCCCAGAGACCAAAAGTAAGAGAGGGATTGGAACCAACGTCTAGGATATAATGTGGAGCCCCTGAGACCAAAGGTAAGAGAGGGATTGGAACCAAGGTCTAGGATTTAAACTAAACAAAAAGTTGATTTCCCCTCATGTCCAGATATCCTTTTCATTCAAATATTTGATTTAAAAAACATCCAACTTTAAAATGTTATAAAACTTATAATTTATTGTCATGCCTGTTTGTACAGAAACTATTTTGATTTGGAAGCACACTCATTTGCCAAGACCATAAACAGTTCATATTATAAGTAGGATAGAATCTTTCCCTTATCCATATCTCTATGATACAGATCTGCCTTTGTCCTGATTGTCAGTAAGTCCACAAGAACAAGGAACTGGAATCTTATCATTCAGGTTATACATCAACAGTACATATATTTGAAGACAACAGAATAAATAAATGCAGAATGTGTCCAAGTGACACAGATAATGCCTCGCTTGCATCTAATGTTATAAAGGGGCATAACCCAAGAACAGTAAAAGTAAA
Organism: Mytilus edulis; assembly: GCF_963676685.1. Lineage (NCBI taxonomy): Eukaryota > Metazoa > Mollusca > Bivalvia > Mytilida > Mytilidae > Mytilus > Mytilus edulis. Next base: position 3,220,463 of record NC_092351.1, read on the forward strand.
GCCACCTCAAATTCTAACTTGATCTGATTTTTGTGGTAATAAGTATTGTGAGTTTCATAACATTTTGTTGAAGCAGACCAAAGTAAGAGAACAGAAACCAATTTTAATTGTTTTACATTGTCATATCGGGGCCTTTCATTGCTGACTATGCGGTATAGGCTTTGCTCATTATTGAAGGCCGTACAGTGACCTATAGTTGTTAATGTCTGTGTCATTTTGGTCTCTTGTGGACAGTTGATTCATTGGCAATCATAACATATCTTCTTTTTTATATTCAGGACGTATGTAAGAACAAGGATAACACTTAATGTCCCCTACTCTACAGCAAATCAAATGAGAGAGAATGGCATACATCAGCTGATGACAAACATATCATTCATAAAGCACCGGTCAATTTACTACGCTTCACCTGTTCTTGTTAATCAAACACAAGTGGTTATCAATATCATGAAATAGACTTAGGTCTTGTTCTACTGTTTGAACAATTACTTGGAAAAACAAATCTGATAGATTTACAAAAGGCATGAAATATGTCTTATCTCTTCATAAGGGTGTTTAAACATTGGGGAATTCTAGTATTTATACTACATATTAAACCTTGATAACAAACAAGGGCAAACATAACAAAAGTGTTTTGTAAACAAAGACAGTCAAACAAATCAAGTTTATCAACATGGTGGGTCAATAAATACAATTTGGTCAGGTATAAAAAGGAAAAATACTGAGTCAGCACTTCTGGGAGAAATAGGAATTTTAAAACAAATAATTTCAAATTAATTTGTTATTGATGTTACTAGTTGATATGATTCAATTAAGGTCCATTTGTAAATCTTTGAAAAGTTCATTGACACTAAGGTGAAATAAAAGTGAAAATAATAACACTAATAACACATTAAAATGTAGACATGTGTAAAAATATTAATGTTCAATTTGTTTCCCTATATCTCATGTGGAATAATCAACAAAAATATTAATGTTCAATTTGTTTCCCTATATCTCATGTGGAATAATCAACAAAAATATTAATGTTCAATTTGTTTCCCTATATCTCATGTGGAATAATCAACAAAAATATTAATGTTCAATTTATTTCTCTATATCTCATGTGGAATAATCAACAAAAATATTAATGTTCAATTTGTTTCCCTATATCTCATGTGGAATAATCAACAAAAATATTAATGTTCAATTTGTTTCCCTATATCTCATGTGGAATAATCAACAAAAATATTAATGTTCAATTTGTTTCCCTATATCTCATGTGGAATAATCAACAAAAATATTAATGTTCAATTTGTTTCCCTATATCTCATGTGGAATAATCAACAAAAATATTAATGTTCAATTTATTTCTCTATATCTCATGTGGAATAATCAACAAAAATATTAATGTTCAATTTGTTTCCCTATATCTCATGTGGAATAATCAACAAAAATATTAATGTTCAATTTGTTTCCCTATATCTCATGTGGAATAATCAACAAAAATATTAATGTTCAATTTGTTTCCCTATATCTCATGTGGAATAATCAACAAAAATATTAATGTTCAATTTGTTTCCCTATATCTCATGTGGAATAATCAACAAAAATATTAATGTTCAATTTGTTTCTCTATATCTCATGTGGAATAATCAACAAAAATATTAATGTTCAATTTGTTTCCCTATATCTCATGTGGAATAATCAACAAAAACATTGAATACAATTTAAAATCATAACTAATGCCCTTATCCACATAAAACCTACTATAAATGGTCAAATTCTAATGTTTCATTTGGTAAAATAACAAAATTAAGTGATACAGAAGTCCATATGGTGTACAGTATAAATTTATGAATTTTAGTATAAAATGTGATTTTTTTCAGCTGAAGAATGCCATTAACAAGATTACAACAATTAGAAAGTATGGACTAATGTCAAGTTGTTCTAAATATTTGAAGAAATAAAACAAAACATTAGTGATTAGATTTTTTAGGATGTGAATTTAAGCATGGATGCTATTTTGGTACTTCTAATGACAGAATCATGAATTGTTTTGGAAGTTTGCTTCAACCAATTTTTATATGATACAATATGGATTCAAAATCAAATTGGTGAAACCATATAGTAAATTATAATACATCTACAAAATAAACACAGAGCAAAAACTTTTGTCTGTGTCATAAATAAGGGTAAGTGAAAAAACTGTCAAAATAGGTGCAATTTGGCTCCCCTCTTGTTTTGTGCTATATGCAAAGAACATCTTCTCTAAAAAACAAGGACTTAAAAATAATCAGACTAAGCCATGGTTTCCAAAATTAAAACTTTAACTTGTCAGAGATCTGACAATAATGATTTTTGCCTACTTCCAAAGAATGGGTTTTCCTTCTTAATTTCTGTAAAAGTCGAAGTCACGTAAGAGTTTCACAGTAACAAATATTCTCCTGAAATAGGACAGAATCTCAAAGAAAACCCAAAGTGCTAGTAAGAGGTGAACAAATTAATAACCGATTTTTACTGGAAATCTGGTTAAAAATGCAATGTAGACAGATAAACAGGTAATATCTACAACCATATGGCCTTTTCTTGCTCTCATCTGTAATCAGACCCTATATAATAAGAACTAACCTTCCATTTGACCTTCATGTTTATATTGTAAGCGTAGAATGTCATCTTTGTGTTTTAACTGTATCTTCATGTAGTCTTCTGTATGTTCAAGCTTTAGTCTCGAAATCTACAAAAATTTAATAAAATATAACCAATAAAGAATAATTGGTGAGACATTCACAAAATGATAAATTTATATAACCAGAATGTGTTCATAGTCCACTCGCACTATTATTATGTTCTGCTGACCGTGAAATTAGGGTAAACACTCTAATTTGGCATTAAAATTAGAAAGATCATATCATAGGGAACATGTGTACTAAGTTCTAAGTTGATTCGACTTCAACTTCATCAAAAACTACCTTGACAAAAACTTTAACCTGAAAGACCAAACACTTTAATCTGATGCAGCACAGAGAGACAAACAGACGAACAAATGAACACATAGTTCGAAAAACATAATGCCCATAAATGGGGCATAAAAATGGATTGCAGCAATCAATATTGAACTAAAACTTATTTTCCCCCCTGTGAGGCTAAAGATTACAGTAAAAATAAAGCTAAAGAAATCATTGAATTGGTGAAAGAGTCAACTGACCCATGGGTGAAAGAAAAATACCAAAATCTGAAAAAAGAGACAAACTTCAGAATTCAAAAATCTGTCTTATTCCAGAAAGTATTCTATTACTTATTTTAATGTGCTTGCAACAGCTGCATTACTTTACTTACTTCATCACTGTGGATTTCTTTCAGTTGTTTCAAAACCTTCATCTGAGTTTCTTCAGCTAAAATATAATCAATATATCATGATTATCTCCCTTGGCACAATGTGAGGATAACATTGATAAACTCATAATATGGCAAGTATTGATTTTTTCTATCATATATACTACCTATATAAATATATACCCTAATATATAAAATATAAACTAGTTAAGCAGGTCAAGCAAATTGGCTGACAAGTTTAAAATAGTATTAAATCTGACACTATAGCATCAGTACAGTCTGATATCAAACAGAGTTACCTCCCATCAAATGAAAATAAATATCTGACTTTTTCTTAATTGAAAAATAACAAATATCCAAAATCTTTAAAAGTATATATTTCAGGAATGAGTATTGTATAAGAAGTTTGTCAAGTTCTCAGTATTTTTTAGAAAGGGTTTTTTTGCAAAACAAACTTTTTTCTGAAAAGAATAAGAGCCAAGTTGAAGATACAGGACAAGTAAAAGCAGTATAAATCTGTGCACAGTTGTTGTCATGAATACTAACTTATCTGAAGTGCCCTTGTTTTCTCTAGTGTAAATTTGACGATCTCTGCTGCTAAAGCTTTCTCGTTCTCCTCCACCATTCTGTGTTTCTCCTGCTCATGTTTGGAGCAGAGATCGGCTATTTCTTGTTCAAGTCTGGATTTGTGTGTTTTTAAATCATCTGTGAGTGAAAAAAAACAACATACAATTTTTTTATAATTCATTATATATTTATAAATATAAATATAAAAATAATTTTCTGCAAGGCAGGAATGAGGTAATTTTGGTTGCAATGATTTTTTTTCCAAGTTTAATAAGTTAACACTGTGAAGTTCAATTGTTCCATCCCATGATCTTATAAACCATTTGTACAAAAGTAATTCGTGAAAAGTTATAACAATTGCCATTGATATGATATGATCAACTGGTTCATGTTTAATTATGTACTCCTTCCTAAAACTTCAGCAACAGACTTATCAGGTTTTGAATCAAGACAGCATGACACACAATGAGCCACATAGGTCGCAAGTGTTTGTATTTATGATTACGGAAGGCACCAATGTTCTAAGTTTGCCATATGCTTCATTTTGCATCGGTACCAGTCATGGTGTTTTCAAACAGCTCAACACTTAACTGGACAACTGGCCGAACACAGTTATCAATGGTGTAGTTTTCGTTCAAATACACAGTATATAAGATTGTACACTTTTTTTCTCCTTTATTTCATGCGAAATATATATTGGAACCACTTGTGTGTATACAAAAACAAAAAAATCTTAAAATACTGTGGATTTGAACGGAAACCACTACATTGTTTGGCATTTGTTACTGTGTTCGGCCAGTTGTCCAGTTAAGTGTTGAGCTGTTTGAAAACACCATGAGTGGTACAGACGCAAAATGAAGCATATGACAAACTTAGATCATTGGTGCCTTCCGTAATCACATCGTCTCTGTGCCTCATTGTGTGTCATGTTGTCTTGTATTAAAACCCGATAAGTCTGTTGCTGAACCCGATTTGTGTGGAAACACAGAAAAAATGATAAGTCTGTTATCATTCCACACCATGAAAATTGTCAATTATTCATAGCAGTGTCTACCTCTGTATATTCCATATAAATACAGCATTAACAAACCAAAATGTCTAATTGAGTTGTACCTACCAGTTTGTGTCTGTGATTCTGTCAGCTGTTGCTGTATTCTGTGAAGTTGTGCTGCTAGTTTGGGACAAGAGAAGGCTTTCAGCTGTAATAGAAACATCCCATACATATATAAAATAATATATTATAAAATATTTCATGCAGATTTCTATGTTCAATACAAATGCAATAATTTTACTAGTCTCCCTTAATATATAAAAGACAACAATGTTTACTTGAATCAAGCATCTACAAAAATGATATCAACATTGCAAATGTTTAAAAAAAAAAATCATATTTATATTTCAACGAGAAAACTTGAGAGAGATGTTGAGTTCATGGACATTAAATAACACAATTTAATTAAGAAAGCACTCAGCTCCTCTCTTATAAAGTCTTAGAAGTACAAGGTTTACAAACAAACCTCTTTTAAACACAAACACAAACAGTTGGTGTAATTAATCTTCATTTTAGTCATAACTAGCTATTCTATTTTGACATCACTACATGTAACAGATTTTATATTCAGAATAAAGAGAAAGTCTACCTCAAAGATAAATCAAACATTAAAATTGGATCAGGCCTTTATACAGTGAACTTTACATGCTTCAAATTGATATCAACACTAATTCTATTTCAGTAGATAGTGTCTGCTGTCAAACTTATCAAATGAGTGCACTCCTAATAAAGGGTAGATGATTGATTGAAATCTTACATCACATTCAGCACCATTAGCTCTGTCAGTTTTTATTGGTGGAAGAACCCCAGAGTAAACCAGACTTTCAGCAGAAAAACTGATTAGCCTAGCCAGCTTAGATAAGAGATGAAAACACATGCCACATGTGGGGCTCATATTCACCTCCTCAGAGTTGACAAGCCAGTGATACATAAGTTGTCAACTACTTACACCAGTTGGGCACCAATGTCCCAGAGGGAGATAAACAAGAATATTCAAAATTTCAAAATAAAATAGAGAATACTTGGCACCTCAACCTAAAACATCGATAACTCTTGAGAATTAAATTGCCTAAAAACTAGTACGGTTCATGAGGATTTCAAATGCATTTTTTTTGGTGTTAAAGTCATCACATGACACTGACCCTAAACTTTTTGTAATGCCTGTCCTACAACAGCCTCTGACCACCTATTTTTGATTTAAGATTAGTTTGTCTGAACCAACATCAATCCTTATAAAAGTTAATAATTAAACCCCAATAAAACTGCAGAATATCCTAATATAAATCTATTTCAGAAACTACTATACTTTATTCTTAAATACAAATTATCTTTTCAGACTTTTAAGATTTTCATATTTATTTATGACTTCCTTTAAAATAATCACTTGGAGATCAACCTCCCACCTAGATAATTAATCTCATGTTAAATATAATGCACCAACAGCATAAACTATACATAAAATAAATCAGCAGAATGAGGAAATGAAATATGTTGTTGTTAGAGGGATTTTTAAGTTCACTGTAGTTATAAATAAAGTTCTATGGCCAATATAATCAAGTGGTTACTTGTAAAACCTTTTGATGTAACCCAGGTGGAAAGTTTAAAGTCTAATAACCATAAGTTAGGCTTCAATAATTTATTTTGAACTTAGTTTACAAACAGAATGTTGTATCAATACATACATCCTTCAAAGCTAATGTTTGCACATCTGATTAACTCAAATCTTTTGCATAGAATTGCACTACAAATACACAAGTGTATCAATGTTTCTGCCAAAAACTACATGATATGTGTAATAAATCAAAATAAGTCTATATTGATTTTATATGATTATTACCTCATAACTGAAAAATATTTAAATATATATTGGTATCAAACAATAAAAGCTGTGAGCTATTGCTCACTAAAGATACCCCAAGCATTAAGATTAATCAGGAAGAAGAGAAAAGAATCTGAAAATGCATTACATTGTGTCAAGCATTTTCACATGAAGACTGGTTACAAATTTCATGAGGCTCTTTCCTGTAGTTCCCCAGAAAAATGAGAAGAAATTTCATACATAGCCTGTGTATGTTACAATAAAATATAGTAAGTTGATTAGCAATGAAACAGAAACAATGTAATATGGTAAAGCGGGAGCGGGGGTATAATTAATGCACCCTAATTCATCATTAAAATGAATTTCTCAATAAATGATTTTCAAGAGTATTTTTAAATGCACCCTATTTGTAGATTAAACTGAAGTGTCTGAAAAAATCAGCCACCTTAAGCAAATATTTGACTAGCTCTGTCATACATTCAGTGACCAAAGCAAGGGATTAACAGTGAATAACAAAGTCACACATTCTAGTACATATCAAAGGAGTAGGTCCGGTAAGCACCGATTTTGGCCTCAAATTTCAGAATTATCTTTGGCTCAGAATATAAAACAAGATAAATAAAACTTTTATTTTGGCCGAAAATTATTGTACAAGTTCATTTAACAAATAATCTATACACATACATGACATAGAGTATACACAATTGCGGGCCCTACAAAAATAACCCGCACAAGTTAAATCTGTCAAAAATGACTCACAAGTACAATAATTAAACCTTAGGGATGGGTGGGAGGGTAACTAATCGAAAATATATCTAATAATGATTACAAAGTTACTTAAAAGTACTCACTGAACATTACTATAGAAAGTAGATAATTTCGAAATGTTGAAGAAAATTAACTTTGCATATAATTATGCGTTTTTAGAATTAAAAACTATACGTTCATCTGACGAAAGATTTTGACCAATTTTTAAACACTTAAGTGTCTATTTCATTTGATTCGATTAGTTTATGAGAAAGATTTTAATTTATTTAGTCATTAAAAACGATCCGATTCAAGCCTAAATATGAAAGATCTACCAAATATGCCAAAAAAAGTCACTTTTCAGATGGTTTTTGTCAAAAATGAAAGTGGCCGCATCCGTGTTCATCCTCAACCTTTATATATGTTATGTATAATCATAAAATACAACTTACATTTCAATATTAAGGATGAACACGAATGCGGCCACTTTCGTTTTACACGAAAACCGTCCAAAATTCAACTAAAATGCTAGAATTGTGAAGATTTCAGTAATTTAGCATGACTTAATGGTGCTAGTACCCTATATATGTGCATTGTATTATCAAAAACAGCCCATATTTATGTAGCAGAAGCATTCTACTGTCTAATAAATAAACAAAAGTTTACATTTTAACAATTTTGTAAAACTGCTATATTTTGGGTCCAAAAAGGGGTCTTACTGGACCTACTCCTTTCATTTTGTAATTTTTAACTGGAAGTCTTCATAAGATGAACTTTCAACTAAAAACAATGCACTGTTCATAAACATATACTCACATCATTAGAGAGATAATTCACCAGAGCTGACATGGCATCAAAGCCAGAGAGACAGGACTTCATTTCAAACTTGGCTACGTTGAGTTCCTTAGTTCTATTTTCACATAAGGCCTCAAGTCGGAGTATTTCCTGTTTAGCATGTGACAGGGTGAGTTTAGGTTCAGGCTCTGTTCTGTGACTAGGTTTTGGTACATTCTTTGTTTTGATTTTGTTTTTGTTACTGTCTGTAAAAGAAATAATTATGTTCATACATTTAACTGATGGATAAAAGCAAAAGTGAAGCACAAGTCAAGGAGTCAAAGTTTCAGACACAAAAAACTAAAATGGAACCATCTATCTTTTTTAACAGTAATACAACATGGTTATTTGGAGTAAAAAAATCACACTCTTTTAACAAATATAAGTTAAGGTTTTGGTTAGAAAGAGCAATTTTATGTTATATGTTAATGATACACACAATGTAACTACAAAATTGGTACAAGTTATAAATACTTCTAAAAAGGTAAAAAAATATACGGATAAATCCATGTTTTAAATCCAACACTTTTCAACTGGATCATGACATGTAATGTTTTGAGGCGAGCCTTCCACTCAAAGGAAGACTCTAAAGACCAGATACTATAACTCACCACATTTCAACGAGTTTACATCCAAAACTGGTGCAAAGATGAGAAATGAGAGCATAGCCATACGTGAACCATTGTCCTTGTTCATTCTGGAAATCAACCCATTTATAGAATATTTATACATCAACAACAAAAAACACTTTTCACTGTTTTTTTTGTTACAAGTTTCACCATGTGAGAAATAAGAAACGCCCTTAGGTGAACTCAGAATACCTATTTTACCCTGCTAGGTGATCGTGGACAAACGTTATCAAATTTAAATCACATCCTTTGTATAAATTTTATTTGACAAAACTATATTATTTAAAATCCTGTTAAATTCACCACTTTGTTCCACTGATAAACTATCTGAATGTGAAGATTTAGTGTATTGCTTTTAAAGTGCATTTAAATGTTTAAGGAGTCATGGACAAAATAAAACTTGGTATGGTGATTTTATAAATGTGTTTAATAACTTTCTATATTGGGAATGTATGCCTCTCATTATTATAGATAGGCACAAACTTTTGAATAAAAAGAGATAGGGTTATATTGAAAAATCACAGAAAAACAATAATAATAGAGTACACATACAGGGATCAATTTATGGTCTAAATGATGGAATAAATAAAATGTTGCACACGACACAAGATATTTGCATCAAGGCAGGGCCTAAAATTATACAAGCAATAAAAAATAACGAGTAAAATTCAGATAAAGTATAATATGTCATTGTTCAAGTAATGCAATCTAGATATACGTATGAACAGTGGAGAAGGGGTTGTCTGCCCTTTAAAAAAGAGAAAAAGCCAAACACAGAATTTAGGCCTAAAACTGACCTTTAGGCCTGAAAACTTCTTTAGCTTTTCCACTTTCGTTTTCAAATAATGAGTTTCATATCTTGTAATAGTTCAATCAAAAAATATATTTTGTATCTCTCACACTCAATCAAAATGCAGATTTCATATCTTTCACAGTCAATCAAAACATAACCTCATATCTGTAATGTTTCATACCCTATCAATCAACCCTACAGATTATCATTGTATATAACAAGTGATCTCCCCTTATAAACAACATTTTTTACTTTATCTCAGCAGGGGTTATCAAATTCTCATCAGCCTAACAATCAACACTTCTGCCTCAACAACCCACCACAGATACCTGGTCATCCTGTATCGTACTGGTGTTTATAAGTATAGTAAATACTGGTAACTTACTCCATATCTTATATGTTTATAGAACTTGTATACCTAATCTTCTAAACAAGACAAATATTGACTTAAACTTTCCAACATGTTTCTGTCCATTTATTCACTGTGTATAGATTAGTAAGCTTTCTTTGGTTTGTATAACACTGTTGGTTGTATGTCTAACTTTGCTTTACATCAATTTTCTCAATCATGAGATATGAACAGTTAAAGTCCCCCCTTTTTTCCATTCCTACTTTAAAGCCAACCTATTACTTGTTTTTGAATCTATGATCTTCAGAATATAAGAAATTCCACCAATAATGTTTGTCAAAAGTTTAGTAAGCCAAATCTTGGACAAATTTATGCATGTTTTAGTTCTTGGTCAAATAAACATAAACAATTGAGGGCATAAAAAACAGCCAAAGTTTTGTGATTTTACAGATAGTGAAATTAAATCGGCAGACAAATGTTATAAGGGATTTTGCAGAAACTGAGAAGTGTTCTTACCTATATGTGTTAAAACAAACATTTTCCTATTATCTAGAGGTGTAACAAATGACGAGGACCTCAGTACTGATACCTCAATACTTGGTAAGGTAAAATATCTCCTCTTCTTACACAAAGTATATTCAAACGATAAATTTCTCCTCATCTTTGAATAAGGAGTTTGAACTAATGTCACAAAAATGTTGATTTCAGCATATTTTTTCTTATTTCCATTGACTATCTTTGTTGTTTTCCCCATTTGGAATGTAAACACACCTTCGGAATACACACGAGTGAAATCATATTCAATTTGACCATTTAAAACAATTTGTTCTACACGCTCGATGCACTTCACTGATATATCTTTTTAGTCTAAATACCTCATTTTGTCTCAATTGTTCACATAAAATGTTTTATAATTTTCTAACAATCTATCCATTTAACTTAAATAGTACATACTCCATTGTTTAGTCTTTTATCATATTATAGTCAAATCAACTAAAATTACTATCATTAAGAGTGAATTTAGTTATTCTCAAACCTTAATTATAGGTCAGAGTTTTCAAACTTGTAACATTAAAAATTAGCGCTTGTTCCAATAATCTGACCAATGAAATTTATGTTTATATCCATATAAGTGAAAGGTATAACCCGTAATAAGACGATATGTGACTTTTCATTACATTCACTCCAGGTGACGATGCTCTTATCTAAGTGGTCAACGATGCGCTCAAATCTATCACAATAACAACATTGAAATTTTAATAGATTTATGTCAAGTTTATGAAATTTTTGATAACTTTAAATAGAGAGATGTTAATCTTAAGTGTCATCTACCATGTTCGGGTCAAACTTATCAAAACATATACATGCACAAGACAAGATTTTGTATCCAAATATTGTCAAGTTTTTAATATCCAATAAAAGTAACACTGTTTTGCATAACACAGAAATATTATTTAAAATTTTTATCTTGTTATGAATAATATGGTGTCAAATTTAAAGCCCATAGGTATTGTTCCTTTGCATAAATTGTCTATAAAAGATTTTAGTTTGTTACTCTGAAAATTCAAAATCTCTGCCCTTGCTACAAAATCATTATAGATTTGTTTTAAAACTGGAAACATAAGTGTTGCATTTCTTGCTTTCAACATAACTTAGTGGCAGATTCTGTGGGATGGTGGTAAATGGCACAACCGTTTGATCACCAAAAAATAAAAAATCTCATGTTCTTTAACAAAACATATAAATTTTTAATGTAAAATTGTTAAAAATGTTTTCATTTTGATCCGTTTATATAATCAGTACAGTATACATTCAATTAATTGAAATTACTAAGGTAGGAGCACTAATTTTGCCTCGAGATAGTTTACCTACAGGCCCTTCAAGGAGTAAACTACAAGAGTTCTTCTAGGTGCAAGGGAATCTCTAAATAGAGGTCTTTGGAATTGAAAAATGAACATCTCTGTCAATTTCAGTTCTACCAGACATTACATCATATGACTCTTCATTTTAATTTACATTACAAGTATCTCAATTTGTTTCTGAAAAGTGACTTCCATCTCATACACATAGAATCCTATGCAACAAGAGAACTATTAGAATTGTACAAGTGCTTCAATCAGATTGGGATTACTGAGGTCTCAATGCTATCATGTACTTATTAATACACAATCTGTTCACTTGAGAACATCAGAAGATGCCTTTACTATACAAACGAACAATCATTTCACTATCAACTGACAGATGATAACTTTCTAAAATTTCAGGAAGTTGGCTATCTTTTCTGAACTCAAGCATACAACTGCTATCTTTACAAGAAGTCAAGCATATAACCTTTTTCAAATATATGGTCACTTTATTTCCTAATGATACTTAATCCACTAACACAAAAAGTAAAGAATAAAACCTGCTCTAGGTGCAAGAGGGAGTCTTTGGTTATTACAAAATGTATAACCCTTCCATCCTCTTCATTTATGTTTATTACAGGATCCATGACTTTCATAAGGTGGGCCTTTCACATGAAAATTCAAATGGCCCTGGACCTTTCAGTCAAAGCAAATTTGTACCCCTGATCTATTGTCCCAGTCAACTTACTCATAGACTTTTACATGTTCTGAATTTTCCACAAACAGGATCTAAACTTAGTACTGTAAGAATACTCTTCTTTACTTTTTAATTGCCATGTTTTTATAATTTTGGCATGATATAATCTGAGGATATAATAGTGTATTAGCGAAGAAATTTAATTCTTCCATAACATGCATGTTCTACAAAGAGCTCTGTTTTGTCCATCAACGTTATAATTAACAAAGTAAATACAAACCTAGCATGCCTACCACCCATACTTCTTATTAAGACCAAGGTTTAACTAATTTCTTTTATAATTTTTGAATTATTGTTTAGTGCAGAAGTCACTCAAATTAATTTAGATTTAAATTAGAATATCTAATAAATCACCCAAACTTCAATAATGGCAAAATACTCTTTTTAATTCTATTTAAAAAGTCAGACAAATACTGTTTGGTCTCTTCCTCAACTGATTTAGATTTAATAGAAACTAATGAGCCATAAACTGAGAGAAAAGTCAACTAGCAAGACTGCATGGCTTAACCCACTTAAAATGAGCATAAGACAAAGATATCCAATAAAAGGTTACATTGTGTAAAATAGGACAAAAAGTTTCAAATGTTTGCAAATAAAAAAAAAACATTATTCCTACCTGTTCTCCCAGATCTGGAAAACAATTTATCAAACTGTACACCCATCCAAGACTTAGGACGATTTCTTCCTGACGAAGACATTTCCGAAAAGTTAATCTCCCTCTCAATGACTGAATATATTGTCAATGATAGTTAATTAGATCCTGTCTCAATAAGCCTGTAGCAATGAGAACTATTTAGTGGAGAGAAAAAGTTCTCGTCTAAACAATTGTAGGATATACTGCATGTGTTTCCTCTGGCGAGTAGTAAAACCGTTGAATGTCTGCATAATATATAACTTCTAATGTGATGTAATCATGTGTAAAATTTCCCTTTGTCTAAACACAAATTTGTAAACGTAAAAGGGTTTAAAGTTAGTATTTCTCTCTTCGAGTTAGAATTTTTTTTAGCTGTTGGTAGTTGAACAAAGACAGCTATTTAATGCAAACAAATTTGCTATTTATCTTTTAAATCTTTGTGTATGGCATAACCTTCCTTGTCTATCAAAATCAACACCTATATTTATCAATCCCCCTTGTCATAACTTCAATATAGTTTTTTCCGATCCTGTATATGATTAAATATTTTACGTTTTTGATAACATATATATTTGGCACATAACAACACAAACTGTTCAATATCCAATAATTATTCAAATTATCTCCAAAATATTTGTTTGTGCAGGAAAAATTAGAATGAGTCAGCTGACAATATTACAATGTGTTTATCAATTTTACATTGTGTAAAGTAATATTACAATGTGTAATGTTAGTCACCATACTTGGCTTGTGATTCTATAACAAACAAAGACCAGCAAAGCTTCAATAAAATATGAAATGTCAGTTAATTAGCCTTCTCTATGTCCAACACTCAAAATTAGCTTCAATATCTATCCTCACTTGCTTTATAATGTCCCAAACAAAGATGAATTCCGAAATGTCAAAAATCTAACATGGAGAGGTGGAATGTAAAATATTCCATTAGAAAAGAATGTGTATTTAATGTGTATTCCATGTCCAGCAACAGCAGGTTCAAAAGGGCACTTCACATCTCAACTGCCTTCGAAAAAATGAAAATCTAATGGGGCAGTGAAGAACTGAATCAGCTAATTACAGAAATCTACTGATGCTGACAGTGGAGCTCCAGAACATGTGCTTAAATCATTTCTTGTCAATCAAAACTAGTCTAGCAAATGGGAAAGAGATCTGACTATTTAACACTATCTTCTACTTTTACAAAGCTAACAAAAAATTAGTATGTTTTCTTTATCTATTTAACAGAGAAAATAATCACCATTTATATGTTCTTGGACAATGAACATGTTAAAGATACATGAATTTGTTTATATGTGAAAAATTGGTTTATTTTTAAGCCTAAAATTATCAAGTAAATTGGTTAGAAAAAAATCAGTCTTAATTTCCCAATCTTTTTGTATCACAAGTCCCTAGCTTTTTGTTTTTCATTTTTATGTTGTATCATTGAATCATTGAATCTCATCTCTGTTGTTCACAAACATGAACAAAAAACTAAAGTTTAATACGTTCCCCACAGAGAAATTTAATGTACATTATAAGAACATGAAGGTTATTATTTTTGATATTTCATTTTCTTTACCACAAATAAAGCTTAAAAGATCTTTGATAACTTTGTAAGTAGGTTACAGTATTAAACTTTTTTGAATGGAGAAATATATTTAGATTCATCCTGGTTAAATATACCATAAGGACTTTTATTCTTTGTACAGCTGTTTTGCCTACTTAAAATGTAATTTTGTGCATCAATTATTTACTGTGCAGTATAAAAACCAGAGATACAAATCTGTTGAATAAAGGTTGCTATTTAAAGATCCTAATTTACCTCCATTCATTTGAAAAAATAGTTTGACATAATATAGGAACCAGTTGGGGTACATTAATAGAGAGAGCAAAACATAAAAAAGGAATTGCTATTTACAATTTGAAATACACAGAAAATTAGTATTATAGGAAACAAAAGTGCAACTTAAAAGAAGCCTATCAACATTGACTTAAAGAAGACTGGAAGATATTGCACTCTTACATCATAGATATCCCAATATTTTGCAAAACCAGGAATAGATTGAAGATCACAGCATCAAAAGAGTAAAATATTACCTCAGTTTCACCCTAATTCTTTGTTAGAACCATCAAACATTTTCCCAAATCAGAAGTTTAATTGAATCAAGGTGAAGTTGGTAACTGATATTTTAAATCAATATTAATGAATCTGCCATATTTCACAGCTAAGTCAAAATATACATCACTCATTATAAAGAGGCAAATCTGAAGGGGAAAAAGAGTGTTTTGATGAAATAAATAGAGCTTAATAAATATAAGAAGATGAGGTATGAGTGCCAATGAGATAACTCTCCATCCAAGTCACAATTTATATAAAAGTAAACCATTATGGGACAAAGTACGGCCTTCAACACGGAGCCCAATGTTTTTATTCACTGAGCTGGTGTTTATTTGGGCTTACATAAGAACAGATATATAGATTCATTTTTGAAACAATCAAGAATGCTGTTATAGACAAAGCATTGACTTAACAAAACCATATTTCGCCCCATATTCTGGACAATACTTTCCAAATGAATACACCCAATGATGTGATTGGATTAAAAACAAACACAACAATAGAAATTCAACTATCATTATTTTGTGGTGGCCGTGCAAGCAATAAAATTGCCTATAATCTTTTGTTTTTAAAAATGTCAAATTATACATGTTTCTTGTTCCCTCTAATATAATTAAGAACTCATACCAAACATTATGATACACCTTATGAAACCTCTATCCTGTCTACAGATAATACTTATATTGAAATAATTTCAAAACCATTTGCTTATTAATTGTTCATTACCATAAAATAGAAGATTTATTACAACACTGATCATTGTCAGATATAAGATTTTATTTCTTGAACACTTCTGCACATTTCTCAAACTATTATTGCACATGTCTTCAATTTTATTGTTACTTTTTAATGATTAGCTAATGCAATACAAATTCTCTGAACCCCAAACATATTGATTCCTCAATATAAAATATATATATCTTAAAATCATAACTGTATAAGTTATAGCTTTCTACTTATAGACAACAAGAGCAAACACACAATAAACCAATACATTAGAAACCTGACTCATCATCAGACACCCTTTAATCAAAACAGATACCACCCATTGTGATGAGGGGAGCTTGATAGATCAGCTTGAAACCTTACTATAAGTACTTGGTTAACAAAGTTGCTGGATGTAAAAAGAATCATATATGGCAATGTGATAAAGTCTGGAACAGAGAAAGTTTTAGAAAAAGCTGTAAGACATCAGATAAATTTCTAACAAGCATGGCTATGAGATTTAAGAATATACATGTATTTTCTAACTCATGAGTCATATTTTTATATTAACTCAGTAACTGTCACATATAGTAATTTGACAATGGCTTTTTTACTATGCCATAGCAAAAATAGAAAAAAAATGTTTAAAAAAAGAAAAAAGAAATAGAAAAATAGACTTAGCAACATGAACACAGTGAATGACATTATTTATTAAAAAACCAATCATGGGCCCTTGTCGGGCAAGATACAAAAACATCATACAATGATTATATAAACATTAGTGAAATACACAATATTATAAGTAATACACAAATAACTTATGTGTGAAAAGCATCCCATGGTAAGGCTTGTTCACTTGATGCTCTATATCAAATTTCTGGAAGATCTTAAAAACTGTATGAGACAACTTCATAGGCAGATCCAGGGGAAGGGGGCCTAGGCCCCCCTTTCGTGGGAAAAATTTAGTTGATTATATAGGGAATCACTGAAGCATGACTGGAGAGGGCACCCCCTTAGGTCAGTCAGCGGGCCCCCCTTATGAAAAGTTCTGGATCCGCCACTGAACTTCAAATTGGCTATAGTAGGAGATGCTCTGTTAGTAGCATGTCTATGTTTAAGAATAAGTATACAGTAGGTACACTTAGAAGGTTGAGCGATAAATGTGAAAGCTCACCTCACAGTAAAGCATCTTAATATGATGCTTGCTACAAAATTTCAGAAAACTCTGTTTGAGGTTCCTGAGAAAAGCACAACAAAAATTTCATTGAAGGACTGACAGGAGCATAGCAGTTGTAACTATAAAAGAATTTTGATAGACTGTAAACATAATGGAACTGCAAGTAAGTAAATATGTTAACATACCTTCTTCAAAATGTAACAAAGGAAAATCTATCCTTGAAAAAATCTTGGACCAAAAATGAACCAATTGAATTATAACATAGCATCCGGAGAGAAAAGTAAAATAATCGTAGACAGCTCGATGGCACCAAATCCATCCATACATTTTCTTTCTCTTAAAACACATGGAATACACAAAGAAATATATCATCTGTGTGAGACATTGATATAAATCTAAACCTTACTGAAGAGTGAAATGATCTTTACCATACTATACAGAAGCACTCAGGCAAGATGTTTATAAACAAAATCACATATTATAAAAAAAAGATTTAAATAAATGAGACAAAGAAAGGATAAATACAGTTGTTATGTAATTAGCCCTGTATTGTTTATGTCGTATGGGATTACTTTTCTGTTTTATTGGGTTTTATCTAATCTGTCCTCTTTTGACCAGCGACAAAAGACCTGTAAGGATATAGATACAGATTTTGAGTATGTTTAAATACCCACTTTACCGATACTAACATAAGAAGTATCAAATACGGATCTACCAACATATTCTATTCAAAAGAAACTTTTGACAGTTTAAAGTTTATGATTTTAAAGAGGTGAAATGTTTGATAAAGTTATCCATACAAATAAAACGGTTCGTGGTTAGGGTGTGACAATAGAGATATTACACACAGTAAAAGATCATTCAACAAATAGACTCCAAATAATGACCAAGCATTTTATAGAGTAACAAAGAAAAAAACAAATTACAAGTCAAGTCAATATGTCATTCAATAACCTAACTGATTAGTTTAGAATAGTAAAACTTTTGTAGCAAAGATGACAAAAAAATTAAAGGTAAAATTATTCATGACATTGTTTTTCAGACATTATTTGTTCACATCCAAACAGGTATGATTCTATATCTGCACAGGTCACCATAGATATATCTATAGTTTCAGTCTCTAATGTTTTCATTAATTTTTGAATTTTATGAAAATCATATATTTTCCTCGATATTTTCAGTGTAAAACAAACTAGTAGAAACATTTGTGGCAAGAGTAAATTTAATGTATTGCTAAACATTATGAGAATAAGAGGCAACATGCAAGTCTGACATCTCCAAATTATTACTGACAAAACTATTTGTGAGAACCTGCAAATACATCATGTTTTTTGGGGGGTATCTTGAGACAAAAATCTCTCATAAATAGTAACTATTTATAATTAGTTACTATCAAGAGTCGGCAATATTTTCCCCTTCAAAACAATGGTTTATACTATACAGAAGTTATTTTGTCAGAAATAATTATACTTTTATCTTACATAACCTAAGTTTTATCATTAATGCAAAGGTTTCCACCCATTTCTCATAGAATACCATTCTACTGTTTAATATAAAATACTTCAAAATAAGATGTTATAATATGCAGATTCAGTGATTTAAAATAACTTTCAGACTAGAACATTTCACAAATACAGAAATACAATTGAGAATGGAATTGGGGAATATGTCAAAGAGATATGGGGTTTGTGTGGGACATACATTTTTATATACTGTCTCTTGTCTTCAACCTCTATTAGCTTTTATCCTTCTGTCTAATGAAAAACTGTCACATCAATCATTTTAAATCTCACACTTTGGTGCGTCTCAAGAGTTTTTCTTGATTCATCTTCAACAGGAACACTCAAGATACCCCCCAAAAAACATGATGTATTTGTACTTTCAAGGCTATATGACTGACATGATTCTTAGAACAAAAGACTAGGCCAAAACTATCTAAGTTTGTTACTTAGGTTGATGTAGTTTAGAACCTAAGTTTCTGAATTATTTTTTATAACTATATCAACAACCAACAACATTTTAAAAAGAAATGTAATTTATAAATCATTTCAAAAAAGAACTTATTACAGGGCTAATGAAGCATTAAGATATTTTTTAAACTATTAGTTACTTGCAGACTTGTCAATAGTTATATAAAACACCATTATTCTGGGTAAAACATTGAAGGTAATAAGCTAACACATCTTGAAAGGAGCTGATAAAGTATGAAATCTAATTCTAATCTATCTGTTAATTTGATGAAGGAAACTAGGTATTAAATTGTAATTAAGCCAAGGTAATTCTTTATTTATACTAGTTGTCTATTAAGCATGAAATGACTACCTCGTGTCTGAGATAAACACCAGGTTCTAGTGGTAATGGACTAAATGTGTTAACCCTCACACAACAAAGAACATTAAGTCAGAATCCATTAACATTATTCCTGTTATGTTTTGCAGTGTTAAAGAAGTATTTGGAGAATTATTACTTTACACTTATCTCTGTGAAACCTGTAAAATTCTGACAAATTACTCATCAGATAAGAATACCTTATTCATCCTTATAGCTGTTAGTTTTCATTCTCTAATTAATTCCTCCAATATCAGACCCTCATCCCTTCCCAAAGCATGTAAAAAGTTTTTATATGGTAAAGATGGGGGGACTGTGTTAATTATTTTAGATTATTTGATATATTTTTTTTTTATTTTGGAATTATTCCTCTTGTTAAGCATATTTTACATCATTATAGTATTATTAGCTGTAAGTTCTGTGACAAAATCACATCATTATAGTATTATTAGCTGTAAGTTCTGTGACAAAATCACATCATTATAGTATTATTAGCTGTAAGTTCTGTGACAAAATCACATCATTATAGTATTATTAGCTGTAAGTTCTGTGACAAAATCACATCATTATAGTATTATTAGCTGTAAGTTCTGTGACAAAATCACATCATTATAGTATTATTAGCTGTAAGTTCTGTGACAAAATCCATCAATTTCATGACAGCCCTCAAATATTGGAATAGATGACCAAAAGAAAATTTTAACATCAGAATAAGTTCCTAAGTTGACTGTTCCACTTAGAGAGTGTGTAATTCAAATATATGCATAAACATACAGTCAACAGATAATCAAGAATAGGACTTTCAAACAGGGGTACACACTGAAAAATTATGAAAATGTGGTACAAAACGAGGTTTCTCTGTGTCCATCTATGACAAAATTGCTGATGACAGTGCAAAAATAAAAATCATTTTCTGACACTAAATTTTGCTTACTTTCACATTATGAATTGCCTCCACAAACCATTAGATGTTTGTAACTCTGAGACATATTTATCATGGAATCTACCAAATAAATTTATGGATCCTACAGGAGGGTTCTATTTCCAGATATAGCATCTATTTCTATGATTTATTTTTGTTAACTAATTATCTTCTACAGTACATATCCATCAACTAGCCTGGTCTCAAATTCAATCAAAGACAACATTTCTTTTAAGTGCTTTTTAAATTTTCATATTTTACTGATAAAAACCCCATTAAGTTAAAGTTTGATGGTAACTATCAATTTAAAAATCTAATTAGTTTCAACTGCACAATGTGCTTTTGATATTTGTTAATAGTTGATTTTGGATATTTTAAAAACAAATTATGTTCATGCTACATATCATACTGATGATTAACACCCGTCAGAGTCAGCATCTCCTTTCTTGTTGAACTTTCTTCATTCTATTAGATACGGGAAACAATCATAATTCTAAATAAAAGATTATCCCCTGGTTTTCTATTCCAATGTTAGATAAAAACAAGAATGTGTCCCCAGTACATGAATGCCTCACTCTCACTATCATTTTCTATGTTCAGTGGACCGTGAAATTGGGGTAAACCCTCTGATTTGCCATTAAAATTAAAAAGATCATATCATAAAGAACATGTATACTAAGTTTGAAGTCGATTGGACTTCAACTTCATCAAAAACTACCTTGTCCAAAAACTTTAACCTGAAGCAGGACAGACGGACGAACGAATGGACGGACGGAGAGACAGACGCACAGACGAACGGACGCACAGACCAGAAAACATAATGCCCCTCTACTATCGTAGGTGGGGCATAAAAACACTAATTTGGCAATAAAATTAGAAAGATCATACCATAGGGCACATGTGTACTGATTTTTAAGTTGATTGGACTTCAACTTCATCAAAAACTACCTTGACCAAAAACTTTAACCTGAATAGGGACGAACAGACAGCAGGACAGATGGGAGGACAGACCGACGGAAGGACGAACGAATGGACACACAGACCAGAAAACATAATGCCCCTCTACTATCGTAGGTAGGGCATAAAAAGCATATTTGAAAATATTACTTTACAAAGCAGCCCTCTCTGTGGTTTATAGATAAGCAACTCAATTTTGGTTGCCAATTTTCAAATGACCACATGCCTATGAAGACTGGTGCCCCAAAAATAAAATGCACACAAACACTTATTGGTGTCCCTCTTGGGTCCCCTCCACCCCTAATTATAGGCACAGGAGCACTTACAGGTATCTCTTTTGTTACACTCCCCCTCCCCCCCAACTAAAGTACACACAATGACTTACTGGTGTCTTTCTTGGTTGGTGACGGTAAATCTTTGATGGTGGAGAGTGTTTTATTAACTTTGTTAGTCCCTGTGTTAGTTCTAGAGGCTATAGATGATTTCCTGGGTACTGTTAATAAAATGTCAGTGTAAAGACAGTTAGTGAGATAAATGAAAGTCATGTCCATTAAAAGTGGCAAAATAAATATCATATATATTTCTACATATAAATTTCTTTAATTTCTTCTTGTATATTTTAATTTCTCAAATAATGAAGTAGTTGCCACTATTAACTGCATATGACCTTAGTTTTCTAAAAAACAAAGTTTGATTTATAAACATTTCAGAAATACTAATGTAAAAGTTGAATTATAACAAAGGCACTTATCTGTAGAAATGTATTCAAAGTGAAATCTTAAAACTAAAGCAACATTTTTTTGCTGGGCAATAGTCATAAGTTTTCATCCCATTCCAAATTTGACCCAAAAGTGTCCAAACAATTGAAGAAATTAAAGTAAACCAAGTTGTTTATTTTACTACAAGAGCATAATATACAATGAAAATTTCAGAATTTTTTTTAAAACAAATTGAACAAGAGTGTTAGTTCTAAGTCATACTGAACAATTTTTACATATTTACTTCTGATTATGTTCTAATTTATGTGGTTAACCAATAAAGTGATATCCTTAAATCACCATAAACAAATTGTGCTAAAAACCAATGTAACAACATGCACACTAAGTCATTTTCCATTCATGTGAAAAGTGATTTTAGAACAACTAGAGTTATCTCCCATATCACAATGTTAAAAATTGAAGTACAAATGAATGACGTCTAATTCCCTTGCCAATTCAATTATGCCTTCATTGATATTCACTTTTGTTGTCAACTAGACATATAATTCCCATAAACTGAGGAAAATGTGTACTACCAATTTGTATATTGACATTTTTTTCTTTCTTTCAGAATCAAGTGAATAAGGACAACAAGAGTGTCAAAATTACCACAGGATAATTTTCATCAATTTCATGATTATAAATTTGAAGTATCATTGAACCAATACATGAATTTTGTGTGTTTGAGTGTGTGTGTGTAGAGTTTAAACTGTCAAAGACACATTAAATATACAATAGATGATGATGAATGTGATCACACCCAGACTTACAATCTGTAGGAGGTGGTATACTACTCTTGACTGGCATGGACTGTCTCCTCAGACTCACTCTTTCTGCAACCTTACTACTCCTGTCTGTCATGGGTCGAGAAGATGATTCCTACAAATAACACACACAATTCTCTTGAACATTTTCCCCTTGTTAATTTTACTCTTTAATGTTTAGAATATGGTAAAGAAAACTTGTCTCTTTGATAGCTGTGACCTCTAGAGCTCTTTTTCAGTAAAAAATTATTTTTCGCTTACATTGATATTAACAGTACATTCCTTTCATTCAAACTAGTACACATTCTTATTTAGCGGCCAGCAAGATTTTCTCACTGTGTTGAAAACCTTTTGGTGGCCTTGAGCTGTTTTCCACTATTTGGTTGGGTCGTTGTCTCTTTGACATATTCCCTGTTTCCATCCTCAAATTTGTCATTATAGCAGCATTTTTTGTTAAATAGTACAAGTAAATTCTTAGAGATTATAATATTGTAAATATTATGACTGAATATGTACATTGAATATGTAGTGTTAATTTTTTTTTTTTTTTTTTTTCAAAGCATAATTTTGTTTTGTAAAGAGAAATTGATGACTTTGCCCTCTGGATCAATCTTAAGAGTTTATATTTTCTACTAGATATAGTGTGTCTTTCTATGCTGTGATGTCACACTATTGTTAGGAGTAAGGGTGAAGGTTGGTACCTATTAAACGTTTAAACCCACTGCATTTGTTTGCATCTGTCCTAAGTTAGGAACCTGATGTTCAGTTGATGTTGTTTGTTGATGTGGTTCATAAGTGTTTCTCGTTTCTCTTTTTTATATTGATTAGAATGTTGGTTTTCCTGTTTATATTGTTTTTTTCACTGGTCATTTTTTGGCCCCTTTTTAGCTTGCTATTTTGTGTGAGATACTTTGACCTATAATGGTTTACTTTTACAAATTATGAATTGGATGGAGAGTTGTCTCATTGGCATTCATACCACATCTTCTTATATCTATAGACAAATGAGAACTATACAAATTCAGTCCCTTTATTTGCGAAATAGCCTGTGACTTTACCTGAGATATATTAGATATAGTGCTAGATGTACTATCCCGCCTTTCTCTTTTACCAGGCATTGATAATCGGCCAACTGATGGATCTGAAAAAACGTCAAATACAACATGTTCAGAATGTTCTTGGAAATTCATAATTCAAACATTTAACTTCATTATAGTTCAAACAGATTTATCATGAAGTTCAGATATTGAAATAGATTGATTGATTTTTCTGTGTTGAATGCCACTTTCAGCACTATTGGCTGTTAAGTAGCAGACAGATTTAGTGATGGAGGAAGCCACAGAGACAAGGGAGAACCAACAACATTTGGAAAGAATGCTGGCCATCCTGGTCAAACATCAGATATATGTTGGCTATAATCATTTTCTTATAAATTGGTAAAAAAAGTGCAATTTGTCTTAAATATGAATTGGTAGTTTATTGTAATTAACATTTAAAATCTATTACTTTTTTGACTTTTACTTTACAACTTGATACATCTGATGATAACACTATCATCCATCACCTCAAACATTGATTATAAAAACTCTTATAACATATACTGAATGAGAATTGTCTACAGACAGAAACCAATTAGTCAATATAAGTCTATTACAGTCATATATAACTGTATTATTCATTGATCCATATGTCTAACATGGACATCCTTCCCAGAAACAAAATCATCGATATATAGGTCCTTACCTGGGTATACAGCACGACGATTCCGTGTCCATGAAGAATCCAAACTAAACTTTCTTTGCAATTTTTTGTGAAAAAATTTGAACATTTTAGTCCCTATTTATTTGTGAGATGATTTCAACAAATGATTATAAAGTTCCTAATATCACAGTATGTCTTTTACACTAATCACTGTTTTCTTTACTGGATTTACAAAAACAGGTCAAACTACTAAATAATTAATCAGAATTATTGATTTTAAATTAATATAAACATAATTTATGTCATTACAACTTCACTTCGCCTACAACTTGTGAAATACAGGGATAGTGAGTAAAGCAAATGGTCATTTATATTTATCAAACAATTTAATCAGTGATTGTTATAAGATAAATATCCTGTAATTGTCCAGTAATCAAATATAGCCTAAATCAATGTCAATGTATAAAACAATATTGATCTGTTTTGATCCAATCTCCATGACAAACTCATTCCCAATGCTCCTATTATGAATATGCCTGGAAAATCAACTATTAAAGGGAAACAACTGCAACTGTTTTAGGTCAATATTTTCATCTATTTCAACACTTAATTATGATTTGTTTTGATCTCTGATTTTTTTTAAACTGGACTAAATGCGTTTTACATTTTCATATTTTAATCTTAAAATTCATTTTTGAAAGGTAAAATATATTTGTTTGAACAGTTTAAATATTGCTAATATAATATTCAGTTTGATAATGGTCTACAAATATTTTTTTTTTATATTGATTTTTAAGCCACTAATGGACACATATATAGATAAATAATGCATTATTAATGGTATCTATATAATTCAATTTTGTTTTCCATCAATAGTCCTTTCCCTCAGATGATAAAACAGATGATTGAAAACAGTAATATATTTCTCTTTTAACCTTTAATATAATAACCACCGATTGTATGATCAATATTAAACCAGCTGAGTGCATTCATTTAGAAGAATATCATGTTTTGTGTTTTCCACTATATTTATTCATTATTCATCAAGTTGATACAGCAATCGATAGAGACCACCATGACACAAAAACAACTCATAAAATAGGGACATATTACAGACACGATCAGAGTAACATACAAATCTGGGCAGACTTGTATTGAAATTTTAAACAGCCACCTAATTTTTATCTAGTCTTTTCTTCATAATTTGCCAATCAACTTCAAGTTAAGCCTAAAAAATGATACTTTTGTTTAGGATTATGTGTGGAAATCTTTTTTTAGGGTTGGTAGATAAGTTAATAGTTTCATTTATCAAAAAACATCACTGGTTTAAACAAGGCACTTTACTATAGCATATTTTTTTTTCAAAATCAAGAATCTTAATGTTAGTAGGGTAAAGAGAAACACACTCAAGTTAATATTCTTGGCTCATACATACAGAAACATGTTTAATAAAGAGGGAAATTAAATAAGAATAAAACACCAAATGTCTTCATCATTAACTTAACATACATAACCAGAAATTATTTCTCAGTAAAAATAACTTTTCCTGTACTCAAAAGACGTTATTATCATTACATTCCCAATTATTAATTATGATATTATTTCATGATGATCTTAACAACAAAAACAAACTCTCTGTCTATCAATGTAAAAAAAACTGTTTGATGTCAAGGGCCCCCATTAACACATTATTACTATTGTATTGCAGCAAGGAGAACTATCCGTTATTATTATATCACATATTAATATAGGTTTGTTGCCAGCTCTGGTTGTAATACTGTAGAAAAGTTATTGTTTCTCAACTATAAATCATACAGAATTGTTCAACAATAATTGAATCCTGGTATAATTAACTTGCACTTTGGTTTTTTTTTTTTATTCAATTTACAAAATTTGAAGTTCAAGGAGATTGCACCTGAATAATTTTTTAGCTGAATTGAAGCTTGCAATATGAATATTAGAACTCATCATAGATCATCATAGTTATCAGGATTAAATTTTGTATGCCAGACACACATTCCATCTACAGAAGTCTCATCATTGACATACAAATTAAGTTACCACATATGGCCAAATGAAGTATGAAGTTAAAAAACATTTAGGAACCAGAAACTCCTTAAGGTTGGCATATAAATAGAAAGACTTGGGATTAAGAATATCAAAATTGGTTATATAGTTTTCAATTCAATATTTTATTTTTCGATAGACTGCATCTTTTTTTGTGTGTTGAAAACTATATACCAGTCTATTATGGTAAATTTGTTTTTTGGGTGGATGGCTTACCCTTCATGCCTTTTTATTCATAATACTACAAATTTTCACGTTACTTTGTACTTACTTGAAGGTTTATCATGTGACTTAGAATCCTGAGACACCTCCTTATGTAGATCAGAGAAGCTGCTCCTGGCCGAGGTTAGAGCTGATCCAAAGATTTGACTACTACCAGAATCATTTAAATCCAATTTCATTAAAGAACTAGCATTAGAGCTGATAGATGAATGGCGTTTAAGATTTCCTGGTGCTGGTAGTTTACTCTTCTTTTTATTGTCTACCTTTTTAGCAGCAGGAGGAGGGGCTGCTAAGTTTAATTTACTTTTTATTTTGCTATAGTCAGGCGTTGGCATATTTGAAACCTTTTTTGGAGGTTTTATTTCTGTCTCTTTCTTTACTGGTGTTGGTGTACTGAGGTATTCCTGTAGTTTACTTTTAACTTCAGTTTTGGGCTTTGGAGGAGCACTTTGGTTATCCTCTATCTTATTCATTACAGCATCCCACTTACTCTTAGGAGGAGTTCGTTTTATAATCTTGGGAGGTTCTTTTTCAACCTTTTTATGCCTATTTTCTGACTGCGATGTGTTTTTATCCTCTTTTTCAACTTTTTTTACAATCTTCTTTTGAAATTTATTTTTTCTATTTTTAGCTCTTTCTAGTTTTTCTTCCTCACTTAATTCTGGTACAGGTTGGTTTATATAATCAGCAAGTCTTGAGGCAACTTTAGGTTTTTTATAATCTGATTTTTCTAACTCTTTCTTTTTTGGTGTCATTTTCCGTGGCGTTTTTGAAGATTCTTTGTTAGCGTCTGTTTCAACATCTTCGTCTTTCTTTTCTTCTGTTGGTGTTGTATCATCATGATCTACAATCTCAATTTTCACTTGCGGAACCTCAGCTTGTCCTGAATCTTTATCTAAATCCTGATCTAACTGTTGATCAGCCTCTATTCTCTCATCCTCCTCATTATCCTCTGTTAGAGCAGGAGTTTGGACCTACAACATACAAGTGAGAAATTAGAACCAGATTTATCTTTACGAGAGAAGCCTTGACCAGAAAAATAAATATGAGAAAACATTTAACATTGTTCATCTCCCAATAAATCACAATGTCAGTTAAATGACCATGAACTATTGAAGGATTGGTTTCTTGTTAACTTAGCTCAGAACTAAACAGTTATATCAGATTATCTGGAGCAAGATGTTTACCCCCAATTATCATATCATTGTTTTTTCCCTAAAATATGTCAAAACTTACAATTTTAAAGCACTATTCCTTAGGATAATTGTTTTTGTTTCCAACTCATCAACTTCCATAAAATATACAATCTACATACATTCCGCTTGGAATAAACTATATCATATGTGTAAAAATTCCTAAACTATTGTCATCATAAGCCAATTAGATATCTCTGACTATATTCTATATAAGGTCCCTCAGGCGACAAATGGCAACAGATAATTAATTTCCCCCCTCATTTTACTATAGAGAAACAATGCTGATATAAGGGAGGAAAAAAAGCAGAATTAATACCTTCAAAAAGATAATTTGCGAGGTCATTTTTTGTTTTTGAACACTTAAATTTTTATATTACAAATTTTGTAAGTCTTATAATAACACCCAGGTTAATTATTTTAAATTAAGGAGTGTATCTCCCTCATTCAAAGATCTGATTCCTTTCACGGATTTGGCTATACTTTTTGGACCTTTTGGATTATAGCTCTTCATCTTTTATATAAGCTTTGGATTTCAAATATTTTGGCCACGAGCATCACTGAAGAGACATGTATTGTCGAAATGCGCATCTGGTGCAAGAAAATTGGTACCGTTAATTTTATTAACAAGACTTGAGCACTTCAGATATCAATAAAACTATATTTCAATTTATCATGTATATTTGCTGCCAAAATAATACTTCTTTTCCTAATGTTCCATTCACATTTAGATATGAGAACCAGACTTGTTCATAAACAAATGTGTTTACAAAGATATTAAGTTTTTTTTTTATCATTTTTTGTAAAAATAATTGTCAAATATTTGAATCAAATCTGTCTTTATCATAATACTGTATTTTGACTATGCCACAATGCAATTCCTCCTATATAATTATCAGTTAAATAAACATGATTTGTAAAGGAATGAAGTTGGGTTTTTTATAATTATTTTAGCACTTTATAAGGACAATTAACTTGGATATAAATGACAGCCTGCTTTCTGAAGAATTTAAACAATAGGAAAAAGTTTAAAATAATCTTAAAAAAAAGATCTTCAAAGTAACAGAATTAATGAAAATATTACAAAAATAAAATGTTCATTTATATAAATGTCCCTTACCAGTTTATCCATTGTCCTTACAGAGTTTCAGTCCCCTCCTAGTATGATAACCATGTCATATGTTTTGTTGTATATTTCCTAGCTTTAGGAATGTACATATGTCTACATACATCAAAACATCTTTCTCATTCGTGTCAAAATAATTGTATATAAACTTCAGGGATATTGTCTGCTAAATTCTGCACTTATCAATTTATACTAGCTTTGATTATGAAGTTAAAGCACTATGCTTTTTTAAATTTTCTATTTAAATTTTTATTTGACATTTAAACTTCCCATTTTGTGTAAGGCTAGTACCCAGATGCATGTTTGAAGCACATTTTCTTTGTAGTTAAATTCTTTAAACAAGAGTGATAGAAGGGTTGTAAGCCAGAAGCATTGAATTACAAGGTTAATATGTTGGGGTGTT
Source organism: Mytilus edulis (assembly GCF_963676685.1). NCBI lineage: Eukaryota > Metazoa > Mollusca > Bivalvia > Mytilida > Mytilidae > Mytilus > Mytilus edulis. The sequence continues at coordinate 3,250,241 of NC_092351.1, forward strand.
GTTTCTCAAATGTGTACCCAACAGCTTTTTCATATTACAATTAAAATGTGACACATTATTAGTCCATTGGAATATTCAGTTCACACAATGTATAGTGTATTTGTTAAGAATTAGTCTTTGATACATATTTAGCATACCTTCCAAAGATTCTAATGATAGAGACAGCTTGTAAAATACAGATCCACTGCTTGCTTTTTATACATGTATCAATATCATTCCATTATCATTTTGTTACTTATAATTCTAGTCTCCTCATCTCAAAAGCAAACAGCTGTAACTCTCCAGGGATAAATTTGAAGCACAAAATCATTTAAAATGAAGAAAATATAAAAAAGAAGATGTGGTATGATTGCCAATGAGACAACTATCCACAAAAGACCAAAATGACACATTTTTACTTGCCTGTGAATAATTTAAACAGAGGTTTGAAAAACACTTTCCATTTTCAATTAAAAAAATCTCTCATCAAACATTAAATCCACATGAATTTAGTTTTTTAAGAACATTAAGAAATTGATGGTTTAAATGTTCAATACAGTGACTTTGTTATATATGCATATAATGGTATTTATACAGTTATGTCATTTAAGGCTAAAAGGATAATTTAATTGTAGTTTAAATTTTAAATCTTAAATTAAGGAGCTTAAAGCTCAATGTGTGTGTGTGATGTTACACAAGAAATCTACCACCTAATGTATTGTATGGTAAAAGGTAGATTCATATTTGGTATTCAAAGTTTAATACTAGATGTACAAGAATGGCGAAAGATACTACACAGACATTCAAGTTGATAAGTCAAAAATAAAAAGACAATTTAAAGGCAGAATAGAAAAATACCAAAAGACAAAAAAAAAAAACACAACTTCGAAAACTAAAGACTGAGCAACACAAACTCTACCAGAATTTGGGGTGATCTCAGGTACTCTGGAGGGGTAAGCAGATCCTGCCCCACATGTGGTATGATATACAAACACAATGGTTGCCGACAAAATGTTTGTCTTAAAATTCTAGGTCGTGATATGACATGAGTTTTGAACATCAAAGGTTGATATGTTTCTTTCTTTTGTAAGCTTGAACCTTATTTTCCCACTCATTCTGTACATTTGTGTCAATGACATGTGCAAACCATATGTTTCACCTAATTTTTACTTTTTGACTATTATGCAATGTTATATCAGCTGAATATTCTTAACAATAGAATTGTCTGATGTAATAACATACAAACAATCAAATTAAATAAAGAAATAACACCACATTGATCTTATGATGTGTCTTTAAACTTATAAATCAAATCTATTTATTTAAATTCTGAAGAAGTTCTTGCTAGGTGCTGATATAAGTCCTAGTTTAAATGAAAGACTCCAAAATGCCTAAAAATTTATATGTTGCAAGATCATGTCTTCATTCTCAGTAAACTAGGTCAAAACAATAATTTGGCATATGAACTGAAAAGTTCACACGTAGAAAGACCACAAGTTCATGGTTAACTATATTTACCAAAAACAGAAGATTAACAGAATAAAGGATTACTTGAGGGAATATCTGGTAGATGTACATAAATCTAAAATTATACCCTACTTTTGTAGTGCTAATTTTGGTTAGTCTGATATAGATATAATATCAAGGGTGATATATAAGGATATCACAAGTTTGCATGATGATTAGATCTTATAGCTTGGCAAAACTTTATAAACAAGGTGATAGAACATTGTGTATGGTCATCTGAACAAAGACAGTACTGTATGACTATGATCAACAAGCAAACTTTTAAAACACAAATTAGGTTGTTAGTTTTCTCATTTGAAATGTTTTACATTGTCATTTCGGGGGCTTTTTTAGCTGACTGTGCAGTGTGGGCTTTGCTCATTGTTGAAGGCCGTATGGTGACCTATAGTTGTTAATTTCTGTGTCATTTTGGTCTCTTGTGTAGAGTAGGCAATCATATCACATCTTCCTTTTTATATTTTAGAGACTTACCTTAGCTTTCAGTAGATCCAAGCTGGGTAGTTGTTCTGACAGAGCTTCCTTTGCTTCACTTAAACTACCACAAATATTGTCACTGAAAAAACAACAATAAAAGGCCGTATTTATCTGGCGAATTAAAACAACCACTTCTCTATAATACAACAATACAAAATACTATACAGCAAAATAATCTCAGAATTAACGTCAGAAAAATATAACAATATTATCTAAATAACCGCTACACTGACATTTAGGTAATGGTATTTTATACTTATATAAAACAGAAAGGAAGTTAATTCTGTTAAACAAATCAAATATTAGATACGTTTATGGATTAGCTACTTAAATTCATTATGTTTAAAGTACATGTACAAAATACGGCTGTAACAACCTTAATGGCTTAAAGACAGTGTGTAATATGCTTAAAGCTAGCTTGCTGAACTTGACCACAAAATTATATTTTTTAAATCTTAAGGTTTTAAAACAATCCATCATTAAAATTCTTTTAACAGCCATTGATCCAGATATATTTATATCAGGGGTTCTTAATTGTAATTTTAAAGTGTTGTGAAGAAAGAAATTAAAACCCTGTGAAACCCTCTACGGATCTGCCATTGCACTTTGTGTCTGAACCAAAACCAAAATGTCATTTTATATAAAAATAAAGAATGTGTTTAGATGGCAAACGGGATAACTATGATCTATCAACCAAGGACTAAAGGTCAAGGTCACTCTACAACTTTTAACAACTTAGCAAAACATATACCATTTTAGAAAACTTTGGAGATTTAATGATGACAAAATATGAAAATTTTCAAGAGAGATACATAAAAGCAAGATTTAAGCTAATTATATAAAAAAAAAAAATATTTATGACAGTCAAAAAATCAAAGACAACTACTTGACAATAGGCTCTTAGACAGTTTGAGACTGATGCACATGTATACTAAAGAAGATTGGGTTAGACATGTTTGCTAACAGCCCTCAATCCTCTCTCACATTGGACAGCACAAAACATGAACAAACAGTAATCCATTGAAAATTAGATGGGCACATCTAACAAAATGACAATTAATGATACAAATACAAAGTACAAATTGTAGAGAAACTTCTTACAATTACTAATAGCTAGTTCAAAGCCACAAGCTAATATAGGGTTTTCCCAGACTATAAAAAAATCAATCAGAATATATCATTTGTATCAGATAGTTTTGTGCAGAGTGAAATCCAGAACTAATCTTTAATAAGCTTTCTAGGACAGCTAAAGGACATAGTTTGAAATTCTGAGATTGCTGCGTGGAGAAATAAAAAAGATCAGTCAGATGGAATTGTTATTTTTCTGGATCCATATTAGCAATGAAACTAAAGAAGGAAGTTTATTAATGAGTTTTTTTTTGGGATGATCATTAATAAGTAATTGATTGATCTAATATCATATTCTTCCTTTGTAGAAAGAAATTCTAGACGCCCTTAAATTACTGATTGATTACCAAAGAGAACTTGACGATTAGTCAAATAACATGAAGAATTTTCCTACATTGTCTTACTAGCTATACCCAGAATAATGTGTTAACATTGTCACCATCTATTCTATCAATTTTACTCACTACTTGTGTAAAAGTCCATCAAATAACGTGGGGAAAAAATCCAGAATATTTAGGAACTACTTTATCTCAAATTACAATAAACAAAAGATAATTTTTGTTCTAAATCTTAATATACCCAGAGAAAAGTGTCACCCACCATCTATTCTATCAATTTTACCCTTTAATGTGTAAAAATCTGTTAAATATCAAAATCCATATCACAGAGATCAAATATCATATAAATGTGTATTGCCTCAAGATATGAAAAGGATTACAAACAAAATTTGCAATACACTCCTCAAAATACATAATAATACGTTGATCTAAGACAATTATTTGCACATCTCCGTCAAATATATTTATATAAGAAGATATTAGAGATCTACTACAAACAAATGGATACACCCTGGGGATAATTTTCTACTTATTTGTAATTTATTAAATGGGTAGGTTGTTTGTCAATATTATTTGTTTTGCTTCACCAAAGAAACAAAAATATGTTACAAATATTTCTATGTACTTGTCATCTAACACATCAGGACACTGTCCTTTCAAGGTCAGGCCGAAAATGACCAGTTGCTTTAAATGATAAATGTTTTGCTATTTTGTATAAATATTATTTATTAGAAAAAAGCTTTTGTTTTCATTTACTTCATCCAAAATATTTAAATTTAAATAGTATGGTTTGAAAAATGAGATTTGGAAATGTTTTCCTACACAAATATATTATTTAGTAAAAAATATGATATTTTAAGTGTGCAATATTACATCTATAAATCTGATTGTTTTATTGAATGCACTTTCATCCTTATTGACTATACTATGTCAACTATTTTTTATTGACCAGTTGAGGAAGCTGGAATATATATAAATCCCATATAACAATTTCTACATCACAATGAATGGTAATATAGGATGTCTTATAGAGTAATGAAAACTAATTGCTCTATTGATATGGGGAGACTTAACTTTATAGAGGACATAAAAATGATAATAAAATGTGGTAAAAGACGGAAGGAAGCTCTTATAAAGTCTGTTATATTATTGACTTACTAACATACGAAGTCTTATAGCTTTAGACATTGGAATACTTATGATCAATTTGATGTCTTTGTTACTCTCACTGAGAGAAGTTCTAAATATCAGTTTTGCTCTCTTTTCAACATAAATGCTATTTATTCCCCATGTTATTCTTGGTTGAGCAATATATTTTCTAAATGGATGTTTTTAGCCAAAATAGCTGTAGCTATATGCATGATTGCACTACCGTTAACATTGACATGAAGCTAAGAAAACGTGATTATTCAATGTCCTCATGTAAAAGCAGATAAATAACTTTGATCTTAATTAGTATAGTAACAATTCTTACAAACCACACACATTCATGAATTTAAGTAACTTACATATCAGATGAAATCTCTCTAAGGGTATCGGTATCGGCTATAATAGTCCCGGCATCACTATACATGTCCGAATCACTTTCAAGGTCCCTGGCCCGTCTCGTACCTTTTAACACGGCTACAATACAAATGAAATTGATCACTTTCTAATGTATTTAAACTTTTATGTCGAAAATACATTTGATTTCATACAAAAAGAAAAAATATCTTTGTGATAAGGTAGTAAAATGTGATAAACGATATGGCCCCTTGACAATTGAACCGATTTTACAATCTGTTGACAACCAGCACAGGTAATGCTGACACTATATATACTTTAAGATGTTTGCAGGTGAAATAAATAAAAATTAAGATTTATTGCTAATGGGCTGGTACAAATGTACATGTATTAAATTTCTAAATCTAATTTGTTACAACATGCCCATTATAATGAATTAAACATTTCACCTATTTAACAAAATGATACAATAAAGGTAAACTTTAATTTGTTTCCTAACACTTTTTATGTTTCTTCTCTTTAAAATCAGAATTAACTTTAATATATTAACATATTTGCTGAAATTATATATGAAGGTCAATTATGGTTACTATTAGTCTGTTTTCTTGAAACACAATTTCACAATAACAGAACATGGTTTATTACAGATGTCAACAACTGGTGAAAACTTTGACTGGATGTTTGGGTAAATGCATATCATGGAGTGATGTTTATATTTATAATTTTTAACCTTGCATCCTTTTAAAATTCCCAATGGGGATTTTAGGCACACTAGGACCTACTTGCATTGCTTTACTTGCATTGCTTCAGTTGCCTGTTTTTTTTTATATTCTATGTTTTTGAATGAGTATACATGACCTCTAAGATGTAAAACTCACAAAACCAGTATTATGTTATTTCTAGTTTTTGGTAAGTTTCAAGCTATAAATCAAAATTGTATTGTATTTACTAAACAAATGTCAATAAATCAAGTCTTGTATCTTGTCTTAAAATGGACAGAATAACCTTGAAAAAATAAAATTAAGAAACAGAATCTATCTGAATAATGTCACCCTGACAGATTAACTTACCAATGTTGACAGGCACTTAAATTATGAAGCAAAAAACTCTTTTGTCTAATAAAATACTGATTCCTCCTATATTTATTGCTGCCACTGAATATGATACCACCATACTAATATTACAAAGGCATGATAATGACAGGGGATGACAACACTATTTTTCAAATAAAGGTTGAGGCAAACTTAAGTTAGAGAATGTAAACCAATTTTGGGATGGACAGTTGGACAGACAATTAGGGCAACACTTTATGCTCCCAATGCTTAGCAGTGGGGACATAAACTAAAGGCTCTCAAGAGCCTGTATCGCTCACCTGACTCTACCTGGGTTTTTGAAATCATATAAAAAAAGATAAAATTTGGCTACAAAGTAACAACACTTGGCCGGCACCTCATAAGTAACATTCATGCTATGTTTGGTTTCATTCAATTCAGTGGTTCTCTAAAATATGAAATTTGTATGTATTTCCCATAGGGTCCTATGTTAAACTAAGCCCCCTGCTGGCAGCCATCTTGGATGATGGATCAGCTACAAAGTAGCAACACTTGGTCAACACCTCATCAACAACATTCATGCTATGTTTGGTTTCATTCCATTCAGTGGTTCTCTAAAAGAAGACAATTTTATTCATTTCCCATAGGGTCTTATGTTAAACTAAGTCCCTCACTGGTGGCCATCTTGGATGATGGATCAGCTACAAAGTAACAACACTTGGTCAACACCTCATAAGGAAAATTCATGCCATGTTTGGTTTTATTCCATTCAGTGGTTCTCTAGAAGAAGTCATTTGTATGCATTTCCCATAAGGGTCCTATGTTAAACTAAGTCCCTCACTGGTGGCCATCTTGGATGATGGTTCGGCTAGAAAAGTAACACCACTTGGTCAACACCTCATAAGGAACATTCATGCCATGTTTGGTTTCATACCATTTAGTGGTTCTCTAGAAGACGTTCAAAATGTAAAAAGTTAATGCTGACGATGGACGCCGAAGACTGACAGCGACAACGGACAATGGACGCCAAGGGATGAGAAAAGCTAACTTGACCCTTTAGGCCAGGTGAGCTAAAAAAAAATAATTTTTTTTTCAATTGCTGCTACAGAGAGAATTTACTGTTTCTGAATGATGTCTAAAAATTATTCCCATGTGCACATATTAATCTGCAGGAAATATCATATTATGCTGCTGACCAAATATCAAGTCTCTCTGTTCAATAGTATTTTAAAAGAAAAGAGTGATGAAAATAGTAGAAGGTAGAACAGACGGACAGACCAACTGACAATAAGTATAATGGTTCATAAATCTTTCTCGATTCTTGTTTTTTTATATAGATTAGACTGTTGTTTTTCCCATTTGAATAGTTTTACACTAGTCATTTTTCAGGGCCCTTTATAGCTTGCTGTTCTGTGTGAGCCAATGCTTTGTGTTGAAGGCAGTACTTTGACCTATAATGGTTTACTTTTATATATTGTGACTTGGACGGAGAGTTATCTCAATCATTCAGGCACTCATACCACATATCTATTAACTAATTTACATGACAGGCTATGAAAACTCTGCATAGGTTGTATTGCCTTACTAGATATTTCTTTCTTTTAATTCCATTATAATTTAAGATGTGTCATTTAGATCAAGAATAAGCCTGTATATTTTTTTTTAAGATAGAATCCCATACTATGAATCACTACAAGAGAAGTTGTTGGTATAAAATCAATACTTTACTATTCTCTGGAGAATGAAACTACTTGCTGTTCCTTAATAATACAGTTCAATTATAGCTGTTATTCAATAAAAACTCTTGAAAGGTTTGGTAAAGCGTGAAATAATGTCATTGTATGTATAAAGTCTGCATTAGATTGACTTATTTAACCCTTGCATGCTACTGTATAAATTTAGACGAATTAATTTGTATTTTACTGTATTGTCTTTGGCAAGAAGTGATTTGCTGTCTGTGTTGTATGGTGTAAGTTGTTCAATGTTTAAAATTATATTTTCAGTGGACTGGGAAATTGGGGTAAAAAGTTTATCTTGGCATTAAAATTAGAAAGATCATACCATAGGGAACATGTGTACCAAGTTTAAAGTTGATTGGACTTCAACTTCATCAAAAACTACCTTAACCGAAAACTTTAAACTGAATCTGGCACTTCAATTTTCTATTTTCACTGGACTGGGAAATTGGGGTAAAAAGTCTAATTTGGCTATAAAATTAGAAAAATCATATCATAAGGAACATGTGTACTAAGTCTCAAGTTAATTGGACTGCAGATTCATCAAAAACACTTTGACCAAAAACTTTAACCTGAAGCGGGACAGACAAACGAATGCAGACGGAAGAACGAACGAACAAAGGGACGCACAGACCAGAAAACATAATGCCCCTGTACTATTGTAGTAGGGGCATGAAAGTACTGTTCACTAGGTTTGCTCACATGTTATTTGTAAACTCAATTTGTGACCATCAAATCATCAATTGATACCTGCAAATCTTCAAGTACAATACGGATATTTCCTGATATGTATTTGGTAATTTAAATATTGTTTGTAAGTGTGTTTGTTTTTGTATGTCTGTCTGTTAATCCATGGTTAGTATCACTACCCTACCTGATTGATAATGTTTAAAAGTTTCAGCATAAGCTTGATCTAGGTCAGTAACCTTGTGGTCATCTGTTTTCCTGTCTGACCATTCTGTTGGTGAGTTCATGGTCACAGTACCAACTTCTGAGTCAGTATCCGGCACATATCCTACAGAATAAAACACTTGTTGGTTCAGATGAAAATTCACAAAGTTCATTACTGAAAACATTAACTGACTTAATTTGGTGAAGGTGTGTGACAAATGTCAGAAAGTTTAAAAGTTGTTAACTACAGGACCAAAGGATCCCAAACTTTAATTGCATTGTTACATGTTACAATAATAAAAAGTATCAATTATTAAAATAAGGTTACGCTACTCTAAAATAAATACTCCTAGTAAATTTATTGCAATGATAAAATTAAGCATACAATCACCGGATGATGAGTTTGATGCCATCACCAAAACTTCCCACTTTCAAAAGAGGGATAAAACATATTCATTTATTTTTGTGTATGTTTAAGAGATATAAATGCCAAGGAAGAAGCAAGATAAGACAGTAAAGTGACAAGAGTTTATATCGTAAATTAGAAATTAAAAAACTTAACATAATAAACTGTCAACTAAGATATATGTTCTAGCCTGGTAACCTAACTACAAATGATAACCCCAACTTGTGAATGTCAATATAAGTACAAGTCTTACTTCCACGACTTTTGTCAAAGGGAAGATTACAGAGGTGCACAGAATTTATAGACTGACAATCTTATCTATAAATTCATTTTTTTTCATGAATTGTCCCAGAATTACAGTAGTACTTAAAGTCATGAGTATGGCCAACAAAGCAGAAAGGACTGTAAAACTCTGATAAAGATAAAATGAGGTACATATGAACAAAATCAATTCAGAAGTGCAAAGTTCCCAATAGCAGAATATGCAGTTCATAATGAATGGATGAAAAATATCTAAAATCCAAAACCACAAATGGTACCTTTTATTCTGACTATCTTTTTCTTTGTCTTGCAGACTACAAAGTTATTGGACCTTTAATCAATTTACTTTATAAGATTTGGGAATGCAGAATAAATTTTCTTATTATCTGTATATTTAAAGAAATAGGTTTTTTGGGTAGAATGAGTACTTATTCATTGGTTGATTAAAGGGGACAAAGACGGCCCACCCCTTCCTCATCAGAAACATGATCGCAAATAGTATCATATTGGTATAAATTTTCTAATTTTTCAAAAATCAAACAATGACACCCCTACCCATTCCTTATAGACCCTAGAACTGTGGATCAACCCCTGTTTTATTTCTGTTAAAATATAATATATACAAAAGGTAAATAGATTGGGTGTATATCTGCCTTTTCATGATGTCAACAGTAATGTACTTGGACTTCAATCAGTAAGAAAAACTGCACTAGGTCTTCAATGATTAAGACAAATGATCAAACTCTGTGCAGTTGTAAGTAGTCCATTATAATTTTTTTTAGAAAAAATATGTTTAATGATAACAAACAAAGATAGGAATTTAAAACCTTGCATTAAGATGTTTGGGCTGTGATCAATTAACCTAATTATTTCTCCACTCAGTGTAATGTCTATCAACTGTTAGCTTTTACAATACTTTGTTCAAGTAATTACTTTTTATTTTAAGAAGAAAGTTAATTTTAGAATAATTCCGACATTAATGTGCAGTTAAAACAGGTTTCTCTTGGCATCATTTCTATACATTACACATTGTGAAGCAATAAACATTCTTCTGAGGGCATGTTATTTGATTTCTTATTTTTTACCATAAATTTCTATACAATCAACATGACACAAGTAACCAGCAAACCTGAAAACAACAGAATTTAGATCTGACACATCTTATTTTCCCAATTTCTAATGAATGTATTTAAAATTGTACAACATAACAGTGACTTTTTATAGACATTGAGGAGAAATCAAATCCAAAACCACCTGTCAGGAGACTCAGACACACTCCACTAGTTAATAAAGTACCAGTATTTTATAACATCAGCTCTCATCAGTACTTTATGTCAATTCTTAGTCCCTTTCCAACCTAGTCATCATTACTTATTTTAGAATCTAGTATCACCCATTTATCATGGAGATTGATCAAGATATTCCTTAATGTGATTGAAACTTGCACCTTGAGAGTATTTGATGTAATATTAACCAATATGATGGAAAAATTAAACCTAGGGTGTTTTACTTAATGATGGACAATCCCTGCACATACTGCACAAGCTTTAATCCTTATTCTTTATTGCCAAGTAAATTGTATGCCTCCAAATGGTACCAAAGCTTCCAATTTACAACAACTTAAGGACTGCCAGTAAGACCAGTTCAAGTAAAATTCTTTGCTACAAGCCAATGAAACTACATATGTGCATTCAAGCACACATATGATACATTACAATTCTAAATGATAATTTAAGTAAAATGTGAACAATATTTGTCATTTCTGGGCCTTTTATAGCTGACTGTTGTATAGGCTTTGCTCATTGTTGAAGGCTGCACACGTACAGTTATCTATAGCTGTTAATGTCTGTGTCATTTGGTCTCTTGTGAAGAGTTGTCTCATTGGAAATCATACCACAATTTTTTTTTAATGTACCCGTTTTGTTGAAGTTGAGCCTATTAAGTTCTATTATGGATAAAACTAACAAGTGCTCATAGGGAAAAGTTTTGAAAGCCTAAGTATCTGTTGTTCACTACTGACCTATTCTTACATGTGACCTTACCTGTGTCAGCACTAGTTGTAGATATTAGAGAAAGGGGGCGATCCCTCTTTTTATGCCCTGCCTTTAAATCTCTCTCCAGTTGTGTGGGATCCCCAAACTGTTTCTCCTCCAACCCAGAAGTCTCGGTTAGTTCTTGGAGACTATCTAAATTCTGGGACCATCTCATTTCCTGTGAGTCGGCCATCCCAAAATCACTTTGTAAAGATATTCCAGAATCAGTCATAGGTTTCCTCTGTCTGTATATTATACCTTCCGTTGAACTCTGTAAAGAATTGGTAGAATCTGTTAATCCTTTTACAGAGATTCCAGAATCAGTCATTGGTTTATCTAATTTATGTATTTGTTCTTTTGTAAGACCACTTTGAACCTTTTGGAAACTAAGTTCCTTGTTGCTGTGAATACTATCTTCCTTATCAAGTTTCAGATTCTGTAATTTTTCCGACAAACTGTCATTTCTACTACTAGTATTAGCATCTAGTCCGTATGTGTATGTCCCATTCATATTACCCTTCTCATTGTACCCTCGCAGTATGTTCTTACTGTAAGAATCTTCCAGACTATCGTCAGATTGTTGCTCTTCTGAATCTGAAGCTTCTTGTCTCCAGTCAAGCGTATCGTCTCCTACAATGGGTAAATCAACACCTCTTGTCTGATCTGCCTGAAAAGTGGAATTTAAATTATGTCTAAGATTTTGTAGGATTTGATTATCAGATAATTGTGCCACCTCTTCAGGTATACCAGTGCTGATACAAGATTTGGAATGTGATATAGTACGTGTTCGATCAAGCAGGGATTTGGATTTTTCCGTCACCAATGGCGTGGAAGTGATCACATTTTTATTTTCAAATGTTTCATTTAATGAAGCAACCCTCTTTGTTTTCTCACAAGATTGAACAATTTTTTCAATGTCGGTAAGATTTGAAGAATCGACTAAATCGTCAGTTAATAACTCAGTTTGGAATAGAACGTCCTCCAAATCAAGTACACCTAAGCTTGAGCTCATACTCTCACTCATTTGATTTGATTTGGAAACTGAAGTCGTCTTTACTTCACACTCATTTGATATTTCATGATGAATTTTATCAGAATTTCTAGAATCACTTAAATGTTTAGGTGAATTATTTCCCTCAGTATCAAAAGTTAAATTGAAATATTTCCTGCCGTCAGAAGAAAGGCAATCTTTTAATTCTGGACCAATAGAATCATCACCACTAGACCCACTATCATTATGGGTACGATTTAATTGTTCAATCTTTTCACTAGGAAGGATAAACCCACTATCTGTATATATACGATTTAATTGTTCAATCTTTTCAGCGGGAAGGATATAGGTATTATTCAAAGCATTGCCAGTCACCTCAAGCTCAGTACTTACACAACCTTGACCTTGATAGTGCTGCTGTCCATAGTTTTGTGATCTCCTTGGAGATTTATGATGGTAATCCTCTGACTCAGATCCACGAGAACCCTCGCTCAACGTAAATGTTGATGATAACTTTTTCACACAAGAATCTCCATATTGTTCAGTTAACAAATCATCAATGTTTAAATTAGAACGGTCATATAAATATTCTGGTTGATAATGAGATTTCTGTTGTGGCGCAATTCTAGGTGGTTCACTACGATATTGAAACTCCTCTTGTTCCTCAAGTATCTTAGAACGTAACAAACTCTCTGTATTTTCGTGTTTATTAAATGATTTAGGTTGAGGTAAGAGTCTCCTGACCTTGGTTTTAGGTTGCGGTATTTGTCGTAACGTCTCGGTTATATCCTCCACACTGACCACAGATCCTTCAGGTTTTGATACTCTATCTGCAGGAGCAAATATTCCATGTCCAACCCGGCAATCGAAATAACGAACACCTTCTACCGATCCATCATGTTTTCCGTCAGGTTCGTCAAGCTCAATTCCACACCAGAATCCTGATGCAATGTGTGTTTTACCAAAATAAAGCAGAGTTCCCGACTTAACTCCACTAATTACTATTCTATCTCCGACATGTAGCTCCTCGTCTGCATGATCTTCAGGGGGAGGCGAAAAGAGACGTGGTTCTTCTTGTTTCTCCTTTTGTAGTCCGAAGGTTTTAGGTGCTGGGAGAAAAGATCTCCTTTTCTCTTTGGCTTTCCCCTCGGGTATGGGTATTCTTTTATTGGAATAGGAGGCCTGCAATAAAAGTAATAATAAATATTTAATTTAACCGATTTTTATTAAAATCATTTATTTCAAAAGCTACCCATTACCAACCAATGAAATATTCATTAATAATATAATGTAAATTGAGAGGTTGTGACATGAGATTTTATTTCCTTTTATTACCTTCAATTAAGTATATTTTCCTACAGTTACAGGTTACAAATTTCCAATATACCTCACTATACATATTTAGATTAAAATCTAAATCAATTTTATTTTAAAATGAACTGAATAGAATTGTTTGAGCGTATTGTGTACAACATACAATGTACAAGAATATTAATAAACAAATTTTTGCTACATTTAATATTGAAAGTTCATAAGATTTGCTGATAAATTTATTTATTAAAAATTAGACTTTAATAGATCTACTATTTTTATATTTCATGAATTTAACTGTAAGAAGATAATCTACTATAAAGTGAGGATAAGAGTGCTATAAGAACTGGTTTTAATAAGCACTTATAACAATATGATCAGTAGATATATATTGTCTTTTTCACAAGACGTAGATGGTCATACAACCACAAACCAAGTTGATCATGTCAGAGGTTTGACAGTTCATTGTAAAACATAGGTTTCAGATGTGTTTACAAAGAATTGCAAGCACAATGCTCTCTAAAAGTCCATATCCCAGGTTCTTTTAATATATATACTGCTGAACCAAAGAAAAATAAATTGACTTAAATGTGCTTCTTTGACTTTTTGACTTGACCTTTATCGCATACCCTTTATCACACCCCTAATTTTTTTTTTTTGCATAGTCAGTTTTTATTTATTTTTTTTATTTTATTTTTTGCTTAAGAAATAAAACATGGCAAAATATGTATCACATGTCACATCACCCTCGACCAATATCATCCCTCGGGCCTAAAGGCCCTTGGGCTGATATTGGTGTCTCAGGATGATACAACATATGATACGGATTTTGCCATGTATTATTCTCTATATATAAATAATAAGATCATAATCAAGATGATCAACAACAGAATCGTCAACAATTTTGCCTGAAGAATTAAGTCCTGACGGCCTTTTGTAAGAATTTATCAGCTTTACATTGAATAACCTATAACAATCTCAGGACATGATGGAAGAATATCTAGGAAGTTCACAAACTAATGACATCTGAAAACATCTGAAGAGAAAATGAAGACAGAAAGTGCCAATTATTTCATATTTTTCATTAACAAATATGATTACAAGCTGAACGTAGAACTGTCTTGATTAAAGGTTAAGTTGTTTTGTACCGGTTCTTGATCTTACAATCATCAATGAACCATATGTCTAATAATTATTTACAGGAACTTAATTGCTGACTCAGGCAATTAAAGAAGAAATAGAATTATATATTAAGGCCGGACCAAATTATATTTTGTTAATTAATCTTGTTTATAAGTAATAAAAATAAAGGTCTGAGACTACATTTATCAGAAGACAATTAAAATCCAGAGGCAGATTTAGAGAGTTTTCAAGGGGGCCCAGGCCCCCCCCCTTTTTTATGGGAAAAAAATTTGGTTAACTATCTAGGGAATCACTGCAACATGACTTGAGCTACCCCTCTTAGATAGTCAATGAAAGTTTCTGGATCTGCCACTTAAAATTGTAATAAATTAATGATCATAAGCATTTAAGAACAAGTAGAAAGTGAACCATACATAAATTTGCAAACAATGACGATAAAACATTGAATTCAAAGTGAGTGTTACATAGTCAGTAAAGGATCAAATATAGGTCAATGTGACTTGAATACTGTTCTATGCCTACATGTTAACAACAGACATTTACTAATATATATCTTATGCATGCCTTCTCAAACAGGGGCGTAGCTAGGTATTCAGCCAACTGTAGGCACCAATCGGCAGGGGGTCTGGGGGCCGCTAAAGGCCCCCAGTAGGTCCAGGGCAGAGCCCTGGTAGGGGTTTCAGGGGGGCGAAGCCCCCCGACGGAAAACGGTTTTAAGCATTTTAGCTGTATAATTTTATGTTAAAAAATATTAAATTTACTGGTTATTTATTCATGATAATTATTATATACATGATGAAAAGTTCGAAGAATTATGAGTAATCTGACTAGTGAATTAGGTAACGCAGTACAATCGGAAATATGGATAAAAAACTCACATTATGCACTGCCCAGCGTAGATCAGCGTATCCATTTAATGAAGCAGTACACCCTGTTTGGTATTTTCATATCTATTCCATTCTGATTGATATATACGTATAACTTAATTAATAGTAAATATTGTGACGATCCTTCATTAAAAAAAATAGGAATCCACGTAAACACTAATATTTCTATATAATAAAACGATCCGTTTGGCTGGAAAATAATCATTAATCTTTTTTTTTATTCTTATAAACCTACACCCTAGCCACACAAACACATACACACAGTTCTGTTCTGTTCATACCATCGTAACAAAATTCAAGAAATGCATATTTCTTTACTAGTATCCTCTACTGTAAAATCCCTACCGGGTTAGGAATTTGGACAATTTTTTTTTTACAATAAATACATACAACAGGGAGCTAGGTCCTGTAATAGGTATCGTCCAGAACGAAGGTCTGGAAATTTGAAAATGAGGGATTATTGGAAAAGAGCAGAAATTCTGCCTTTGAGTAGACCAACTACGAACTCCCCAAAGAGTGGCATTCTCTCTACAACTAGGCATCGGATTTAATGTCCCCATTTTGACCTAACGTGACTGCGTATTTATACATCCTGCACAGCCAAACGGACAACCAACATTGGCAAGTCGGGTGAGGGCAAAATGGAAAGCTAGTTGAAAACTAACAACTAATTAAAGTAAAACACTCATGCATGTGTCTAAGTTGAGGTTCATTCAAGTTTTTGTTGATAGAAGTGAAATGATCTGAACCAACTAAGTTCTAGTTTATAGATTCTATATAAGGTAAAAACATAATAACATTCATTTCTTTCCAACATTCCATTCACTAAGAACGAGAGACTAGTGTGCACTTGACATTCGATAATCAAAGAGTTTTGAGAACTTAACTGGCGTTCATCTACAGATAACGTTGTTTATCATTTTTTTATTTTTTTGGAAGAAAAAAAAATATTTGTGAAAAATTATGTGTAGGCACGTGCCTAAAGTGCCTAACGGCAGCTACGCCCCTGTCAAAGCATAAAATGGATGCTGCATTTATACATAACTTTAAGGGCATATATACGATACAGTTTTGACCTTGTATTTATGTTTCGATAAAAATTTCCTTAAAGACTATTTTTTACCTGATTAAATCAAAAATGTAATAAAAAATATACCTTCATGTGCTACTTTTTGAGTAAAATGAGGTCGAAATTTTGTATATTTGCTCAAAATTCGGATTTGTGGCCGTATTTTCTCTTTCGAAAGAAAGACATAACTTTTTTGTTGTCAAAGATAAACATAAATAATGTTTTTTGTTAAATAATTTGTAATTTCTGTATCTTATAAATATTCTAAAAAATTATATATTTTTTTTTCAGAAACAACTCATATTTATCAAATGTTCATGAATATAGAAAAAAACATATATTTGTTTGCTGTATATTTATCAAATTAAAAAATTTACACTATTTACGTTTTCATGAAAATTGCCACACATAATCTTTTCGCTTAAATGAAACCAAATGTCATTTTATAAAAGAGGGGTCCATGAACTCGTTTTCAAGTTAAATAAGTTTGAATGATAAAAATCAGTATAAAACTGAATCTTTTTCCGATAAGTCATAGTTTGACGTCGCGAAAAAAACAATTTACGTTAGCAACGTCATTACCTCCCCTGTAACTGTATTGTATGCCCTTAATGTTTGATACCACAAACACATATCCATGTAACCTTGTATGACAATATATCTGATCCTACAGATGAACTTAGAACTAGACAAGATCTATACAAGCTTTCCATTCCAGGTTTTTTTTGTCACCCTAATAAAATCATTTGAACCATAAAATCTCAATAATATCTCATTTTCATGCCCTAAAGATATAATAAATCAAAACAATAAAAGTTAAACAGAAGAAATATCAAATTTTCTTCTATAAGGATATTTTGTCTATCTGATGACATTAAATTATGTATATATATATTTATATATTTGTATTAAGATATTAATATTAATTATGTCCATAGATCACCAATCAATAGATCAATATTATAGACACATTAACCTGTCATATAAAGACTTAATCACAGGTAAACACCAGGTAATCAATGTCATCTCTAACTTTTATTAACTATAGTGTGAGATTTCTATAAGTTAGGATCAATTCCTTAAAATCACAGCTACTATAGGATGCCATCCTGATGCTGATGAGCACCAAGCATAAATTACCCAACTTTAACAAATGTTGGATATAGGCGGATTTCGGGCAGGGGGACCCCCTTTAGTCGGAAAAATTAGGTAATTACATAGGGAATCACTGGAACATGACTAGAGCAGGCCCCTTTTGAAAAATTCTGAATGCGACACTGTGAAGTAACAATAATTAATGAATACTGGACATAAATAAAAAGATATACAGCAATAGAAATGTATAATAATTGATATTTCATCTGTCTGTCTTTCATAATAAATAATTAAAACTAAAAAAATATTCATCAAACTTTTTATGAAAATCTAATTTGATGCTGTTCTGGTATGAACCAGCAGGAAATAAATATATAGACTTCTCAATTTCTGATGATGATTCATGACATAAACAAATGTTAATTACACGAACATATCAACAAGGGAGGTAATTTGATAAATTAAAATGTTTCATGATTCAGAAAACAATAAACATAAAAAAATTGATTGTTATTGATATTCAAAATCAAGTTTTTGTATACTAAGTACAATTCAAATCCTTGTTCAAATCAATAGTTATAAGGAAGGACCTGCAAGGTAGGACCATAGGACAACGGATATGAAGGGCAGGAAATTTGGACTGCCACTTGAATATAATGGAGTGTTAGGTACAGCATTAGCTTTACCTTGCATCACTGGCCACCTTCTGACCTCTAAGATAGTTGTTTCAAAGGTTTTTTAAAGTGCAGAGAGCATTAAACTTTGATATAATCCTTAAAAGATTTAGCATTTTAGCATTTCATTACTCTTTTGATCCAACTTACCTACAAATTTATACAGCATAGCAAAACATATGCCCCATAGAAAGCAAGGGCATTAGTTGAACTACTCAGGAAAAGGAGTAGTCCAGGTCAGTACAATTGTATACCCTAGGCCTGGCCTAGACAAAGCCTTTATATTTTATTGGAGAAATTAATTTCAAAAGTATGTATAGTCCACAAATAGAAATTTAATGAGTTATCTCCCCTATGCATTATCAATTCAGTAGTAAAATTTTCTCTGTAACGAATGAATAAAACATTAAATATAAAATATCACATTAAAAAATTCAAGTTGGACTCAAAGGTCACAGGTCAAAAGTTGATTACAGTATTTGTATGCGCGTGTACTTTATAGATAAAGAAGTGAGGACAATGAATATTTTATCATGTTTATAGTGTCAAGAATATTCATCTTTATCTTACTAATTGATTATTGTAGACACATGTACTGGCAAATAATGAAAAATTCATTTTTATACAAGCTGACTGTAAGATTTTCAATAAGACAGATTCAGAAATTGTCATTAATATTTTGATGTAACATAGGTGGGAGTCTCCCTACTTTATGTATAAACTACAATATGTAATTGTGTTTTTTCCATAGGGGGGGGGGGGGGGGGGGGGGGGGTTTGGGTGGCAGTAACCCCCAAAAATTATTATTTTAAAACAGTGTTGTAAAATGAAATAGGTAATCAATGATTTGACAGCTACCCAACAAGGACAAGAAGTTGACTTACAGATATTGTTCTATTTACAAATTGTTTGATTTCATTTTTTATCGATATAAACTGTCTTTATAGGCAAAAGGCAAATTATTTTGTTAATCAGTCAACTACATTCCCACTTCACCTGAAACACATTCCCCATTGAAAAACTATTTGTTTCTTTTTTTTGTCAGATTTGTATGTTATCAATTTAACTTAATGATCCTACCCATCGGATATACTTTTGTACACAATTTAGTCCTATAAATCCTGTATCATCCATGTTATATCATTTCTTCATATTTGTATTAATCATAAAAACTGTCTCTCGTCTATTTAAATCTTTGTTTACACAATCTAACTTTTTAGTTTGTTTTCATATCGAAGAGATCATAATATGTTTACAACCCGTGTAAATAAACGATAGACAACTATTCTATTTAATTAGTTGTTAACGAAGCAGTATTAATTACTCCTACCTTTCTAACTAATAAGGGACACCAAGATTTACACCTGTCCACAATTTAACGGGTCCGTAGAAATACCGCAAAGGACCTCCTTAGTGCACTAAGAACAAAAATGTGCACTAAGGACCTGATGGAATGATACAACGGCCACAAAGGACATGGCATATAGAAATATACTTTGAAAAACTTCATAATTTCAAATTTCATAATCATAACTTTTGTAATTAGAAAGTTATTTAATGTTTTATCGACACGCGCCTCAATCAGTTGATTGTCACCTGTGTAATCGATAGAAATTCATGTTCACTCAACCTTGACCCGTTTATAATCCACTTATAAACCGATTAAACATGTATACGGTATTTGGTGTTCTGTGTTTGTTGTTACTGTCGTGTTTATTTTGTATTTCTGTCTGTTTTATTTTTCACTTCTATGTAATAGCGTATTTTCTACTTTTATTATTTGATTTTTGATTTTAATTTTTTTTTGCTTGTTTTTAAAGTTGATTTTTTGTTGATATCTAGTAAATTTATATATACGGATATTTAAAAAAAGTTAAAACATGTATATTTTTGTTAACAAACACATAAGAAAACAAATAATTCAAAATATAACAGTTTATTACATTTTTAAAATATAACAGTTTATGACATTTTTAAAATATAACAGTTTATGACATTTTTAAAACATAACACTTCATGACATTTAAAAAATATAACAGTTTATAACATAGTTTTTAAATTAATTTATATTGATATACATATTTACATATATAGATACACTATGTAACAGTCAAGTACAATCATTTGGCAAACCGCGGCATTGTTCTTGCAGCTGCACTTTTTGGTCTATGTCGTTGACCTGGCTTACGAGCTAGACGCTTCACATTGGGAATGACGAGTTTCCCATTTGATGAGAAAATCATTTTGTCTGTTAAGGTCTTGTGCGCTAGTACCTTTTTGTACAGTTTATCTTTTTCTTCGTGAGTTTTTGTGCCCCATATATAAGGAGAAGTGTAGAATTTTTGAAACAATTCGGATAGTTCGTAGTTTCCTTGACCATATATCGATCGCCTTATGTCAATAAAATGAAGTTTTGTTATGTCGAATATCTTGGTCAGTAATTCTGGCAGAATCTGCGGCTTCCAGTCTGTTGCAATTTTAAATCTGTGGTTCATGCTTTCACAATTGTTGTTTGTCCACAATCGGTCTGGATTTGAAGAGTTTTTAAGCGGTCTATTTACGTGGTGAAAGAGTCTGTTTTTCAGTCTCTTTGTGTAATAATCTGTGATGATGGGGTATTTATTGCACAGGTTTTCGGATTTCAAATTAAAATCAATAGTGTCATTTGATGTCACGATACCATCATCACCAAACAAGTCCGACATAATATGTGATCGTTCTTCTTTTGTTAAGGGCAATTTATTTTTCATATGGTCGGTAACATTGTCTTTCATGTGTTTTGTACACAAGAGTCTTTCTGAAGTGTTGAAAACTTTATCAATGGCTTTAGTGATACCACCCTCGTCGTCTGAGCCTATACGTATGTCAATATATTTTACATCGGCGTCGAGACGTGCTTTCACATGTGACAGAAATGAGTGGCAAGTATAATATGAGGCGTCCCAGTGAAAAAATACCGGACCAACAAATATAGGATGATCACGTGATGATTTTTTTACAACCTTCTTGTTTTTGTACACAAAGTTTGTTACATATGTAGGACCTAGGTTAAATGTTCTATCAATGCCAAGTATGGAATCGGGATCGTTTTCGCAATGCAGTTTCATGTCTTCCATTTGCATTTGACTGTAGCATATTATAGACGGCGGCATGTTATTTCCACGTGTATAAACAACTTCTGCTACAAATTCATGCTTATTGACCATTGCCAAGGCTTCCCAAACCTGGTCCGGTACGTTACTTGAACCTAGATTAGACTGTTTCTTATCGTGGTATCGTTTCGATCGGATTTGCTGAAGATCTCTTGGTGCGTTTTCTGAGTCTTTGAAAACCATATCTTTATAAATGTCAATGTTTGTTTTTTTGGCCTTGATATCTTCTTTGATCTGATCTAACACCGTAGGATCTGTGCGTGTATAGTCATGTGTTACATGTTTTGCGTTACCATGAGGTCCACTGGTTTGAGGAAATTTGCCAGTATATTCGACTAGTGCTATATGTACACGGTCTTGATGTTGTGTTGGTAAACGATTAAAAGTGCTGACACGTTTTTTGTACATTTTGTCTCGTTTTAATGGTGTATAGTATGTTGTAAGAGTTACAATGGAATCTGGACTAGGCTGTGGGTTAAACGGAATAAATGTCTTTTTACCCTTTACTTGTTTTTCGAAACAATACTGACCATCTTTTACACATGTAAAGCGTAAAGTTGAGTCTGACTGAACAACAAAGTCTGTTTTAACAGTACGACCACAATGGGAATCCCATGCACCACAGTCATCAGGAAACTGGCTTGACTTAGAGTTAGTTTTGCGAGTTATGTTCCTGTTATTGTCGAGAAGAAAATAAACATTTTCTTTTGGACCATTTGGTATAGTGTCATTACAAGAAGATTCGTTGTTTATAACAGCTTTGTAGATTTCGTTGGCAGTCAAATTACCATTTGGAAGGCAATTGGTGTTGACCAAATTTGGGATTTCGGTACTTGAACTTGTTGATGTATTGATACATGTTGATGAGGACGGTGAAGAGGACTGTTCAAGAATTGACGAAGTTGATGGCTTTGTATAAGTTGGTTGTGAATTCTCTTTTGTATCAGAAACATTCGATTGACAGTATGAAATGTTAAGCACTTGTGTTGCTGAAAGAGGTGGAAATTCGTTGAACGAGTCAATGACTGGTGATGGTGAGCTTGCAGTTATAACTGATGGTCCTGTTATAAGCGGGACAAAGTGGTTCGGGGTCCAAGTATGCTTTGGATTATGGTACGAAGTACGTGTCCACATTACAATTATTGGATTGTTTTCTTCTTTGCAGTTACGTGGAATAGCAGTTAAGTTTAGAATTTTGTAGGAAAAGTCTTTAACACCGTTAAGCGGAGAATAACAATTAATTCATAATCTTGCTGTACTATACAACGAATTTTATATATTGAACCAAAAGTTAACTTGAAAATGAACTTCAACAACATTGTGAATATATTGGTTTCTCAAATGTCTATTATATTGTAAAAGAAAATGGTCTTCATCTTCAAATGATCAAATAAAGATGAATTGTAAAAAAAGGCATTGACATCAGTAATAAAAGTATTTTTCATAGTACACAGTTATGATTATTCTCTTTTTGAAAAAATAAAAAAAAAACGGTATGTTATTTCATAAAATAGTATTTACCTCTTGAAGTCTTTCTATTACACGTTTGTAATCGGGTTTTGAAGAACCCCACGGAACCCCACGGACGCCACATTTTTTATTCTCAGATATCTTTCAAGGTATAATACTAGATGTAAACTCTTGTGTTGTAAATAAGAAATGAAATCTCAGAAGCATTTTTTTTTTCTCAATTTGTATCTCAAAATTGGCTTCTTTAAGAAAAAAACAAAAGAGGTTTATTTAACAATTTCCTTTAAAACAAAATAAAACAAAGGCAAAGTAAACACAAAATTCAATTTTTAATTTTTCTTTCATCATTTGAAATTATACCACGCCAGAGACACCGTTAGGTTTATTCAAAAACTACCATTAACTAATCAATTAGTAACGATCAAAAGATAATTGTTTATTCGATAAGGTTGATTGGACATGATGATTGGGAACTTGCAATAAGCCGTTGCATGGTCACGTGTCGAATGGCACGCGCTGATTAAAGATCATTGAAAAGTCATTTAACTTCAAAACTACAAAAGCTATTAATACCAAACTTTAAAATTATGAGTTATATACTTATATCTTCTTATATCCATGTTCTTTGTGGTCCTAGCGTATTGTTTTAGTGTCCTTAGTGCAAAAACTTTCTCCTTAGTGCACTAAGAAGTCCTTTGCGGTATTTCTACGCACCGCAATTTAACCTGTTAGGTAAATGTTATCTAAATAGATTAAGAGATTGTAGACTTGTCAGATACATGTATTAAATATGACAAAAGTTGTCATTACTTTACATATCTTCATCCAACAGATACATGTACAGAGACATTTTTATGTTCGCCATAAATTGTAAAAATAACACTTACCATAATAAATCTCAGGACAAAATGATAATTTAAATATCCATCATAACAGGTTATACTTTTACCAGTGTCCAGTCATCGGTCATCTCATAATTATTAAATCCTTTAACATTTAACAACATATTGGGACGAAAGAAAAATACTTCAGTTTACAAAAGTTCACAGATGTCCCACGAAAAAATTCTATTTATCTGCCTCCATGTTCCTCAAAATACCAACAACTTCTCGTCAGTCAGTAATACTGTGCCAATTCTAAATCAACATGTATTTTATCTACATCTACTTTACAGTTATATTAATAAACAACAAGTCTAAGACAAAAACATGTCTTAGAAGATCCTTCACGAAAGATAAATATTAAACATCACTACTACAGTACAAAACACAAGTGGTGGTGGTGTATTCAATATGTGCAGCTTTATTGATCTGAATACTAATCAACTATTTTCCTTTTATGGGTTAACACTGATCAATCAATTTCTAACTTATATTGGATTTCTACTCATACTGCAAATAAATTCTACTAAAAATATAAATTTAATAAAAAGATAGTTTAAAAGTTATTAGCTTTTATCATTTTCAAATTCTAGGTCTGGGTTATTGGAGTATATATAGATATACATTATGTATAAATACATTATAATATATTGATGTTTTGGGTTTATTGATGTTATTTGTATTTTTTTACATGTATGCTGTAGAAGCAGATGTTACCACCTACGTGAGGAATTCACATACCTTTGTTATAATACTCAAAAGATGCTATTCAACTGGAATTTTAAGTTAATCTTTAATAAACAAAAACTACATTTTTTAGTTCTGTCAAATATAGAAAAATATGAATAAAACAAGAAAATGTTTTAATATTGAAAACCTCAAGCTAAAAAGACAGAACAATTATAAAAACCTTCATTAAAACAAGACAAACAGAAATGGTCTCAAATGTAAGAATATGAAAAGTCCATCATTGACAAGTCCCAGTATAATGGTCAAAGTTGGTCAAAGTTGGTCATAAAGGTATTATGTCCTTGAGGTCCAGTTGCAAATTCTAATAATTCAATCATAATTCTAAAACAGCTATACATTACTATCTGTTTAAATGTTACAACAAATTCTTTTAGAAAAAAAGGGGGGGATAGTGTAGCAGGACTTTTTGTGTGCATTGAGAGGAAACTAAAGATAATAAACCAAACTTTGATAGAACTATGTATATGAAGAAATTATGAATAAAAATATTCCACTTTAATATGGTAAAAAAACACCATATTTTTCAGTGAAATATTAATATTCAGTAAAGTATCAAACATTTTCATTTCTCTAAAAGAAGCTTCCCATAAAAATGTTCACACATAGAAAATAACAATGCAAAGTGCTCTATAGTCTGTTGAAATATTGATTTATCCAGGCTTCTCATGAATAGCTAGAAGGACTTGATTTTAGAGGAAAAAAACTAGAATCTGAACATGCACCATAAAACGGTGTCAACAAGACTTGATATAAGAATCCATTGCAATATAGATCTGTTATTGATTGTTGCTGGGGGAAACAGCTAGCATAATATACCACTTTATTTCATTGATTTCCAATGCACAAGCATAAACCAATTAAAATCAGGATTCCGATGACTCGTCACAGTCCTGTTTACTCTTCTATGGAATACTACTTCATTGATTAAATATCTACTTTACATTTTACAGTATTGAGACTTTTTTTCCCCCAACAGATAATGGAATGACTAATGATTAGGATTGAATCCAAAACATCTTTATTGTCATATGCTTTTCAGAATTAGTTATCTCCCCTTGAATTTTGATAAGACTCCATGTACATGCATACTGATTGATTGTTGATTGTGTAACGTCCAGTGGCAAATATTTCATGCAAATTCATGGATACTAACAAATTCTGAGAAACAAAACCCAAAGTGACATTTTTTTTTTAACTAAAGGCTACCTCCTAAAATCAATTATAAAACAAATAAATGTCACTTGACGTGACGAAACCACTATATCTGGCCTCTACATGTATGAATCAAAAAGGGGTAGGGGAGGGAGGGGTGTGTAGAACCTTTAGAGGGACTCCTGGATTGGGTGATTTTAAGCTTTGAATATCTGGATCCAGGAATTCTTTTTTCAGGATGTCTGGATTTAAATTTTTTTTTAAGTTCGGGACCTCAAAATTTCAAGTTTTTAAGCCTGGGATTTCAGGATCAAGAAACCTCAGCCCCTCATCAAAGACTGACAGTGAAAATAGTATTGTGCTAGAGATAGTAAGAAAATTGATGTAATCCAAGTAAGTAAAATGGCTCAAAATAGTTCTTTTAAAGTGGTCAATTAAGTTTTTAAATCAATTGCTAAATATATAATTTTTTCATTTGATAAATACATGTAGATTAGTTTATTCCCTAAAACTAATAAACAAATGTACAGAGAAAGAAACATGATGACTTAACATACAATGCTTTTTAAAGGTGATATTTGGAGTAAATTTATACTAAAGGCAAATCAAATCCTTGCAGAGTTTTCAAAACATATTGCTGGTTGAAATCGTAGCAGGTTTTAATAGAAATTTATGAAAAATCATAAGATCTACAAATCAAACCCCAACTTTTCAAAGCAGCTACCAAAGACTCAATATTTTTTTTAAAGTTTTTAAATCATCTAAGAAACGTTGGCAATGAATGCACTATATATATGCTAAAAGAAATAACATTCAAACTAATTTGTATTTCCCATCCCCACCTTAGTATTTAAAAATTATAATTAATTATAAGTAACACATATTTTAAACATGATCTAGTTATCTACCAAGATAAACACATGTAACCCGACTGCAAACAATCTTATTTTATGACTTCACCTGCACATCTACATAGTTTAATGTCTGAATCAGTGATTTATATGATCGAACAACGCCTTAAATTCTAAATACAATATGCAATATACAATCAGTAAACAAAAAAACATTTTTAATTATGTATTTAAGAAACATTTCAATAATGAAAGTCAACCACCACCCCCCCCCCCCCAAAAAAAAAAAAAATGAACATTATAAAAGGAAAAATAAAATAAACTGAAATAATAATAAGCTGTAGATAATGATTTATTAAGATGAGATCTTAAGTATGCAAAATTGAGAAATAAGATTGCAAAATTATGCAATGTTAAGTACCAGAATTACTTATAGTGCAAAAATTATGCAATGCATGCAAAACAACTTACGTTACTGTTATATGAATTGTAGAAGTGATATTAACAGGTAGCTGTAGGTCTGGCTAATGTCCAGTTAGAACAACCTTTTATATTACCTACATTCCTTACTCCATTCTTTGTTAACTATTACCGTCTCATCATGCCAACAAACTTTCACAACACAAAGTTTTTATGATGGGTAAAGATTCTGTTTGTTACCTATCATTACTTACTTATTTATCATAATTCATATTTTAAAAATACAGGCCAAGCTAATTGCATTCTTAATCTCTAAACCATTTACTACATTTTAATGTGAAGTAGCCTGTACATATAATTGGATGCTGCTAAGTAACTTATAATATAGTTTTAAATGGAAATATTTTGCCCCTCTTTAGTAAGTGGCGGATCCAGGGCCCGCTGACTGACCTAAGGGGGTGGGCCTGCTCCAGTCACGCTTCAGTGATTCCGTATATAATCAACAGATTCTTTTCATTGAAAGGGGGGGACCAGGCCCCCACTGGGCCCCTCCCTGGATCCGCCTATGTTAGTTGAAAATCTTTCTCAAACAATAATAATTCATAAAGTTGTTAATAGTTTGCTTATTTATTGTTCACATTAACATTGTTACAATTAAACAGTAACTTTGTTGTAGTCGTGTAACATTTCATTCAATATCCTAACATACATGTACATATTTTTCTGCAAAAACATTGAAAACCTTTTAAAAGCTTTACTGCTTTAAAATAAAAAAAAACCATATCTCTTAAACTATCATTCTCACATGGTCTTTTTAAAATGTTAAAACATATCTCTTAAACTATCATTCTCACATGGTCTTTTTAAAATGTTAAAACATATCTCTTAAACTATCATTCTCACATGGTCTTTTTAAAATGTTAAAACATATCTCTTAAACTATCATTCTCACATGGTCTTTTTAAAATGTTAAAACATATCTCTTAAACTATCATTCTCACATGATCTTTTTAAAATGTTAAACCATATCTCTTAAACTATCATTCTCACATGGTCTTTTTAAAATGTTAAACCATATCTCTTAAACTATCATTCTCACATGGTCTTTTTAAAATGTTAAACCGTATCTCTTAAACTATCATTCTCACATGGTCTTTTTAAAATGTTAAAACATATCTCTTAAACTATCATTCTCACATGGTCTTTTTAAAATGTTAAACCATATCTCTTAAACTATCATTCTCACATGGTCTTTTTAAAATGTTAAAACAAGAACACAATATAAACTGTTTTTAGTTTTAATAATTTTTATCAGTTTATGACTTTTATAAGTTTACCTGCATTCAGACCAATGTATCAAAGGGCCATTACTCTAGCTGACAATTTTGTAATTATTCAATGCTCTTATTTTTTTTTAGCAAAAAGGGTTGCAACTCCATTTAATTATACTTTAAATTTCCAAAACAATGTCATTAATTTTAGGTTTTTGGTGTGTAATAATATTAAAGGTGAAATTCTCCTGATTTTGAAACCGTTCACAAAACTTTCCTTCTCCTTTTTCTGATTTACAGTAAACATCCAACACTTTTTTCTGATACATTCTATTACATAATCACCTGATATTTCAATTAAATGTTTTATAACAAAGAAGTTATTCATCACAATTTGTAATAATTAACAAAACAATAATACTATGTGTAGCACATATCCTATATTTAAAGGGGGATTACTGCTTTAAAAAAATTGATCTTCCAACATTATATAACTTGACTGAGATATTGCTGATACCTATAGTACATGTATAAGGTTTTTTTCAAATCTTGCAAGAATTGTACCTGTGAGAGTGCTAATGAGGCCATTTCTCATAAATTTTTAATGTTTCCAAGGGACATAACATTTATTGTTTTTAAGGTTGATTGACCACCGTTTTAGAACTTGTCCGAGATGTTGCTGATATTAACCTTTTTATATCAGTTTTATAAAAATCTTGCAAGAATTGTACCAATAAGAGCAAGACCGGACAGACAGACACCTGCTATTTCCATGTCCCCAACAAGCATTACACAGCCCCGATTGAAATATTGATATCATACATGACATAGATATCACTCTGTAGACATGAAATAGATATCAGTCCCGATTGAAATATTATGATATCACAAACTGGGCATGATATTTAGATCTGCTCAAATTAAATGATTGTGATATCACACACTACGCATGACATGGATATCTGCCCAAATTAAATGATTGTGATATCACACACTGGGCATGGCATGGATATCTGCCTTAATTAAATGATTGTGATATCACAAACTGGACATGGCATGGATATCTGCCCAAATTAAATGATTGTGATATCACACACTGGGCTTGACATGGATATCAGTCCCAATTGAAATATTATGATATCACAAACTGGGCATGATATTTAGATCTGCCCGAATTAAATGATTGTGATATCACACACTGGGCATAAAATGGATATCTGCCCAAATTAAATAATTGTGATATCACACACTGAGCTTGACATGGATATCTGCCCAAATTAAATAATTGTGATATCACACACTGGGCATGACATGGATATCTGCCCAAATTAAATGATTGTGATATCACACACTGGGCTTGACATGGATATCTGCCCAAATTAAATGATTGTGATATCACAAACTGGGCATGACATGGATATCTGCCCAAATAAAATGATTGTGATATCACACACTGGGCATGACATGGATATCAGTCCCAATTGAAATATAATGATATCACAAACTGGGCATGATATTTAGATCTGCTCAAATTAAATGATTGTGATATCATAGACTGGGCATGACATGGATATCTGCCCGAATTAAATGATTGTGATATCACACACTGGGCATAAAATGGATATCTGGCCGAATTAAATAATTGTGATATCACACACTACGCATGACATGGATATCTGCCTAAATTAAATGATTGTGATATCACACACTGGGCATGACATGGATATCAGTCCTGATTGAAATATTATGATATCACACACTGGGCATGGATATCTGCCCAAATTAGATGATTGTGATATCACACACTGGGCATGACATGGATATCTGCCCAAATTAAATGATTGTGATATCACACACTGGGCATAAAATGGATATCTGGCCGAATTAAATAATTGTGATATCACACACTACGCATGACATGGATATCTGCCCAAATTTAATGATTGTGATATCACACACTGGGCATGACATGGATATCAGTCCTGATTGAAATATTATGATATCACACACTGGGCATAACATGGATATCTGCCCAAATTAGATGAAAGTGATATCACACACTGGGCATGACATGGATATCCGTCCCAATTAAATGATAGTGATATCACACACTGGACATGACATTGATATCATTCACAATAAAATGATAGTGATATCAAAGACTAGGCATGACATTGATATCTCTCCCAATTAAATGATAGTGATATCAAACACTAGGCATGACATTGATATCTCTCCCAATTAAATGATAGTAATATCAAACACTAGGCAAGACATTGATATCTCTTCCAATTAAATGATAGTGATATCAAACACTAGGCATGACATTGATATCTCTCCCTATTAAATGATAGTGATATCAAACACTAGGCATGACATTGATATCTCTCCCAATTAAATGATAGTGATATCAAACACTAGGCATGACATTGATATCAGTCCCAATTAAATGATAGTGATATCAAACACTAGGCATGACATTGATATCTCTCCCAATTATATGATAGTGATATCAAACACTAGGCATGACATTGATATCTCTCCCAATTAAATGATAGTGATATCAAACACTAGGCAAGACATGGATATCAGTCCCAATTAAATGATAGTGATATCAAACACTAGGCAAGACATGGATATCAGTCCCAATTAAATGATAGTGATATCAAACACTAGGCATGACATTGATATCTCTCCCAATTAAATGATAGTGATATCAAACACTAGGCATGACATTGATATCTCTCCCAATTAAATGATAGTGATATCAAACACTAGGCATGACATTGATATCTCTCCCAATTAAATGATAGTGATATCAAACACTAGGCATGACATTGATATCTCTCCCAATTAAATGATAGTGATATCAAACACTAGGCATGACATTGATATCTCTCCCAATTAAATGATAGTGATATCAAACACTAGGCATGACATTGATATCTCTCCCAATTAAATGATAGTGATATCAAACACTAGGCATGACATTGATATCTCTCCCAATTAAATGATAGTGATATCAAACACTAGGCATGACATTGATATCTCTCCCAATTAAATGATAGTGATATCAAACACTAGGCAAGACATTGATATCTCTCCCAATTAAATGATAGTGATATCAAACACTAGGCATGACATTGATATCTCTCCCAATTAAATGATAGTGATATCAAACACTAGGCATGACATTGATATCTCTCCCAATTAAATGATAGTGATATCAAACACTAGGCATGACATTGATATCTCTCCCAATTAAATGATAGTGATATCAAACACTAGGCAAGACACTGATATCTCTCCCAATTAAATGATAGTGATATCAAACACTAGGCAAGACATTGATATCTCTCCCAATTAAATGATAGTGATATCAAACACTAGGCATGACATTGATATCTCTCCCAATTAAATGATAGTGATATCAAACACTAGGAATGACTGACATTGATCTGTGTCTTAATTATATGATGTTGATATCACACACTGAGACTGTAATGGATATCTGTCCCCATTGACTTATTGTAATATCATACTGTTGACATTTAGTAAAAGAGCTGATACTGTTATTCATGTTATTTTTCAATAGTTTTGAACAGTTATGAAGCACATCCCCAACAAATTATTACAGATTAGATGTAAATTTACTTCTCCAAATTTCATGCTCATAATTTTTTGTAATTATTTTTTTAGCTCATGCTCTTAATATTTGAATTAATTTTCTTAAGCAAATCAGATTTTCAATTTTATAGAAGAAGAATTACATAATCCTGAACTTATCTTTAGAGAAAATATACATTATTAGCCTGGACTTAATCTTTACACAGTTTTAAAAATGCATGATTCATTCCTGCCACAAAATGACAACTTCCTTTTCTTTATATCAATCTGGATTAACAGTTAAGGTGCACAAAGAAAATGATCAAAACACATCATTATTGGTCGATTAAACAGCTACCTGTACAGGTATAGCTACACAGCTATTTCTTCACATAACTATGCTAAGTTATTTAACTCTAATATTGATTTCAAATCCATTTTCTACAAACAAATATTTAAATTACAATTCAAATGCATGCAGCAAGTTGTCTGATGTTGATTTTGTTAAATTAAAATACCTTTTGAGTCAACATAATATATCCTTGTGACATTGCTACAGTTTTATTAGTCAATTTCATTTGAAAAGGACAATCTAAATGTTTTTTAATTATATATATATATAAATATATAACAACAAGTTAAGTTTAACATGATACAATTTCCTTTTTGACACATACAGGAAAACAGGTTACTGTTATATAAAGGCATATAACATGTTTGTCATGTACTACAAATAGAAACTGTACAGTAATGGTTAATATGCATAATATAAATGTAAATGACTAAATGTCCCTCAAAATCAATAGTTTGTATCCTAGCTAGATCCTTGGCTAGCCGGAGATAAAGATGTACAGCTTCCTTCTGTCCTTTCTGCACTACATTAATTATAACTGATGTAAATGATCAATACATGTATCCCTGAAAAGTATTTCTTTCAGTGATTAAGCAAGCCAAAATAAAGGGGGCACTGTCCTCTTTCTGTGGTCATTTATTTGGAACCATGCCAACTGTGAGCAGTACATGAAGAGACAACTGCCTTAAAATTGTGTTATCTACAAGGAACTTTCAGGCCCGTAGCCAGGAATTTCCAAGGGGGTTTCTTTGGACTCATGAACTCGACTGTAACAGTCACAATTTGAACAAAACGTTGACTTTAACAGTGCTTAATTGATTTCAAGGGGGGTTCGTCTGAACCCCCCGAACCCCCCTGGCTACGGGTATGACTTTTTTTATAGTAGCACAGGCAAATAATTAAATTTTCTTAGGCTTATCCACAGATTTGATATAAGGTAAAATCTCTTAACAGTTACATATACAGCACTGAGACAGCAACCCAAGAACATAAAAAACACAAAAAGTTACCTGGAGGTCAACATAGATCTCCAACAGAATACTAAGTATATATGTGTTCATTTTTTCCCTCTAGATATAAATGAATTCAATAAATATATTAAATGGTTTTTAGTCTGACAGATAAAGCGCTTGCTTATATAAATCCTTTTCCTACTAACATTATCAAAAATGCTACAAACATATTTTTAACTTCCATCAAGCTGACTTGTAATAAAACTATTTGAATAACTCAATAGTAGATAAATCACACAGAAAAGAAAGACTGTTTCCACAATAGCAGTCAGTATTATTATTATCAAGTAAAAGAATATGATATGGCTAATAAATCAAATTTAAACAAAAGTTTAAACATAAAAAATACAACGAAACTGTTACCAATTCAAGCCTATAAATGATTGTTAAAAGTTGTTTACATATATTTAGATAAAAAAACAAAGTTTTAACTTACTTTTAACACCTTACTTTAATCCTAATACCAATTTAATTTACAGTGGTTTTTAATATGATAAAGATGAAATTTTTATCACATGTCCTTTACCGCGCATTTTCTTTCCAACCCCTCAAACAATTGGAGACATTTAAATACCACACTTTTTAAGATAAACAATATCAACATTGACACAAATGGATTAAGTAAAGTCCATTTGTAAAGCCAGTTTAAGCTTGAAGTATTGATAATCAAGTGTGGGTCAGAAAGACCATTAATTTGATCATGTTCATGTATTGCAACTATTGACTGCCTAAAGCAAAGCATGTATTTAATGACTTACTTTCATCTAATTGAGAGCAGTGTCGCACTCGTACAACATGCTTCTTGTCATCCTAATATTGTAATGGCTACACAGATACATTAAATATTAAATATGTAAACGCATTTGTTAAATCATAAAGAAATTTACGATTATTACAAGGACATACTGACATCGATGTAAGCTTGAATGGTTTTAGGGGGAAAACTGGGATATCACAAGTTATATAATAATTTCTTCAGACCTTCTATGCATATGACTTAACTGAATTGGATATATACTTGGATAAAAAATACTTTATGACAAACAATCCAACTTCAAAATCAAAGATGGATTTCAGTGTGGCAGATGTGCCCCCTTCCTTAAATTTTAAAAGCATTGGTTGTCCTCAGCTTAAAAATGAATATTTCTATAATTTTAAAATAAAAAAATAAAAAAATTGTGCCACCCTCATATTCTTAAATCCTGGATCTGCCCCTGAACTTAATATTCAAACATATGGTCTGAGATAAGTGTCATTCCACAAGGTGTCCTTATGCTACAGGTAAGTTGGTCCAAAAAGACAAAGTCCTATTGCTCATGTAAAAATGGAATACTAGTATCAAATTGGTCAATTACCTATGATGGCAACCATTTTAAGTGAGTCTTACTATGTATGAAAGCTTTCAAACACATGGTTTTGGAAAAGTATTACAGATAGACAAAACTATTTCAGTATTAATTCTACTATAACTCTATGCCATCTATGGCATAGATAGTTTACTTAATGCAAAAAATTATTGAAGGGAAATGATTTAACCTTAATTGTGCATTCTTTTTCAAGAACTTTTCCTAACACTTGTGTCTGTAAAAATGGGGAAATTGAGGATGAACAACATTTCTTATTTCAATGTAATAGATTTACCTCATAACGAGAAATATTAGAAAATAAAACTAATGTTATATTTAGAATACAGCGTAACATTACCACTGATGAAAACATATCTCTATTGGTTAACAATAGCTCAGTATTAATACTTAGACTGTCTTCCTCTTTCATATCAGAGTGTCTAAATTTAAGAAATACTTCAAATGCTGAACTAATAGGATACATCAATATGTAACTTTTCATTCTACCATGTCAATTAATATAATTATACATATGTAATAGGTCTTAACCATGAGTCAATGAGTTTGTGCCAATAATAGTATTTGTATATTTGTATTTGTGTTAACAATTAAATTTCATTTCCTTTGATTTTCTTTTAAAAATTGTGCTTAATTTGATAACTACAGCTTCCAAATATATTACATATATACAATATCCAAAAATAAAATAATAACTTTTGAAGAAACTTATTAATAAAAAATAATGTTCAAAGGTGTATAACTCTGACAATTTAAACTAATTCAAATTGGAAAAAAATAGGTTACTATAAGGGAATCAGTTTAACTTTAACAGTGCTTGTTTCAAAATGGTATAAAAAGTGTATTGGTAGGCACTTAAAATAAGGGTAGGTATGGTTAGCAAAAACACATATGATTTCATTTTTGACAATTTTGTGCCTTACATGGTCTGACAGTCTCTACCAATTAATAAGTATATTATGTACAGCATGGCACTTAGTCTCTGAGAATATAGAACAGGTAACAGGAATGTGTACTAGTTCAACACTTGGGACAATATTTTGTGTTTTTCTTTTCATGTTTCTGCTTGCCCACTTTTAATGCAATTTATTGAATGTCATTTTAGAGTTTTTGCTTTTTTTGCATGATTTTCGCCTAAATTGTTAATTTTCAGTATTTTGTTTTAATATACTATTTAATAATTATACAGGTAATACATTCTGCTATTGACTTGTTCTCATGGTAGGCATTTTTGTTGTGTTTTTATTTCTGACAGTATTAAATAGGAATCTGATGGTTTATGTTGTTGAAATTGATTGTTTTAATTTCCATGTTGAATGTACAGCGCCTTAAAAAATTTTTTTATTTTTTTATATAGGGTGCTTTATAAATTTACAGTATTATTATTATTTTTTCATATTATTTGTCTAATTTGAACTTATTTAACTGTAGGCTAAGTTGTAACACATATCTAGACTATTTTTATAGATAAATGAAGTTGAATTATAGTGAACCAAACATTAAAATATTCTATCTTGTATTTGATCATAAGTACTCTGCTATATTAACCACATATTTCAACAACAAGCATGAAATATTTGTCACTGGGAATACACATACTTTTTATTATTCCCCCTTTTGTCTATCATGTAGAGAATGTAAAAAGAAGCAAAATAACTTTGTCAAAAATTGACAGTTTGTTTTTGGGTACTGAGTATACTTTTACCATTTTTAGAACTTGTCACAGTGAATAAGTAATCATTCTTTCCATTTTTTGTATCCAGACTGGCTTGGTCCCCAAATCAACAGAAGATCATGCGCGAAAGTGACTAAGACCCATCCGATCGATTTGCTTGCAACATCTGGATCTTTAAAAAGCATGTATACAGTAAAATCATTGCACAAACATCGATTTCTTTTTATAGTGTACTGCAGGCTATTTCTCCAATTTGAAAGATTAATAAAATATTGTTCAGTTAGGCAGCAACCATTTGATTTTCGGGGGGAGGGGGGGCTATGGCCTTTTTTTTTTGGAAAAAAAGTTTGTTTCCAGTTTTTGGAGAGAAAAAATAATTTGTATTTGATTGTGAGGGGAAAAAAATGTTCGTTTCCCCCCTCAGCTGCCACTATATGTAATGCTAAAAATTGAAAGAAAAAATTGTTTTCGACTTGTCGCGAAAAAAATTAGATTGTTTTCCATGCAGGTGAAAAAAAAGTTTGTCCAGAAAAAAAATCCATAGCCCCCCACCCCCTTCCCCCCCCCTCTTAGAAAATCAAATAGTTGCTGCCTTATACGCTATATTCCCTACTGAGGCCCTAATTTTGTGAATAAAAAAGATTCTTTTGAAAAAAGTTTTATTTTTATTTGGTTCACATATAGAACGTTCCAACATCTCCTGAGAGCCTTTCACCGAATATCAAGGATTTGTATACTATACAAAATTGAAATCCTTGCAAATATGAATCATATATATATATATTCATAACATTTAAACACAGAACATGCAGATAAGATTTATCATATGCAGCAAATTATTTCAAATGCATATAAACAGCACAGCCATATTGAAATAGTACATACCCAAGCATTAACGAACTATACACATCTAAACATGCCAAAAATCAAGCACAACTAAAATTGAAGCACAACTAAATACTAAGCATGCACAACTTAGAAATAAGCAAAAATCAAAAATATAGCTCACATGTAAAATTTAAGGCATAATGCAAAATTTAGAGCAATATCTTATGATGATATTATCAACAGGCAGAACACCAACAACAGCATTTCGAACCATTCTAGGACGGTATAAGACTCTTAATTGAGAAAAACTATTGTTCTTAAATGGTCAGGTAGACAAAAGAGTAGTAGCTGTAAGTTTAAAACTTCTAGCTTAATGATCATGTAAACAGACAGGTGATAAATTAATTATTAAAAGTTTCAATTGCCATTGCTCTTTGTCTTTTGATATGCAATGAAGACATCTTAGCCTTTTCAAGCAACTGCTGATATGAGCTTGAGTGATCTTCATATACAAACAAACCTTAGTACTCCTTCTTGCACTTTTTCTAATTTTTGGGGGAAATTTTCTCGCTACAGAAATGCAGAAACTAACATTTGACAAAATAAATATGTTGTACTGAATAAGCTTACTTAGCTTGTTTAAAAAAGTTCCCAAACGTTTCAAAATATTTAGTTGCTGAGATTCCTTCCTGTGTATTTTACCAATATAAGTATCAAAATTTAGCCTTATAATCTATGTCAATGCCAGCCAAATAGTTTTACAGTTTACTCACACGAAACGGATCAGCACTTTATATACTTACATATATATGTGTTGTGTATAAATGAAAGTTTATACAAATTATAATTTGTACTCATTTAAGAAGATAAACTTTTATCACCTGGTCCAAAAAGATAAACTTATAACTTGTACACAAACCATGTACAAATTATAATTTGTATAAACTTTCATTTATATGTATGGTTTTGGCATCAAATTTTAGGTTCATCTGATGGAAGATTTTGTACACTTTTAAAACACTTAAGTGTCTACTTCCGTCGATTCCATAAGTTTTTGTGCAAAATTTGAACTGATTTGCTCATTGACGACGCTCAAATTTAAGCTTAAATATGAAAAATCTATCAAATATGCCATAATATGTCACTTTTCATAATATGGCTTTTGTCTAAAATGAAGGTGGCCACATCCGCATTCACTCTCAACCTTTATATATGTTATGTATTATTATCAAATCAGTGGCGGATTCAGAGGGGGCGTAGAGGGCGTAGAGGGCGTACGCCTTCCTCTTTACTTATACAGATATATTTTACTCGTATTTACTGTAATATATTATTGGTTATGTCAAAGTCATGTGATTCGCTACGCTGTAGTTAACCAGTGCGTCGAAAAACGTCACTCAGTCATTTCCAAATTCAAATTACAGTAACACATTGCTTATGCTGCTCATCAAGGGTGACAAGCATGACACCTACAAAGCGACAAAGAATTGAGCAGGAACGTACTGACTTCTATTTCACAATTCCACCAAACAGAAAGTTATACTCTATTACACTCTCATGAAAAAAAAAGTTTCACAGCAATATAATTTACCTACGAAAACATATCAACCCCACATGCCCTAGCCTATTAATAACATAGCTGAATAATGATCCCCAGTCAGTAATCTCTACATAGAATTTAAGTCTAAGGTACGGACCATTTGATTTGAGGGGGTAGTCTGAGATGTTTAAGAAAACAAATTCTTAGCCTGATTTATCTGGATTGAAAAAAATAATCTTATCCACTTATTTGCTATTAGAAACAAAAATTTCCAACAGAATTATTTAGCATTAAATGAACATGATTAATAATAAACGGACTTAGTTTTGGGGGGCCGGGGGTTTGCATGTAAATCCCATATCCGACCGGAATGTCTCTTTCGCCGAACTGATATATTGAATACCTTTTTCAAGGCCCGACCTCAACCTGCCTGCTGGGTGTGGCCTTTATGTCTCCATTTGTCGACCGTCATTCGTAAATTCGTTGTCATTTTAGACTTATTCGTAGCCTTTGGCTGATTTGGAACCCCTCACTTTCCTTGTTGGCTGAAACATTTCAACCAAACATTTGGATAGAAATTGCTAGTTTGTGTCTTAACTCGTGTCGGTCGTATTGTAAATTGCATTGAGTAACTCGGCATATATCTTGTTTACAACAAAAAAATCTGTGAGGTTATACTAACTTAACATACAACAAATGAGAATTTTCCATGTCATTTTTTTACTGACAAGTCCTCATCAAATATATTCAGTTAGTACATAGCTTTGAATCTATCCAAACGTTTTACAATAGACAAATACATGATGGGGAGAATACGGCATCAAATTTTTTTAACCCTTACACTTAACAGCAACTATGAAATATACATGCCCAAAGTCAGGAACCGTTTAAAAAGTGCATTTTACACTAATTTTATGTTTTTTAGCCTAAAAAAAGGTCCAAAAAAAATATTCGCCCCCCTTTCCAAAATCCTGGATCCGCCCCTGCAAATAGTATTACAACTTAACTCAAATGATAAAATTATGAAGATTTCGGTAATTTAGCATGACTAAATCATGCTCGTACTCGATGCATGTGCATTGTATTGTCAAAAATATGTATTAACAGAAATATTATACTTTCCAATTAATAGCTAAAAGTTTACATTTAAACAATTTTGTAAAACTGCTATATTTTGGGTCCAAAATGGGGTCTTACTGGACTTTCTCCTTTTGTCAGCTTAATGTCTCAAATTCAAATTTATTTACGCAAAACTTACATTTAGTGCTATCCTCCACTTGGGGTGTCTAGGGAGTTTTTGTTTGGATGGCATATTACATGTTATGCCATAGTTAGGAAACGTATTATATTTATCAGTCTGGTAGAATTCTCTGTTTTGTTGATCTTGTACTGCTAATCATTTAAAATTGAGAATGGAAATTGGGAATGTGTCAAAGAGACAACAACCCGGCCATATAACAGACAACATCAGAAGTTTACCAATAGGTCTCCAATGTAGCTTTTAGTCTGTTCAGTTTCTCTCTATCTTCTTCAGTTCTTATGTGTACTAATATAATATTGTTATTAATTTGAATGGAAAGGCTATCAGAAGAATATTTGGTAGAATTCATTATGTTAAATGTTAAATTGAGGGATTTTAATGAGAATAATTTTTCTCATAGTTAACATTCTCTGTAAATAGATTTGTTAGTCAATAACATGAAAAACCATAGTTTTCCAGTAGGAAATATTTGAGATATTGTCACCTAGAATGAATAGAGTTATCTTTCTTTGTACTGATTATTAGAATAAAATCCTAGAAGATGCGTTGAGAATATCAAAAGAAAAGATAAAAGTCACCGTAGGTCTTTTCAGAGCTAGAATATAAACTGGAAACAATTATTAAATTACTTTCATAGACCAAAAAAAAAATAGGTAAAAATTAATTAGGTAATTATTGGCACTCATACCACATCTTCTTATATTATTCTGCTCATTATTAGTCATTGATATGATCTAATTATTTAAGCAGTTTACTTTGCAATTACTACAAAGGTGATAAATTTTATTATATACAGCCTCCTCCATTAATAACTACTGTTTCCTTTGAATCTTAAATAAGAAATAAGATAAAACAAATCGCAAACATAGGAAGAAAAATAAAAAAAAAATGTGTGGCGCTAATACGCTTCCGTAGACTGTCGTCAAGTACTTTTAGTAAAAAAAAAATAGCTATTCGAACACACCTACTCTGTTTTTATGATTCATTAGATAAGTATTCCACTTGACCAATATATTTCATCTTTTAGTACCGTGATATTTTAGGTTATAAAGTCAATCTGTAGCTTTGATATATAAAAATGATAGAAACTGAAGCGAGATGATGTATCAAATATTCTTGCTTTGTACGTTTTCAAGACAAAATATTCAACTAAAACACGTCCTAACATAAAAAGGTGCACTCAATTTTCTCTTTTCGATACATTTTTTACCCATTTTTTAATTTTTTTTCTTGAGTCACATAATGGAAGGGCAGACACGAAAATTACGGAACTTATAGATTGATATGTTCTTCGTCCGTGGTATTTTTTTTCAAAAAAATCGAGGTTATGCATTTTCTACATCCAACTTGATAGATACCCATGTCGTCGACTTGATATCTAATTGTTCTGCTTAACTATATGTATTAGATAAATTGAAACCTTATGCAAATGGCGTTTTTAAAATAGAACACTTCGTAATTGAGAAAAAATTGTCATTTTATTTGTTTCTATTAATTTTTATTTTTTTTGTTACTATAGTAAACACTACAGTAAACATTTATCGACTTCTCTAACAAAGAGCTTCGATTCTTTTGTTCTATTTCAATTGGGTTTCCGCCTGTATATAGGGAGTAGACCCCTAGAGTTGGACATTGGGTCGCCTACTAATTTAACATCCACATTTCGATTGAAAATAAATATTTTTAGATTATTGCTTCCATGATGAAACAGGTATAAAATGTATAGAGAATAATACATGGCAAAATCCGTATCATATGTCGTATCATCCCGAGACACCAATATCAGCAAAAAGGCCCAGTGGCGGATCCAGCCATTCTAAAAAGGGGGGGGGGGTGTTCCCAACCCAGAGTAAAGGGTGGGTTCCAACTATACGCTCCCATTCATATCAAATGCATTGATCGCCCAAATAAAGGGGGGGGTCCAACCCCCGGAACCCACCACCCTGGATCCGCCACTGGGGCCTGTATTTACTACTAAACATGTGATAAATTGAAATATCATATCGCAATACAAGTATATCGATCGTGTTACATGTGTGTACCTTTACAAAAAATACTTAAGAAGTCAATCGCGGCATATGAGCCCCGCAACAAATATTTTCCCGTTCTCTTAAATAAGATTGAAATAAAGCGTGTATTGTGAATACCTTTTCTGTGATTATATTTTAGGAATGAGATTATTAACTAAGATATTCTGATTAAAAGATATATGAAAAAAAACTTTTAACAAATTTCTCGACAGTGTGCGACATTTTGCATGAAAATGACGAACTGCATAAAATTAGTAATTTAAACACGTTAAATAAGTTGGTATTATAGTACTAACAAGCTACAAGATCCTATATCATTTGTTGACATCCGTTTTATGTATAAAAACAAGAATGTGTCTATAGTACACGGATGCCCCACTCCCATTATCATTTTCTATGTTCAGTGGACCGTGAAATTAAGATATATATAATTTGGCATTAGAATTAGAAAGATCATAACCCAAGGAACATGTGTACAAAGTCTCAAGTTGATTGGACTTTAACTAAATCAAAAACTACCTTGACCAAAAACTTTAACCTGAAACTTGCACTATCTGGGGTCAAAAGTTTAATTGGGCAATTAAATTAGAAAGCATATAAATTTACAGATCTAACATTGTTGGGTTGATGTTTAGACGAGTTGTATATACATTATGTACACAGCCATGTATCACCATCATTGATGGCGATCCGATGGATACATCTGTTGTAGGGTTGTCACTGACTCAGACGTACTTATGAATATAATTATTTTCTGTGACTGTATCTTACATTAATTTGTAGGATCCTTTACTATAGATAATTTAGCTGATCTGTAACAATAACTTCTTCATGCCTTATATATCATGTACTGTAGTACGCCGCTAGATTAAAACTGACGTGGAAAGGTAACACATGGCCAGCGAAAGCTCTTTTTTTGAGAGCCCAGGTGGTCGTGTGGTCTAGCGGGACGGCTGCAGGGCAGGCGATTTGGTGTCACGATATCACAGTAGCATGGGTTCGAATCCCGGCGAGGGAAGAACCAAAAATTTGCGAAAGCAAATTTACAGATCTTACATTGTTGGGTTGATGTTTAGACGAGTTGTATATATATATATATGAGAGCCCAGGTGGTCGTGTGGTCTAGCGGGACGGCTGCAGTGCAGGCGATTTGGTGTCACGATATCACAGTAGCATGGGTTCGAATCCCGGCGAGGGAAGAACCTAAAATTTGCGAAAGCAAATTTACAGATCTAACATTGTTGGGTTGATGTTTAGACGAGTTATATATATATAATTTAACTTTGGATGTAACGCGTCTTCTGATTGGCTGACGTAATTTTGTTATGAGCCCATAGACATAATTTAGTCATGTGACCGTGACGTCATCAACGTTTTTTCATGGTTTTCTACGGTTTAAAATGGAATTTAGTATTAAATTATAAGAAATGACTGTAATATTTTTTCTGTCTATTCGAAATAACATAAAAAATGTGGTGCACACTGTTAAATAACCCGCTACGCGCGTTATTCAGTGTGCACCAAATTTTTAATGTTATTTCTTCATAGACAGAAAAAATATTACAGTCATTCCTTAAATATATATCATAGCCTAGGGAACGTGTGTACTAAGTTTGAAGTTGATTGGACTTTAACTTCATCAAAAACTACCTTGACCAAAAACTTTAACCTGAACGAACGGACGGACAGAAGGACGGACCAGAAAATATAATGCCCCTCTACTATCGTAGGTGGGACATAATAATGCATTTGGTTCTGTTTGCTTTTGGCGCCGTTTGTGACGTTGTCTGTGCTCCTCTGTATTGTGACGTTACCATGGACCATTGACGTTCTACACAATAAACAAGTTTTGTGTGTAGAAGCCATTAATGTCCCTTTGGCAGCAAGAGGGTGGGTTACATTTAGAGATGAATATTCAGATATCGTTACTAAGTGTATTTGTTTATGGTAAGTTGAATACTAAACCTGAATGCTATGAAATATGCTTAGTTTCGTTATAAATGCATAGCAATAGGTTCACATAGACGTTACACACGATATTCAGTACACACAGTCACAGGCACTTGTTTCTATGCACCTTTATATTGATCCTTATTGCTATTTGTCCGTCATTAGGGTCTGGATATCACACAAGTTCCCGTAAAATTTTGACGTCATAAAGCAAAATACCTGACGCCACAATGGAAAAGTGATTGTTGTGTGCGTCAAAAGTTCAAGCGGCCGGGTCAACCGGGATTAGCGATAAGGTGTATAAGGTGTATCCATAGAAAGGTCGACTATCTATATAATAATATTGTATTGTGACGGAAGGGGGGGGGGGGGGGGGGGGGAGGCATGAACACGAGTGATTCGTAGAGTAATCATATTTATTGAAATATTAAACGTAATAATAAAATAACGCTAGTTGAAAATCATCCAAAATTTTAGATCAGTTGCTGACTGTCGAACTCGGAGAAAATTTAGCAC
Organism: Mytilus edulis; assembly: GCF_963676685.1. Classification (NCBI taxonomy): domain Eukaryota; kingdom Metazoa; phylum Mollusca; class Bivalvia; order Mytilida; family Mytilidae; genus Mytilus; species Mytilus edulis. The sequence goes on from NC_092351.1 coordinate 3,294,821, forward strand.
TGTATTATATTGCACATAATACTCAATCATTCTTTAAAGCTTTGTTCAGGCTAACATAATTTGGGCGCACAAAGGACGGAAACTTAAGTAATTTTTTAGTCATATTTATATTAGTAAATTCAAAATTGGTACCTCTATCAAAATTTATATAACATTTAAGAAATTAATGTACTTTTTTTTCTTTCTATGAAGAAATAACATCACAAATGTGGTGCTCACTGAATTACCCACGTGGTCATTCCTTATAACTTAATTCTAAATTCCATTTTAAAGGAGTAAATCATGAAAAAAAAACGTTGATGACGTCATGATCACATGACAAAATTGTGTCTATGAGCTGATAGACAAAACTTTGATTTTCAGCCAATCAGATGACGTGTTACATCAACGATCGATTAAATTATTAGTACATAAACAAATTCTTCAATCCAAATATGTTTTTGAATGGTAACAGTTAAAGTCTGAAATCACGACATTTTAAAGGGTAATGCCCGGTATATTTTAAACATTGCCACAAAACCCAGGTTCAACCCACCATTTTTTTTTCTTAAATTGTCCTGTACCAAGTCAGAAAACGGCCATTGTTATATTATAGTTCGTTTCTGTGTGTGTGTTACATTTTAATGTTGTGTTGCTGTTGTGTCGTAGTTCTGCTTTTATCATTTGATGCGTTTTCCTTAGTTTTAGTTTGTAACCCGGATTTGTGTTTTTTTTTTTCTCAATCTATTTATTAATTTCGAACAGCGGTATACTACTGTTACCTTTATGTATATCAAGTTGCTTGTAAAATTTCAGTGCTTCTACTAAAGACATATGATGGAAAACTGACATACAACTATTTTGATGAGATGGCGCAATCATTTTGTGCGGGTCACAATTATGGGGTGGTGATGGCTATTCGAAGAAACTGTCCGAGTCGGAGATCTTGCAACACTATATGTGCTGCAAAAAGGGTCGACATACTTTATACACACCACATAAACAAGAGTCGGTGAGTAACTGAGTACCTTAGTTGTCATGTATATGTAACTGTAAGATTAAAGATAAGTGGCGGATTCAGAGGGGGCGTAGAGGGCGTACGCCCCCCCCCCTTTTGCCCTGACTTTTTTCTTCTTTTTTTTTTGTAAAATGATTAATCATACTGGTTTACTTTTTAAATTGTTATTTGTATGGAGAGTTGTCTCATTGGCACTCACACCACATCTTCCTATATCTATAGACTTCATTTGGACTTCGTGAACTTTGCCATTTCCCGTGTATTTAATTTTTATACGACAATTCTTTACTTATAAAGATATTTTTGCTGATATTTACTGATTGTCAAAGTCATGTGATTTGCTATGGTGGAGGCCTAGTGACCTTTGCGTTGAAAAAACGTCACTCGGTCATTTTGAAATTCAAATTACAGTAACACATTGCTTAGACTGAGGATGTCATGACAATCATGAAACCTTCAAAGCGACCAAGGATTGAGCAAGAACGTATTTACTTCTATTTCACTATTCCACCAAACAGAAAGTAATATGGGGACGAGGTCCCCAATAACAGTAGAAAATTCAATAAAAAAAAAATTCGGGAAAATTTCCCGAATTTTTCATTGTACTAATAAACTCAAAATCGTTCAATTTTTTTTATGTCATGTTTTGAAATCCCGGACCTGCGCAGAAATGTACAATATACTTCCTTTTTCCGGTCTCGTTTGTCTGAAACTTTGAGTAAAATATATATTTATCAGTCTAGTATAAAATAGGAAGAAACGCGCAAAACCAATTTCATTTTTAATAATTCCTTGATATGAAAAAACGTTACCTAATTAATGATAGCGTTTCTTTGTTTACATTGCATATGACGTCATAATTTAAATAACGTCACAACTAAATTCCCTAACAACAGAACCAAACTCGGAAACGTTACGGTATTTCCGTTTCTTTTTTTTTTGACAAATAATTAAGTTACAAAAAAATAATTCATACAGACTTCGTCCCCATTTACAGGTAATGCCTGCCTCATATTATGGGGACGGAGTCCCCAATAACAGTAGAAAATTCAATAAAAAAAAAATACGGGAAAATTTCCGGAATTTTTCATTGTATACTAATGAGCTCAAAATCGTTCAAATTTTTTTTGTCGTGTTTTGAAATCCCGGACCTGCGCAGAAATGTACAATGTACTTCCTTTTTCTGGTCTCGTTTGTATGAAATTTTGAGTAAAATATATATTTATCAGTCTAGTATAAAATAGGAAGGAACGCGCATTACAAATTTCATTTTTAATAATTCCTTGATATGAAAAAACGTTACCTGATGATAGCGTTTCTTTGTTTACATTGCATATGACGTCATAATTTAAATAACGTCACAACTAAATCCCTAACAACAGAACCAAAATCGGAAACGTTACGGTATTTCCGTTTTTTTTTTTTAAACAAATATTTAAGTTACAAAAAAATAATTCACACAGACTTCGTCCCCATTTACAGGTAATGCCTGCCTCATATTAGTAAATACTCTATAGACTATTACACTCTCATGAAAAAATGTTCCACCATATTATTTACCTCGAAAACATGTTTAACCCCAAATGCCCCAACCTATAGACGTATTTACACTTGTATGCAAATTTGTCCGCCATTACGTAAAATCACACAGGTTCCCGTAAACTTTGACATCATAATTTAAAATATTTGACGTCACAATTTAAAAGTGATCGTTGCTTGACGTCAAAAAGGTGATTCGGAGTAGATCTAAGGTCATTCGGAGGCAAGATTCAGCTAAATACCAAAAGTGTAAATACGTTTATTTTATAAATAACAAATTGAATATTAATGATCCACAGTCAGTATTTATAAGCTCTAGAAAGTAGGGGTTTCAAGTCACGTGACCTTTATCGGTAATCGATAGACATTTTGACAGAAAAAAATACAAATTTAAATCCCTTTTAAAAGTAATTTCTCATTTTAATTGATTATTATTCCTTTTAAATGTATCTGCAGGTAATGTTTACCTTTCTTTTGGTGAAGATTTGATAAAAATACTCCAAAGAATAAATAAACTATTAATAGTTTACGTGGAGTAACAAATGTGTAGTCTCCGTCACTGTTTGAAAACGTGGTACTTATTTTTAGCGGAATCTAAAAGCGGCATTCGTTTTCATTGGCTGATCCGCGCGTCATCAAGAGGAAACCCTTTCTGAATGACCAATCAACGGAAAGCGGATTGTCTGACGATTATTTTGGTACATGATAATCCAATCACCGCGAGTGATATTACACCGATTCTAGGATTGGTGGTTCTCCTGACATAGGAGGGAGTTGCAGTACAGGTAAACAGGGTAAACAGGTGAAAGAGGTCAATGTCAAGTCGGCAATTGTTTTTCTGGAAAATTATGAATTTATCATGGTAAGTTGAACTTATATATAAATTTATCATCGATTTTTGAATTTTTCAGATGTTTTTGAATAAAGAAACAATAATAGTATGAATGAATAATGTTTTATAAGCCGCGGATTTCAAATGTAAACACTGTGACCTTTCGGTAATTTTTTGTTTACGTCGACTTCATTTTATTTTGTAGGACGTAAACAACAGCACAATGAACGATGCCGTTGGCGATTCAACAGAAACTATATTAGGTTAGTTTAACATAATTGTATACATATAATCAAGTCTTTGATAATGCCTAATGATATATTTATGAATTAAATGTATAAAGGGGATTTGTTTGTTGAAATAAAAAAAGGGGGGTCAAAATTTTAAACAAGAGTTTTGTTCATTTTTAAATGATAAGTCATAACAAATTATGTCAAATATCAAATTGGAATGGAATCTTATATGTCATGATAATATGAATTTTAAAATTATTCACTGCTTTTTTTACATTCAATAAATTCCAATTTTTGTAATATAAATAGTAAACAAAATGAAAATTGACAAGAATTTAAGAAAGATTTCAAGTCTCAGGTACGAACCATTTAATTTGAGGTGGCAGTCTGAGATTTTTGAGAGAAAAAAAATTTGACTCTGATTCTTGCGTTAAGCAAAACTCAATTCTGACCGTATCTGTATTGAAACAATAGTCTTGTCCACTTTTTTGCTATTAGAAACAAAAATTTCCAACACAATTATTTAGCATTAAATGAACATGATGAAAAAAAAGGCGTATTTCTTTTTGGCCGAGGTTTGCATGTCTGACCGGAATACAACAACAAATGGAAGTTTTTAACGACCTTGACTGGCTATACAGCCCTTGCACGGTCGGCCTTGTCTGACCGGAATGTCTGTTTCGACATATCCGTCGTCACCTGTGAAACAGATATTCCAAAAAGTGTTTTTTTTTCAATTAGCTCGTGGTATATCAGAGAATGCAATTAATAAAAGTAAAGTTTAATATTCATTTATGTGCAAATGATCATACACGCTAAAAAAAATCGCTGAATTCCTATTTTATCGATGCTTTGTCGCTTTATAGTCCCCACCACATTTCCCTTTAACCTTTAACCCTCTTGCTGCCGGAGGGACACATATGTCCAAACCGGCAGTGCCGGAGGGACACATGTCCATGGATAAATTTATGCAAGCTTCTCATCAATGCTGTATCTCTTTCAATTAAAATACCGAAGATAAAACAGAGTTATGTTTTCTCCAGTGGGTCCCAAATGTATTGGTCATTATGTAGTGACGTCATATATCGAATGACGTCGTTGTTTGGCATGTTACGTCACAGACGTTGTTCTGTCGTATTTTCCGGCATATGAAATGCAACCTTGAAAAACGGTCGGCAGCAAGAGGGTTAAAGTGTCTCATTTGTTGAAAATACAGTACAAGTCTTAATTTTGATATCCTCTATGGTCCGTAGTGGGTCAGTAGTTAACCGTATAACGAATTTATCGCTAAAGCCTTGCTTAACTTTTTCTGCTGCGTTTTGTTGAAAAACACAACAACATTAATAGATGACGTCACCTTTAACGTCACCTTTAACAGTAGAGTGACGTCATGAACAACATTAATAGATGACGTCACCTTTAACAGCAGAGTGACGTCATGAACCCCCTATGAAATGTACTAACCCCCTACGGATCCATTAGGGGTCACCACGTGACGACGGCTTTAAGCCAATCAAAACGTGATAATTTACACGCGGTGCGATAAAACAACATAACGTAATATCATTGTTCTACATAAGACAGCTGTGTCGTTCCATAGCCAGCCAACAATGGGTTGTCTGATGCGCCTGAAAATTTCAGGGCAAATAGACCATGACAATTTTACCCTATGTCAGATTTTCTCTTAATGCTTTAGTTTCAGAAATATAATCTAAAAACTGCGTTTTACCTCCATGTTCTATTTTTAACCATGGCGGGCATCTTGGTTGATGAGCGTTGTCATCGGATTCATTTTTAAACGACTCAAAATTTTGACGAGACGTATTATGATATACAAATGTCCGGCGTCCGTCTGTCCGTCGTAAACATGTCGCACCATAACTTGAGAACAACTTATCCAAATTTCATGAAACTTAACATAGTTGTTTCTTATGATCTGTTTACTTTTTGGTGAAAATAAGATTAAAACTTTTGAGTTACGGGACTTTGTAACTAAAACAGGGGTGTGTTTTTTTCACATGTCGCTCCGTATCTCAATAAGAATTTATGATTATTGCTTATAATGGGGGAAGGGGGGGGGGGTCACATGTCGCACCGACCCGTCATTATCTCAAAAACTATAATTTATGATTATTGCTTGAAACTTTACACACTTCTTAGTTATATAAATCTTAAGATCTGTAACGTAACGGTACCCAAATTGCACCAAGTATCCAAATTGCACCTATTTAGCAAAACTAGCAGCGAAAATCTTACAAGATTTTCTAGAGACTAAACAATTTGTTTTTTTATGATTTGATACTAAGCACATCTTTCAACATAGGTAAAACTATTTAGATATGCACAAAACGTTCACAGTATCTATCAGATGAAGTATTTACTGAAAAAGCAAAATGTACTGAAAGTCAAACGTCGCCATGCGACGTCATCAAAACGTCATCTTTTTAAAATGAGCAAATGCAATATGTTACAAGTATCCATTTAAAAAAATAATGAAGAATAAGCATGGACTAATATCCAATTGTTCAAAATATTTAAAGAAATTAAACAAAATCTCTGTTATTAGACTTTTGACTATGTGAATTTAAGCATGGAAGCAATTTGGGTACTCCTAATTTCAGAACCATTGATGGTTTGGAGGTCAGTTTAGATCAATTTTTCTATGATTCCATATGGAATAAAAATCAAATTGGTGTACCTTTATAATAAAGAAGGATAGGGCTACAAAATAAACACAGAATGGACATTTTTGTCTTCATCATAAAAAAACGTAGATGAAAAAACTGTCAAAATAGGTGCAATTTGGGTACCGTCACGTTATACTTTTTAGTGATGATTCAAAATTTTATTTTAGAGTTATTGAGTTTTTTGTAAAAAAAAAAAAGGGGGGGTCACATGTTGCGCCGTATCTCAGAAACTATTTATGATTATTGCATAAAACTTCACACACAAGAGGACAGGCGTATCATGCGCTCGTGGCGCAGCTGTTTATTTAAACTAGATACCCTAAGGATGATTCAGGTCAAGTTTGGTTTTATTTGGCCCAGTAGTTTCAGTGGATAAGATTTTTGTAAAAGTAAACGGACGACGACGGACAACTGATGCCAAGTGATGAGAAAGGCTCACTTGGCCCTTTTGAGCCAGGTGAGCTACAAAGTAATACAAGGTTAATGAAAGAATTATTACATTGGTTGCAATGAATTACATTGATTTCCCAGTTAGATAAAAACCGATAATTTCACATGTGAAATAAACGTGGTTATTTCACTCTCTGACGTCATACAACAATAGGCGTTGTCAAGACGTCGATAACGTCGGATCAAAACAAATTGTCAATGCGTAGGAAAAAGATATAGTTCCTTACAACAACAACAACAACAACAACAACAATTTTTATTTGTCAATCAAGACGCCCCGAGGAGCAGTACAATTACAGTTTAAATTAAAGTGTACAAATAATTGTGTTGATTTTTTTCATTGAAATTACAATACATGACAATAAAATTGAAACAATATTATATAAGAGAAGGGAGACAACAAATATAGTATATATTCTCAAAGATAATGAGTGAGTGAACACAATCAGTACCGTTTTATAATTAGAAGAAGAGCTTTACATTTTCTACATTAATTTCATAAAAAAAAGCCATTTGCCAATGTAATAAAAAGAATAACTAATCGCCGTATTTGAATATCAGTAAAACACTAAATGTTACACTTATTCATCTCAAGCAATGACTTATAAAAAGTAATACAAGGTGCGTGTAATGTTCCGTAATAGAACGATATTTTTGTAAAATCGATGCTCCAATTTCTGTTTCTCTCGCATGCTAACTTATACACCATTAATAATAGTGCATTTGATTTTAACTAGAAATTAAACACATTACTGTTTCTGTTGTTCCTCATTTGGAAGTTTCTGTGAGATCTTCAACAAAATATCGTATAGTGAGCAATCCCAAGACGGCTGAGCCTTTTTTTGTTACGAATATAATGCATCAGCATGTCAATTATCATTTGTATTATAATTCATCATCCATCATCAAACTTTGGATTTAGATCCGATTTTCTGACATTTTATTATAGCACAGATAACTAATGATTTTTAAAAACTAAATACCGAAAATTTAGGTACATGAAGAAGTATATTTCCTAACTGAATAATTTATTTATGTTACATAAATAATGGTATGCCGCTAATATTAACAATGATACAACTTTAATAAAAGAATAAAGTTTCAATTTCTTCCGCGTTGCACGTATTTTATCCAACAAAAGGCAATAACCAACAATATTTTTTTGTTCTTTGAAACTTTTTACAAATATGTTAGAGAAATGACGGATTGACAGCAAATACAATGCAATTTCCAATTGGCATAACTCTTTTAAAAAATAGTTGATAGGGACTGATTTTCGAAGTGTCCGTACGATACAAGTTTTATAAAAATCTGGCAAAAATTGTCCACTTGAAAATCTAACCGGAAGGACAGACAGACAGATATTTTATGTACCCCGCAATGCATCACGTGTTGGTGAAAAAAATATATAGTTATTTACCAATAAAATAACGCTATTATAATAAGAGAAGTATTTGGACTTTAAAACAGCAACTTAGTAATACTCCCCCTCCAAAAAAAAAAAAAAAAAAAAAAAAAAAAAAAAAAACAGCATTAAATACTGAGGAGAAAGTAAACATAGCCAGAAATTAGTAGTGCTTAAATTGCTAATTAATATTCATAATTAAGACATAATCTTTCAAACAGTTAAATTGAGGTCTGAAGCTGGAATGTCAGTAACTGCTAGTAGTCCTTTGTTAATTTATATGTCATTGTCATTTTGCTTAGTTTCTTTTGATACCAATTCTGAAGTGGACTCGGGCTTCTTTTAAACTGAGTTTTACTGTGCGTAATAGTGTATGTTTGGTTTTTTTCTACATTGGCTAGAGGTATACGGGGAGGGTTGAGATCTCACTAAACATGTTTAACCCCGCCGCATTTTTGCGCCTGTACCAATTCAGGAGCCTCTGATCTGGCCTTTGTTAGTCTTGTATGATTTTGAATTTTAGTTCATTAATATGTTTTGGAGTTTAGTATGACGTCCATTTTCACTGAACTAGTACACATTTTTGTTAAGGGACCAGCTGTAGCCCAACTCCGGGTTGGGGATTTCCTCGATTTGTTAAAGACCGTTTAGTGGCTTTCGGCTGTTTTTTTGCTCTTTGGTCGGGTTGTTGTCTCTTTGACACATTCACCATTTCCGTTCTTAATTTCATTAATGAAAGAAGTAAGGTAAAAACTTAATGTTATAACCCTTACATTTTCTAATCTCGGACTCGATCAATGACTGATAAAAAGTAATACAAGGTTAATGGTAGAAGTAACAGTAAAACACTTAATGCTATAACCCTTACATTTTCTCATCTCAATTAATGACTAATAAATATATATTAGATTCTTACATTGATATCACACGGCCGACACTCGGCTAACCGAGAGATTGGTCCGTTAATCTATATTGAGTATGCGGCTATATGGGCGATTGGTCTGTTAATCGGGTTGGTCATACGTCTGTTAAGAGTAAAACGCTTAATTTAACCCTTTAACGTTCCTACCGGTCAATTTGACCGTTAAGCAAAATTTGTGGCGGAGTCGTTTGCATGAAGTTTTGTATCGTTGACAATTTTTGACGTACATATGTGGTTGTGGGCTCAAATTGAAGATCAGTATACCACCAACTTGATTTTTGGTGTTTGAAACCAATAAAATGCAATGCATTATGTCAATTTGCCCTATATTGACAAGATTTTTTTGGGGGGGAAACTGTTTTATTTCTATTTTTAAATAGAATATTTTCACAAAATGTCACAAGACAAATTGTTGCTGTTTTTTGTTTTAAAATGAAAATTTTGATAACTGTGCCGTGATCATTTACAAGAATACTATCAAAACTGTAAGTAAAACTCATACACATACAAAAAATCTGATTCATAGAGTATCAACACTGAAACAAACTCAAATTACAAGGAGTTTTCATGTTTTGTTTTGTCAGTTTTTATAGCAAAAGAGATGAGAACATCTAAAATGTGTTAAAAATTGTTAGCCAAGTCGGAATAGCAATAACAAATCTTTGTTTCTTTAGTGTCTGGTTATTAGGGTGTTGGATATCGTATCGCTAAGGTATAGAAAAAGTGACATATAGACGAAAAAACGAACATTTCTGAATAACTTTCTTACAAATTTGCTTCAAAAAATAATAATTTTCAAAAAATAGCTTCTTAAGAAAACGAAGTTTGATTATGTTCTCCCAAAATTAATTTCTAGTCTTACAGAGAAGGTGACTTATATGCTTAAATTTCATAAGTTTTCCAATGGTTTCTATGGCTCAGTGGAAAGATGCACAGTCTTACACCCGGATGATCGCGTGTTCAAACCTCACTGCCGGAGGACGAAAAAATAAATGTTTTAAATGTAACTTAACTTAACTTTACTTTCAATTTCAATTACAGCAGATTTCAGTCAGTATGTAGCTAATGGTAATATCTTTGGTTAGCTTGCTTGTTAGCTGAACCGTGAAGTCATTGTTAGGTAAGGTAAACTTCCCTCCTTTAATAGTAGACTAGCCCAACAGATAAAAAATCTATCTCTCTGTAGGACTAAGCTACTTTAAAAGGAGGGTAGTTTACCTTACCTAACAATGACTTCACGGTTCAGCTAACAAGCAAGCTAACCAAAGATATTACCATTAGCTACATACTGACTGAAATCTGCTGTAAGACAACTGAAATACATGATTTACATCAAAAAGAAAAATTACCCCCCCCCCCCTCTCCCTTTTTTTTCTCCCCTCTCTCTGTTTTTGTTACATTCTTAGCCTGGACGCTCAAAAAATACCAGATTTTCATTCAATATTTACTCAAAATTCTGTCCTAAAGGCTTATTCTGTAAGCAGTTATGAATAGTACATCTTTAACATAAACTTGGGCCATTTATTTGACTATGACAAAAATTCTAAAAAAATCCACTATTTTTCGGTGTTTCGAGTCTTGATATTTCGTTTTGCATCTTTCTGTATAAAGTTTTCACCGATAATGTTTCCGAAAGTCTTCATGCATTAATTCAACACTAAAATTATGTTCTATTTTTGTCACTAAATGTCTGTAAAACCGCTTTTCCGCTTGAATTGTACATATTTGTCACTTTGATTCCGCATGTCACGTGACTTTTGAGGGATATCACGTGACCAAAGTAAGAAATTATTTTCCCCAAATCAAGTTTTCCTGAAACCTTGGTCAATTATCTATCAGATGAGTCTCACTTGTCCTTTGAGTGAGCTTTTTATCGAAATGTGCAATTGACTGAAAACATTTATCCTTTATTCGGGAAGAAAAGGTAAAAAATCCTTGAATGTTAAAGGGTTAATGTTAAACTCTATTAGATATACAGATTTTTGGCATGTTAAATGAACCAAATAAAAAAAAGAAAAGTGTCTGACAAAATGATATCTATCATAGAACATTTTGCACTTGTAAAAACATTTCTTAGACTGCGCAGTTTTCAGTAAAACTAAAAGGCGTCGCGCAAGTATGTAGTATTTATGCCTTTACGCATAGCAATTTGTTTAATAAAAGGCGAAACAAACAAATTTAGATATCATTTAAAGGACAAAAAATAGTACTGTGGTTCTAAAAAATAAATTGACATTAGTAAATATTTCATAATTGTAAAATAACGTGAGTAATACCACGTTTTAGTGAAATTTTGGGAATAAAGTCTGTTAATGGGTTGGACAATTGAAATTGTGTCAGTTAAGAGTTATTTAGCCACGACAATAATTTTGCTACCTTTATATTTTCCCCTTGAAAAATTTAAGAATGAGATGTTCCTGAGTAAACAAAAATGACAATACGGTGCCACAGTATCCTAGAAAGAGCATTTTTATTTTGACTTTCTTTGCATTTTATTGAAGTGCGTGTCACTTCAATATAGCGTGATATGGATTGGCCTCTGGAATATACATGAATTTTTTATTGACGTTTTCAATCAGGCTTAATTTTTGTGTCTGTTCGAAGTAGCACGTTCTCAATTCCGACTTAAGGGCATACGATACAGTTTTGAACCTGTATTTACAGTTTGCTGAAAATTTCCATATAGGCTATTTTTTGCCTTGTTAAATCAAATATGTAATAAAAAATATACCTCCATGTGCTACTTTTTGAGTTAAATGAGGTCGAAATTTTGTATATTTGCTCAAAAGTCATTGTGGCCGTATTTTTCTTTTCGAAAGAAAGACATAACTTTCTTGTTTTAAAAGATAAACACAAATTGTTTTTTGTTAAATAATTTGTAATTTCTGTATTTTATTAGTGTCCTAAAAATTTATGCATTTTTTATTAAGAAATAACTCATATTTATCAAATGGTCATGAATTGAGAAAAAAAAAGTCATTTCTTGCTGTATTTTTATCAAATTAAAAAAAATTGCACTATTTACAGTTTTATAAAATTTGGTCCACATAATCTCCCTGGAAAATGAAACAAAATGTCGTTTTAAAAAATAGGGGTCCATGTACTCGTTTTCAAATAAAATCAGTTTGAATGATAAAAATCAGTCGAAAAATGCATCTTTTCCCGATATGTCACAGTTTGACGTCGCGAAAATAACATTTTACGTTAGCAACTTCATTACCTCCCCTGTAACTGTATCGTATGCCCTGTTGTGTAAAGTAGATAAAATGCGTTGTGTATAGATCGTGTTTATTCTAACGTCTAGCCATTGCTATATAAGTAACGTCATAATTACATAAGTCAAGTAGCAACGTTAACATGTATATATTCGCGCTAAATTCCCGACATTCTCGGGGCCGGCAAAAGTTAAAATATGAAATTATTAATTACTTTAAATGTCAATCGAATAGATATTTCTGAAAATTAAATAATTAAAATGTCTTTCTAAAACAAATTCAAATAATTCACTTATTAAATTCACTTTTAACGAAGTCTATCACTTTTGGGTAGTCGAGCTCGAACAGATGTCTCTCGTTTTGGTAGAACTCGTGTCAATCTCTCTGTTGAAGTATCATCATTTTTGTCATCTAAATTGTTAATGTTTGTTCGGATTTCGAGCGGGTACAGTATGGGGCGATCCGGATGATCCAGTTTCCATGGCAACCTGGCAGAATAACGTTCGTTTTCAAATTTGATACAGTCTTGTTGATAAGTCTTTACAAAACTCTCCTCATCGTCCTGTTGTGGTAAACGTATTCCTAACGATTCTAGATTCCAGAATTTCTCGATCTCGCTTTCCTCTGCATGGTGTGAAGTAACATTCAGAAGAACTGATGAAGTCAAGGATTTCTCTCCGTTTCTTATTACCGGTCCAGATAACAAGTAACCAATTTTTGATGCTACGGCTGTAGGTCCATTCCCTCTTATCACTTGATCTTGAACTATATCCCAATAATAATCGGCTCCTATCAAGAGTGAAATTTCAAAGCAATCATCGTCATTTACCGGATGTGCGAGCTTTAAATTTTTCAAGTATGGCAAATTGCGTGTAAAGTATTTCGTCTGGTTTTGAAGTGGGACTGCAATATCTGGAACAATCAATGCATTAATGCTTACAATATCACCTTTGTCAGTATGTAGTTGAACGGTTGCTGTATCCAAATGGCGTATATTCTTCTCCTTGTCTCCAAAAGCTGACAGTTCAATTGTGTCCCTTCCGCTTGGTCTTATCTGTAATTTGTCTGCTATGCTCTGAGTGATGAATGAACGTTGGGCACCTTCGTCAAATAAAATACTTGCTTCTGTGATCTGTTTCCCGTATGATATTGGTGCGATAGCTGTTTTCAATAAAACACTTGTGTGTTGTGAGGTATACATTACTGCAGTTTCTGGTTCTTCTGTTTTTACCAAGCTTACAACGGTTGATTTCTCCTTGCTGTCCTGTCCTTTTCCATCTGTAGCTTGTTCCTCGCAAATACTGGTGTGATGTTTCTTGTTACATTTCTTACATCGGTTACGCGATTTACACTCGGCAACACCGTGGTTTCCTAGACAGTTGAAACATTTTTTCTTTTGCTTTACGATGTTCAGTCTTTCATTCACGTCAGAAATTATCGTGCAATCTCCCGGAAAATGTATACCAGTGCAGTAGATGCAAGGACGTTTTTTGTCATTGAAACGTGGATTGTTTGTATTGAAATTTCGCTGAGTTTTATTTCGAGCTTCGGTCAGAAATGTTGCGGTAGTATGTAAACCTTCGCGGTCGGTAAATTGTCCCGCTTCAAGAATTCTCGCTTCTTTTGTGATGGCTTTTCTGAGGTTGTTAAGAGTTATATGATCGCTATCATATTCACGGGCAATACTTTTTCTCGTTTCTACTGGTAGTTTACTAATAATTATAGGTACTAATAGCGCGCCATACATTTCTTGTGTTTGACCCAAACATTCAAGACCTCTTACGTACGTTTCTAGGTGGTCTCCGTACCTCCTTAGGCTGTTTAAATCATTTGACGGTGAAGGAAGATCCATTAAAGCTTTCATGTAGGCATGAATAATCTTTTGAGGCGATCCAAAACGCTCTTTGAGCAAATTAACGGCAGTGGTGTAATTGACATTTGTCAGTGCGAAACCTTCAATAGTTTGGGCGGCATGGCCATGGAGTTGGGCCTTCAAGTAACTAAATTTCTGTATCTCGGTCAAAGTAATGTTGAAATGAATAGTTGATTCATAGGAATCCCAAAATGTTTGCCATTGTAAAATTTCCCCATCAAAGTGCGGTAAATCAAGTTTAGGTAATCTGTGATTTTGACTGCTGTTTGATACTGAAGAAAAGCCTTGGTTGTACAAGTTATTTGTAGACTGCAAGTCACGATGGGTATTTTGCATGGAGCGAAAGTTATCGAAATTGGTTGGCTGTACATTAATTTCAGTTTCATTGCTGCGTATAACATTGGCATTGGTAAGCGATGAATTTGTGGGGTAAGATGGCATAAAACTATTTGCATTTGGATCTAGAGACGTTGATGCGACATTTTGAGAAATAGAATCAGAATATATTTTTCTAATTTTCCGAAGTTTGGACTCTAAATTAAACATATACTCATCAGACTCTTGAATTTCCTCTTCTACATCCTCCTCCGACGTTAAATCCAATATCTTTTCATTCAAATCCACGATAGTCTTCTGTTTCTGTTCAACTGCATCCGAAATAAGTTTCACATCGTCTTTGTCTAAGTCCGAATTCTTTTCAATCTCATCGAATTTCTTGAATAACTTTGTGACTTGCCCTCTGTGTCCTCTACGTACTGCTTTTAACTTCGATTCCATTGCTTCCGACAGTCACGGCACCATAAATGTTGTGTAAAGTAGATAAAATGCGTTGTGTATAGATCGTGTTTATTCTAACGTCTAGCCATTGCTATATAAGTAACGTCATAATTACATAAGTCAAGTAGCAACGTTAACATGTATATATTCGCGCTAAATTCCCGACATGCCCTTAAAGTGTCTTTCTAATACAACACAGGGTACACATAACGTGTTCTCGTTCACATATGAACATGATATTTGTCACTGGACGTTAAACCCTAATTCGTCAGCATCATCCAATTGGTTCTTTGCTTCTATTACTTAATCATATGTTGTTTACGAATTAAATCACTCTAAAGAAGTAAACGGAAAGGAGCGAATGCAGCTACATTTGGTTATTTAAAGTTTCAATTCATTTTATTCCGTTTAGTTCCTTTCTACATAAGTGCAGAGGAGAACTACAGCTGTCTATGGTGGTCGGTGAAGTCCATTTCGCGTTTTCGCGATTTCGCCTTTCATATTCTATAGGGCGAAAACGCGAAATCGCGAAAAGGCGAAACCGCGAAGTCGAAAACGAGAAATCGGTTTCGCAGTTTCGCGTTTTCGACTTCGCAATTTCGCGTTTTCGCCATATAGAATATGTAAGGCGAAAACGCTTTAGCGCTAAAACGCAAAATGGCATTAACCTGCCACTATAGTTGTCCGCATGTAAACTTCTAGAATTTGTCACCAATATAAGTACATCGCACTCCGTTACTGTTTCAACAGCCATCGGTGTTTCATGTGAGACTGTTGTATTCTTAAACAAGTATTATTTTTCTTTCGTTTTTAGCAATGTATCACTCTCTATTGTCCTTATATATTATTCTATATTCGGTTTCCATCCATATTCTCGTGTATAAGGGTCCGGATTGGGGGTATTGTTTATTTCCTGTATTCTTTAAATTGTTATGTCATTTTTTTCTACATTTTATTTATCTTACTCATTATTCTTTCTTTATTTTTCATATTTTGTCATCCCAATATATTTTACTTACTGATGTTAAGTTACATTACGACGTTTATCTCTGATTTATATACTGTTACATTTTGTACCAATGTAGATGACAAATTTGCATGTGTCATTCATGACAATTAAACAGAATCAACATGATATTTGCGATCATTCTTGGATGAAATTAATATTACTTTAATATTACACTTTTTGAAACCATTTTTATCAATTTTCAATTGCATGTGTTGTTTCCGTATATGTTATGCTTCATTGCTCATGTGTTGTTTTCGTATATTTTAGCCGCTCGTCTTGAGCCTACTCAATTGATCCGATAACACCCCATATAGCAATAAAATGCCATTCATTACTCTTAACAGACCAATTAACAGACCGGGTTTTATACATCCGACCCATTAACAGACCAGGTTTTAAATAAAGATTGATTTATGTCCCCAAAATACAGATTTTCGTGTAGATTTTTCACACAATGATATCAATATGGTTAATAAACATAATGCCTTTCTTTTTTCGATGTTCAACATATTGAATTATAGTATAAAATGACACATTGGTTAAATTAACTTGCATTATTACATTGGTTGCAATGAATTACATTGATTTCCCAGTTAGATAAAAACCGATAATTTCACATGTGAAATAAACGTGGTTATTTCACTCTCTGACGTCATACAACAATAGGCGTTGTCAAGACGTCGATAACGTCGGATCAAAACAAATTGTCAATGCGTAGGAAAAAGATATAGTTCCTTACATTTTCTACATTAATTTCATAAAAAAAAGCCATTTGCCAATGTAATAAAAAGAATAACTAATCGCCGTATTTGAATATCAAAAATAAGACAACTTGTGACCGAACGCCGCTATGGATTAAACTCGTGCTGCGCACTCGTTTAATCCATGCGTCGTTCGGTCACGCGTTGTCTTATTTTTGATATTCAAATACGGCGATTAGTTATTCTTTTTATTACATTGGCAAATGGCTTTTTTTTATGAAATTAATGTAGAAAATGTAAGGAACTATATCTTTTTCCTACGCATTGACAATTTGTTTTGATCCGACGTTATCGACGTCTTGACAACGCCTATTGTTGTATGACGTCAGAGAGTGAAATAACCACGTTTATTTCACATGTGAAATTATCGGTTTTTATCTAACTGGGAAATCAATGTAATTCATTGCAACCAATGTAATAATGCAAGTTAATTTAACCAATGTGTCATTTTGTGTACATTTTATGTGTGTAAAATGTGTATAAATTTATTGATGAGTAACCCGCCTTTTCATTTTATAGATCGTGCAACGAAGCTAGACAAATAATAATTACACCACTGAATTCAGTACATTGAATTGTTTTGTTAGACATGAATACTTTTTATGATGAAAATATATTTAGAAAGTTATACAATGAAACATGCTGAACTTTCAATGATTTTCTCGATAACACCTGATTAACAGATTTTAGCCAACCCGATTAACAGACCAGCCGCCGATATAGCCGCATCCTCAATATAGATTAACCGACCAATCTCTCGGTTAGCCGAGTGTCGGCCGTGTACCAGTGGAGTATTGGATATATCGAATCGAGATAGTTAAAATCAATTGGCGAGGACTTTAAAATTGATAATTTAACTATCTAGATTGGATAAATCCTATAATCAACGAGTAACTATGTAAGTCTGTTTCTATAATGATTAAAAAATAAATGATTAAAAAATAAACTTTCATTTTTTGTTAAACAAAAATCCCCTTCGAATGCCTTCCACATTCCACAATATTTGTCAATTTCTTGCCTGTTAGCATATTTTGATTCATCCAGTGAGATGATAAAGGTTATGACCCTTAAACTTATCCAATCATCTTCTGAGATCACCGGCAACCACACGTTGATTAATTTTTTTTATACAATGGATTCAGAAATGTTAACTTGCCACAGAATTAGAGAAAAAGTAATGCAAGGTTAATTAAAGAATTAAAAGTAATGGTATGACAGCAGAAAATAGATAAGTACCAAAAACAAAAATAGACATATCTGAAGCACTATACAGCAACAGAGTAAACAGTATTGCAAAATGGAAAATACACCTGATAAATTTCACACAAGAAGGTTTTTTTTTAATTTTTCATCAGGACCGCCCATAACCATAACATTAAAGTCAAGGATGTATAAATACCTCAAAACGTGAGGAACTATATGATCAAAGGAACCGATCTGGAACGTTTGAAATCCTCAGAACAAACCTGGAACGTTTGAAATCCTCATAACAAACCTGGTCCACAATTCCATATAGAAAAGAAAAAAACAAAGGAAAGGACCATTTAAGTCTTGTTTCAAACTATCATAAATTAGCGAATTGCTGTTTATCGTATAAAATGCACACCAATATAAATATGATTACAATGTATCAGTGCAGGATCTTTGTTTATTATGTTGCTAACTGTTTCAACTCCATACAATACATTTTTCCAACATTCAACTAAATATTTCTTAATTTCAGCGTTAGTTGCTATGCTGTATACAAAATTCGTAAAAATGTTAAGAAGCTCCAGGACAATCCCCGGAGATCCCAGCCTGACGCGGAGAGAGTAATCTTTCAATCCTCCGGCTATGGTAAAGGAGGATGTGCACAAATAGAAAAAGGCAGACGTTGTGGACCTGGACCAAACTACTGCTGTTGCAATGCTTTCTGAACAAACTGAAAAGGGCAATCTCAATTATTATCAATAAATTAAACTTATCCTATATTTTTGCCTTTTTTTATATTCATATATTGCCACATAGTGACACTTCGCAAATATTCCAAATGTCGCAACTACAATCCAGTTCCCTTTTCCCCGAGTGTGACCTATCGAATTAGACTTATCTCCGGGTTTGTACATACATGAGCAACACGACAGGTGCCACACGTGGAGCAAGATCTGCCTACCCTCCCGGAGAACATAAGACCCCTATTTTTTGGTTCGTGTTGCTCAGTCTTTAGTTTTCTATGTTATTTTTTGTGTACTTTTGTTTGTCTTTTCTGTCTCCCATGTAACGCGATTGAAACATCAACTATCTACAGTTAAGACAATTTTTGTACAGTATTGCCGCGTCACTTATTTACATGACATCAATTGACAATTGATGCTATTGGACGTACGCGCAAGCACAGACGGCATATGACAGATTTTAAATACATGTTTTAACGTTGTTTTCTGTCAGTTTCATTAGAATGGAGATAACAATATTGTATTTTAAGCTCCGACGGCATCAATTGGGGATTTGATGGTCGCAAATACCCGTTTACTGTCTCCGCTAACGCGTCGCCAGTAAACTTAATTTGCGACCATCAAATCCCCAATTGATGCCGTCGGAGCTTAAAATACAATATAATAAAATGTGATGCATATTGTTGTCAGTTATCAATCGAGATATTTAAGTCAATTTGTCCTGGACATTAACCTGTTAGTTGCTTCATTTATTTTATTTGTCATCATTTAACTGGACATTGCCGTTTTTACAACAAAAAAATACCATTGAAAAGCTGGAAGTAGATATAAGAAGATGTGGTATGAGTGCAAATGAGACAACTCTCCATCCATATCACAATTTATAAAAGTCACCATTATGGGTCAAAGTATGGTCTTTCACACGGAGCCATGGCTCACACCGAACAGCACGCTATAAAGGGCCCAAAAAAGGGGGAGATCCGTATGCGCCAAAAATGCGTCCTTTTGCACCACAGCTTTTTTTTCTCCAATGCTACGTTTGCGCAACCGGTTTTAAAATTACATGGTATCATTTGCGCCAAAAATAAAACATACGATTACGCCAATTAGAAGAAATATGACTTCCCTCCTCCTTTATTCGGGCTTGGAGCCGGCAGTTTACGTGGAAAATGTTGTTGGATGGTTACTTCCCAATTTAATGTATGTAGATAAACTCATCATAGATACCAGGACTAAATTTAGTATATACGCCAGACGCGCGTTTCGTCTACAAAAGACTCATCGGTGACGCTCGAATCCAAAAAAGTTAAAAAGGCCAAATAAAGTAAGAAGTTGAAGAGCATTGAGGACCAAAATTCCTAAAAGTTTTTCCATCTAAGGTAATCTATGCCTGAAGTAGAAAAGCCTTAGTATTTCAAAAAATTCAAAAATTTGTAAACAGTAAATTTGTTAATATAACCATATCAATGACAATTCATGTCAGCACAAAAAGTGCTTGTAACTTGTAACTAGTAGCGTGTAACTTCCCTTTATTGTAAAAAAACCCAACAACATTGAAGGATGAATCAAACAACAGATATTTATCAAATTACAAATTTCGGATCATTGACTGTGACCAAATAGATTTTTTTTTTACTTTTGCTATTTAACATGGTGTAAAAAGCAGAGGTGGAGGTTAATGCGAACGTACAACTTATTCAACCGAACCAGAGTGTGTTTGTTCCAGATCACGATACCTTGACCATGATATATTGTTCGCTGTTGTTTATCTTTTTGGATAATCTTTTCCCCAGGAAACGTATAAAAAGGGTAGGCATTCCGGCAATTTAAAAAAACAACACCCCAAAATATCCAATACCGATTACCGTGGACGAACCAAATCATTCAGGAATGTTTAGCTCAGGTATACTCCATACCAAAAGATTTAAAACACGTATATAAAACATTTCAGAACAAAAATTTCGAAAAAGAACAGCCAAAACAGATGAACGCTAAAACGTAAGAAGACAAATAATGCCAAATGAACGATATCTGATATACAATTTGATTACATTTTAAAAAGGATTAACTAAAGTGATGAGCTTTAAAGTTTTCACGTTTTTGGCGTATGGTATGAACTGGTATATGTAGATGCCATTTTATGTAAGTAATGTTTTTTATTTATACTCCATATAGTTTATGGCACGCCGTTATTATATATTTATTCAATTTCGGGATATCTTATTTAGTTAAATAAGATATCTTATTAACTAATTGAAATATCTTAATAACAAAATGAGATATCGTATATATTAATTGAGATATCTGAATTATTAAATAAGATATCTTATATATTAAATAAGATATCTTATTAAAATGTTTATAAAGATATCTTATTAAATATATAAGATATCTTATTTAAAATATAAGATATCTCTATTAATTTATAAGATATCTTATTAACTATATACAAATATAGCCTTTGTATGAGGTCGATACAAGGATATATTGACATGAAAGAAGTATATTGACTGAGGACGAAGTCTTTGGGTCGATATATCCTGTATTGACCTCATACAAAGGCTATATTTGTTATATTATTAATTTCCGACCATGTTTGTATCAAAGTCGTCATTTAGTTTTGTTGGAACTTTATAGATAGTACATTTTCTCCTTGACAATAACAACATATTAGTTGTTATTTCATTTACTTTTTTTTTCTTATGTATCTGAAGATTTTTTTCCGTCAAATAATCGATCACAGATATCATTTGTTTCAAAACGTTAAACAATATCCTGAAATTCATTACATGACGTCACAAAGTATATCGGTTTTTAGATATTCTAAAAATAACCGTGCAATATGCTTTTTGCTATCCTTCTCTACCTTCGAAAATATAGTTTAACACTAGAACACACCCGTGATATCGCGGGTCCGTGACTGATATATAACTATGCGTATGCCTTATTTTAGTATTGGTATTGTCATCTGATAAAGTCATGCCGATTATAACGTGTATAAGGTGCAAAATCTTTCTGTTTGAACCCGTCGACCTGGAACCTATCAATTATTGGTAATATTAATAATTTGGAAAACAAAAGGGCCTGGAATGGAGTATTTTTTACTCAACAGTATACAGCAAAATTCTAAATACACTGTTTGGTGGTGCGCCTGTCAGATGCGGAACGTACAGATAAGGTAATAGGTAACAGGTGAATATACTATTGGTATCGGTGTCGGACTCGATTCGGAACTTCTTAATTATTGGCAATATTAATTACGTGGAAAACAAACGGGCCTAGAGTGGTGTAATTTTTAATCAACACCATTGTACTATATTAGTTATATATAAAGTTGAATTCTTTGATTCATCGTTTTTACGTGATGACGGCTGACAAATTGGACCTCGTAATTTTAGTATTATAGATGTGACTATCCCTAAACGAATCAAATTTGTTAAAATATACGAATTAATAATATTGTAAGATATCTTTTATATAGTTTATAATAGAGATATCTTATTTACTTAATAAGATATCTCCATAAGTTAATAAGATATTTCTATTAGTTTATAAGATATCTCTATTAATTAATAAGATATCTCTATTAGTTTATAAGATATCTCTATTAATTAATAGAGATATCTTATTAACTTATACAGATATCTTATAAACTAATAGAGATATCTTATAAATTTAGAGATATCTTATTAACTTATACAGATATCTTATTAACTTATAGAGATATCTTATTAACTTATAGAGATATCTTATGTACTTATAGAGATATCTTATAAACTAATAGAGATATCTTATAAACTTTTAGAGATATCTTATTAACTTATAGAGATATCTTATTTAATTGGTTATTAAGATATCTTATTAAATATATAAGATATCTCCATAAGTTAATAAGATATCTCTATTAGTTCATAAGATATCTCTATTAATCAATAAGATATCTTATAAAGTATGTATTTAAAAGATATCTTTATAAAGAAGTAAGATATCTTATATACTTTATAAGATATCTTATTAATTAATAGAGATATCTTATTAACTTATAGAAATATCTTATAAACTAATAGAGATATCTTATTTACTTTCAAATTAAATAAGATATCTTATGAAAATTAAAGATATCTTAATACTTAATAAGATATCTTGTTAAATAAATAAGATATCTTCAAATTTGAATAAATATAAAAACGGCGTGCCATAATAGTTGATTCAAAACATAAAATCTGAAATCTTCTCTTTTTATGCCCCATCTACGATAGTAGAGGGGCATTATGTTTTCTGGTCTGTGCGTCCGTTCGTCCGTCCGTCTGTCTGTCTGTTCGTTCGTTCGTCCGTCTGTCCCGCTTCAGGTTAAAGTTTTTGGTCAAGGTAGTTTTTGATGAAGTTGAAGTCCAATAAACTTGAAACTTAGTATACATGTGCCCTATGATATGATCTTTCTAATTTAAATGCCAAATTATAGTTTTGACGCCAATTTTACGGTTCACTGAACATAGAAAATGATAGTGCAAATTTCAGGTTAAAGTTTTTGGTCAAGGTAGTTTTTGATGAAGTTGAAGTCCAATAAACTTGAAACTTAGTATACATGTGCCCTATGATATGATCTTTCTAATTTAAATGCCAAATTATAGTTTTGACCCCAATTTTATGGTTCACTGAACATAGAAAATGATAGTGCAAGTTTCAGGTTAAAGTTTTTGGTCAAGGTAGTTTTTGATAAAGTAGAAGTCCAATCAACTTGAAACTTAGTATACATGTTCCCTTTGATTAGATCATTCTAATTTTAATGCCAAATTAGAGAATTTATTCCAATTTCACGGTCCACTAAACATAGAAAATGATAGTGCGAGTGGGGCATCCGTGTAATGTGGACACATTCTTGTTTTAATAGTTTCTATTATATATATCTTTCAAACAATCAATTTGAAGAAAGGAATGTCTCGATATAGAATATATCATCTTACCATCATTATATCATTATACAATTAAGTAACAAAATATAAAATTAGGAAAGTACAACATTTACAAAAGGATGGATGCACACTTAGTAAACAATGAAATGCCTACTGTTTATTTTCACAAAACCAGTCCTCAAAATTGTCATGACAATGATGGTAATGAGAGGCTATTTTATAATTATTAAGACTATACATTTAAAAAGGTTAACCACATTTTCAAGGATGTCTTAAACAAAATTGTTTTCATTATCAAACACAACCACAATAGATGTAATGGTTACACACTATTTCGTCTAAGTTCTTTTGCTTTTGTCATCTAGATGTAGAAAGTAATTCAGTATAATTTTAAGTTGTTAATGTCTGTGTCATTTTGGTCTCTTGCGAAGAGTTGTCTCATTGGCAATCATACCACATTTCCATCTCAGATGACTATGATGATATTTACAATCTCGATGATAATATTTAGTGAGTAAGTTGACAATCCTATACATCGTATTGGTCAACCAATTCGTAAAGGTTACATTTGGTTTTATTTTTGTTATTCATTTATAGTATGAATAATCATAAAATAGCCTCTCAATACCGCCATTGTCATGATAACTGTTTGGACTGGTATTGTGAAAAAAAAATTGTATGAAGTCAAGATTATATATTCGTTACATAAGTGCTTCACTGTTTGTGAGGTCCTGTCGTTGAAGGAAAATGTTCGTTGTTGTTCTGCGGTTTGCATGTTGTGTCGACTATTATATTATTTGTTTGAACGTTTCTCTGTGATGGATTTTCTGGAGTGTGTTTGTGCAGTATTTCTGATAGTAGTGTTGTTATTTTAGTGATATTTTTTAACATTGTCATAAAAGCAAGATGTTTGGCTAGCCAAAACCCAAGGATCAGCCCACCATTTTTTTGAAATGTCATGTATCAAGTCAGGAACATGGCAGTTGTTACCAATTACTAGTTAGTTAGTTTCTATATATGTTGGCGTTTATTTTTGTGTTGCACGTTAGTGTTTCAGTTGTTCCCTTGTATTGTTTTTTTTTATTGTTGATTAGTTTCCCTCAGTTTTAATTTGTTACCTGGATTCATTTTACGTAATAGATTAGAGATCTTTCTACATCGGTATACTACTCTTGCCTTTATTTACTTGAGAATCATCAGAAATTAGTCTTCATAAGCCTTATTTCTTTTTTCTCTGAACCAAATTTTCAAAATTTTCATTAACTAGAAAGGGAAGTTCTGATCCTTTAATGATCTTTTCAAATTAACTTAAAAAGGTTAACCATATTTTCAGGGATGTCTTAAACAAAATTGTTTTTATTATCGAACACAACTACTAAAGAGGGACGAAAGATACCAGAGGGACAGTCAAACTCATAGAAATGGAAAGTACACAATTGGAAAGCTGAAATCACCTCTTTTGCCGTAAAGTTTCTTTTTTAACTGACCCGCATTGTAAATTTCTAGATGTAAGTCAAGATATATGAGGCATAACTTCACTGTATATGTAGTATCCTTTATCTCAAGTTCGATGTGATAGATTGGTTTAACATAGTCACCAAATTTTGTATTATTTAGTATTAGACTGAAATATCATCTTTAAACTTAAAGGATATTGCTAACTTCTTATCTTTCTTCCTAAGAAGTTCCGATATGAAGTCAGCTTCATGATAATAAAGAAACAAGTCGACAAGAAGAGGGGCACACTTGGTTCCCATTGGAATTCCGACTGTCTTTTGTAAAACACGTCCTCCGAACGTAATAAATATGTTGTCAATCAAGAAATCAAGCATCTCGATAATGTCAGTTTCCGAGATTTTTTTTGTTAGAATTATAGTGATTCTTTACAAAGTAGGATGTATCCCTCCCCAAGACAAGATACTTGTATCTACGCCCGCCATTGTTTTTAATGAACATAGAACATACATGATTATCCAAGTTTTCCTCTTTGGTAAGTGTCATGGGGTATATGTTGAGTTTCCAAATGATTTTTCAATACCTAATTTATTTATCAAGCAGTTTATGTACTGGCATGAAAATACGGATTTTTTTGTGTTATTAAAATTTGCTGTTACAAAATGATAGAAATTATATAAATTAAGGAATGTATCTCCCTCATGCAAAGCTCTGATTCCTTTCACGGATTTGACTATACTTTCTGGACCTTTTGGATTATAGCTCTTCATCTTTTTTATAAGCTTTGGATTTCAAATATTTTGGCCTCGAGCATCACTGAAGAGACATGTATTGTCGAAATGCGCATCTGGTGCAAGAAAATTGGTAACGTTAATTTTATTATGTAATGATATTTACACACAAAAACGATGTTGTATGGGGCGTTTTCTTCGGGGACAACAACACATTTGTAATGGAGGTAGGACAAGTGTTTTGCAACATTATGTCTAAAAATTGACGTAGCGTTGGTATTGTTAGACCTAATTAGTTTCTCAATCCAGATTTGTATCAACGACCTCACAGCCTTAATCCATTTGGAAAGAGTACATATGTAAGACATAATAGTGTCATGTGAAAAAGTGTCCACCTGGACAGTTTTTCATAGAATTTTGGTATTTTACAATGTCCATTGGCATGAAATATTGTCCCTCAAGTGGACAAATTTTAACTGCAAAAGCCCTGAAATAGTGTCCACCCACAAGGCAAGTATTCATAGTAGTATCTATTAAATTGTGTCCACCAAGGGAAGTAATACAAAAGTCATTAAAAAGTTTTAATATACTTGAATTTTGATAAAATCTAAACAACTGAATAGAAATTGCTTAATAAAGAAATGTAAACAAATAAATTATGGATGGAAGTGAATGTTAATATAATGACAATGACAGAAGGAAGTGTGTAAAGTATAAAATCAAATTTGAACAATTTTACTGTATTAAATATAAGAAAAAGACAATAGAAAATATAGAATTTCGGTATTAAATAATGTCCATTGTAATGAAATGTTGTCCCCTAAGTGGTCAGCATTTTACATTAAAAGAGGGACGAAAAATACCTGAAAGATACCTGAGGGACCGTCAAACTCATTAATCGAAAATAAACTGACAACGCCATGGCTAAAAATGAAAAAGACAAACAGACAAATAGTACACATGACACAACATACAAAACTAAAGAATAAGCAAAACGAACCCCACCGAAAACTAGGGATGATCACAGGTGCTCCGCAAGGGTAAGCATTACATTAACAGTTATGAAATGTGGTCCATCTACAGGACAATATTGTTTAGTTATTGTTATTTAATTGTGTCCTAGGAAAATAAAACTGAAAAACACATGTTACTTGTTTGAATTTAAATCATTATACATGTTTATATAATAACAAATATAAATAAGAAGAAAAGGATGTCAAAGTAACAATGTATTAAAGTTCGCAATTATAAATTAAATATTCGTCTAGTAATACCAGGGCAACTGATTATATCTTTTAATACTTTAATTATATCAAATAGTTATGAAAAGTACCAGGATTATAATTTTATACGCCAGACGCGCGTTTCGTCTACATAAGACTCATCAGTGACGCTCAGATCAAAATAGTTAAAAAGCCAAACAAATACAAAGTTGAGGAGCATTTAGGACCCAAAATTCCAAAATGTTGTGCCAAATACGGCTAAGGTAATCTACTCCTGGGGTAAGAAAATCCTTAGTTTTTCGAAAAATTCATAGTTTTGTAAACAGAAAATTTATAAAAATGACCATATCATTGATATTCATGTCAACACCGAAGTGCTGACTACTGGGCTGGTGATACCCTCGGGGACGAAACGTCCACCAGCAGTGGCATCGACCCAGTGGTGTAAATAGTTATCAAAAGTACCAGGATTATAATTTTATACGCCAGACGCGCGTTTCGTCTATATAAGACTCATCAGTGACGCTGAGATCAAAATAGTTAAAAAGCCAAACAAATACAAAGTTGAAGAGCATTGAGGACCCAAAATTCCAAAAAGTTGTGCCAAATACGGCTAAGGTAATCTACTCCTGGGGTAAGAAAATCCTTAGTTTTTCGAAAAATTCATAGTTTTGTAAACAGAAAATTTATAAAAATGACCATATAATTGATATTCATGTCAACACCGAAATGCTGACTACTGGGCTGGTGAAACCCTCGGGGACGAAACGTCCACCAGCAGTGGCATCGACCCAGTGGTGTAAATAGTTATCAAAAGTACCATGATTATGATTTTATACGCCAGACAGGGAGAAAGGGGGTAGGAGAAAGGAGAAAAAGTTGGAGAAAAAAATAAAATATGAAAAAATAAAATATCTCTCTTTTTTCCGGTAAATTAAAAAAAATAAAATAAGGAGAAGAGGGGTAGGAGAAAGGAGAAGAGGGGTGGGAGAATGGTTCCCCCTGTCCTCCCCCTCATTGAGGACCCAAACTTCCAAAAAGTTGTGCCAAATACGGCTAAGGTAATCTACTCCTGGCGGACACATTATCCTGAGAAACAAAAATGTCCACCTGGACAGAACTGTAGTATTAAATAATGTCCTGGTTCATGGATACTTTTTCATACCTGAGGACATGTTTCAAAAAAAAATTGTGTCCATGGACATTATTTACTATGGACATATTTCATGGGGGCACTATTAAATCTTACACCTACTATACGTCTTCTTAATAAGTTGTATTTCCATTGATGGATTAGGCTCACGATATATCGAACCTCTGGATAACAAATTTCAAAGGGAAGTGTTACTGACAATGTTGAGGTCTGGTTATAACGTGATAATAATGTTTTTATTTTGCAATGCCGATCTATTGTAAACGTATTGCCCTCCCTTTTTTCAGTAGTCCAGTAATACATTGTGATTTTACAATTACAGTTTTTATCTAATAAATCATGTAGAAATAATATTCAAAATCCTTCTATGAGATGAGTCATTGTAAATTATGACGGTTATAAGTTTTTAAGTGTCGTGCAGACAGATTTTAACTTTACCGCTTCCTTATGAATGGGGCCATAGAAAATATAAACACCATCAATCTAGATTAAGTTATCTTTTCATATAGATAAAACCTAGATTATACTATAATTTGCAACAATCTGTCAATACGTATACTAATAAAACCGTGTATATTTCTTTTTGATTGTTTTTAGTGCATATCATTCTGCATTGTTTGTGATAATACATGTAGAAACAAAATAACAAAAATACCGAACTCCAAGGAAATTCATAACGAAAAGTCTCCCATCAAATGGCAAAATCAACATAATTAAATGCCCAAACACACCAAAGAATAGAACACAACTGTCATAGTCATGTAAATACTATTTTAGATATCATTACCAAGTTTCATCACTGATCTCATCTTGATGTAATTTCTTGTATATTTAAATTCAATTAAATATTAAAAAAACCTATTTGGTTTACTATGGAATCAAATGTGTTTCAAATACGCTTAAAATCATTGATACAAAAAGTTGCAGAGGTAAATAACGATCGTTTGAAGTAACTCTGTAGACATTTTCGCGGGTAAATGGGATAAAGGTAAACATGTGCATAGCTTGTCTTCACCATGTTAACTGATGGTTATTGGGAATATAGTTGCTATGTTACGGCAAGTGCTTCATCGTAGTCTATGTTGAACACGTAGCTTGTCGTAAATTATAATGAAGATGTAACATAACAAACTGAATCCTAATTTTATATTCTAGTTTTACATGTGACGTCACTTTTGGGAATTTTGGGTCCTATAAGCTCTTCAACTATGTACTTGTTTTACTTTATAACTATTTTGATCTGAAAGTCACCGATAAGTCTTATGTAGGCGAAACGCGCGTCTGGCGTATTAAATTATAATCCTGGTACTTTTCATAACTATTTACACCACTGGGTCGATGCCACTGCTGGTGAACGTTTCGTTTCCTTGAGTATCACCAGCCCAGTAGTCTGCACTTCGGGTTTGATATGAATATCAATTATATGGTCATTTTTATAAATTTCGTGTTTACAAAAGTATGAATTTTTCAATATACTAAGGATTTTCTTATCCGATGGATATATTACCGTAGCCGTATTTGGAATTATGGATCCTACATGCTCTTCAACTTTGTACTTGTTTGCATTTATAACTATTTTGATCTGAGTATCATTACTGATGAGTATTATGTAGACGAAACGCTTCTGGCGTATCAAATTATAAGCATGGTATCAACTGATAACTATTTTTACAACTGGGTCGATGCCACTGCTGGTGGACGTTTCGTCCCCGTGGGTATCACAAGCCCAGTAGTCAGCACTTCGGTGTTGACATGAATTTCAAAATATGGTCATTTTTATAATTTACTGTTTACAAAAGTATGTTTTTTTCGAAATACTAAGGATTTTCTTATTCCATGCATAGATTATTTTAGCCGTATTTGGCACATTTTTTTGGGTTTCAATGCTCTCCAACTTTATACTTGTTTGGCCTTATAACTTTTTTGATCTGAGCGTAACTGACGAGGCTTATGTAGACGAAACGCGCGTCTGGCGTACTAAATTATAATCCTGGTACTTTTGATAACTATTTGTAGTGTTTATATATTCGTGTGACGCATAGTTCATAATTCGATCGTGGTGTACTTGTAAACTGTCGTAATTTAGAGGCAGTTGTCCGTTATTATTCTGTGGTTTACATTTTGTAATATACTAGTATATTACTTATTCATGTAACTCTTTGTCCAGAGTGTTCTTATGTTATTTTGTATCGTGTTTCTGTCACGTAATGTTGTCATTTTAAAATTATTTTTAATATTGCCATATAAGCGAGAAGTTTTAACCAGGTTCAACTCACCATTTTTCCTTTAATGTCCTGTAGCGATTCAGGAATATGTCAGTTGTCAAATAGTTCGTTTCATGTATGTTGGTTTTTGTAGCAGTACAGTGTTTCTGTTGTTCCGTTAGTTTCTACTTATATATGATGTGTTTCCCCCGGTTCTGACTTGTTTCAGTCAAATCGATTGATGACTATTGAACAGCAATATACTACTGTTATCGTTATATATTACTTGGAATCTGTTTGTTTTTGATTACTTGACGTATCTGAATGACATTGGTTGTGGATCAACTACAATCCCCTTCCCTTTCATGAATTTGACCTACCGAATTAGACTATTTACCGGATTTGTAATCACATAAGCAACACGACGGGTGCCACATGTGAAGCAGGATCTGCTTACCCTTCCGGAGCACCTGAGATCACCCTTAGTTTTTGGTGGGGTTCGTGTTGTTTATTTTTTAGTTTTCTATGTTGTGTCACGTGTACTATTGTTTTTCTGTTTGTCTTTTTCATTTTAGCCATGGCGTTGTCAGTTTGTTTTAGATTTATGAGTTTGACTGTCCCTTTGGTATCTTTCGTCCCTCTTTTGGATAAATTGGCGTGTTTAAGTACCGTGATAAGACACGGACATTTAACTTACTTTGAACTTTTGTAGTATTTCCTGACATATATGCTTCGATTTGATACTCATGATATACATGAATGTAGAAATCCGCGTTCCTTTTCTTGCCAGTAACACCGGATACATTTATCAGAGCCTACCTTTATCCTTCGTAAACAAATCAGTAGTGTTGGCATGAATGACTGTCCAGTCATAATCAATATTAATGAATATGATAGCACAAATTGCAACTTTAGAAGCAATAATTGTACTTTTTAATATGTACTTGTAAAAGGAAATGTTTTGACATATTTTATTGTTACAGCTGAACACAGGAAATTTGTTTCCTTGTACTGTTATCGTTTTGTTTTAGTTTTACATGTAAAAGACTTATTTTCACTTTTTTGAGTTGTTTAATATAAACTCATTATAAAAGATACAAGGATTGAAAAATTGTACGCTAAACGCGCGTGTCGTCTACAAAAAACTCACCAGTGACGCCCAAATCAAAATCCCTTCAGGCCAAATAAGGGACGTGACTAAATTTAGAGATAATTACAGTTTTATAAATATAATTATTAGATCAATTAGCTGTTTTATAAATATAATGATTAGATCAATTAGCTATTAAAAAAAACCAAGCATTATTCATGCAGCAATGAGTAAATTTTAATAAATCTTATGTAAACTTTACAAATAGATAGAAGCTTGTATCTATTATTTTGCTTTCTGATTCTTTGGCCTTTTCTCTCTCTTTAGTGTTGTCATGGTGACAAGTTTGAAAAGACAAAAAAGAAAGCAAAATAGATGTAGTATCTCTAATTGATACGTGGGCATACTGGTCAACATGATACACATCTCTTGCTATAAATATACCATCCATAAACCGTTTCAAAAGTTATATAAAATTGAGAAAGGAAATGGT
Organism: Mytilus edulis; assembly: GCF_963676685.1. Lineage (NCBI taxonomy): Eukaryota > Metazoa > Mollusca > Bivalvia > Mytilida > Mytilidae > Mytilus > Mytilus edulis. The sequence continues at coordinate 3,326,717 of NC_092351.1, forward strand.
GAATATGTCAAAGCGACAACCACCCGACCATAGAGCAAACAACAGCCGAAGGCAACCAATGGGTCTTCAATGTAGCGAAAATTCCCATTCATAAGTCACCCATAAAGCCAGTAACAGACTAAAACCAATAATAATGTAACACTGACATGAACGGACCAGTAAAATTTATGACATATCAATTTTTAGAGTAACTGTTTCACGCCAAGTTATGTTGGGAAATTAGAGAATATTTTCGCTGTTTGTATTTGGGTTTTATATGCTGATATTAGTTTTAATTATCTTCTCATTTTATTTAATGAGTTTGATATTAGTTTTCTTATTAAAGTTATATTGATAGTTGACAGCATTAAAATGTTGAAAACACTATAAATAGTTACACTTCTGGACCATTTGATATTAACCTCGGATTCTGATCTGATAGTGTTCGAGCTGCTCAGTCGTTTTTTTTTATCTTGTATTTTTGTAAACTGCATGTTCGTTTTTCATTTTATGTCAATGCATTGTTAGTTTGTCTTTTCGTACACAATGTATTTAAGTTTTCAATTGAAAACCCCGATTACAATATCATTTACCCACAATTATCGACAAAATCAACACATTAATAAACGCTATAGCCAATCAACATCACATATGAATAAACGATAGCCAATCAAAGGATTTTACAAGTATTTGTATAAAAGGAGCACACATCTTAACTTGTTGTTTAATAGTCTGGTTGCATTTAAATTGTATGGAATACAGAAATGAATATCCAAACAACTTTATTGAGTATATTCGTTTGTGGTAAGTTAAATGAAAGTTTTGAATGCTATCAGTTTCATATGTTATAGTTTTAATTCGTTATAAGTCTTTATAAATGCATATATTTACATATACGTTACCCAATATATTGTGTCGCAATCATCAATAACGTGATTTGATGATTTCTGTCAATGGTCGAGGGCGTGGTGTTTTGTATTTGTCTGTAAAATTTCTGTATTCATTAAACATTCTTTGGCAATCATACAACACCTTCTGTTTTTTGTAAGCAATATTTTCTAAAACTAAGTAACATATGATTTGTGTCTTATTTAAAACAAATACACATTTTGATAACTTACATATATTGACAAAATATGACCATAATGAAACCATTTGTTTGCAAAACTAAGACTATTAATCTGTTTAATCGATAACGACAAATATGCCAAGGAAACAAAGGAACGCATATTTTGTTTTCAAATCACATCGTCTTAATTGACCAGATGAATTACTATTATAATTTTCAAACATAATATAAAAATAAATAGACCATAAAAAAGTAAATTGTTTCATGGGTTGATACTCAATGGGCTCTACTTTCTAGTAAACAAAGCATATCACTAGCTGATCTGTTTCAATTGAATATAATTTTTATTAAGATATTAAAGTCTTGCAAATATTCGCGATTTTTTATATCTTCATGAAAAGCACACATATAAGCCTGTACATTTTACATGTAGTTCCTAATTACTGCAAATTTTACCTTTTATGTTGTGCACGTGCTTGTTATTATTGTCATTTTTGTAAGTTTGAAAATCCATTTGGTATCTTTCGACTCAACGTTACATTAGTCGTATGTTGTAAAGTCTGACAAACACGTTTTTGCGTTTTTTGATAAAGTTTCTGTCGGTTTTGTGATTTATTGTTTTAATTGATTGCGTATTGATTGGCTAACAGTATACATATCCGGATCGATATTTGAACTTGATACTTATGTGCTGTTTTAAAGTTTTTGATCTACGTTTTGTCTTTAAACCTTTGTAATTAACCACTAATGTTCATCATTACATCCATCCGGTTCGTTGACCTTCAACTCTTATCGGATATATCGTTAATGTTCTTTTTATGTTTAAAGTTTATTTACTTTTGTAATATACATGTAGTTAATAGTTGTATATTTTAGACGTTTATAAAAAGTGTCAGTTATCAAATGGGGAATTAATGAATGCATGTTAATTTTAAGACTATGGACTATTCTGTTCTTAAATCAAGAAGTAAAAATCCATATGACTTCTTTTGCATATAGAACAAGGAAAAAGAAGAAAACTTCTGTTTATTTTTCAGCCCCCGGCTATTGTCTGCTCTATGGTCGGATGGTGATCTCTTTAATATTCCCCATTTCCATTCTTAATTTTATCATAGTAGGTCCGGTAATGGCCGATTTTGGCCTCAAATTTACGGTTCATCTAACGAAAGTTTTTGGACACTTTTTAACCACTTAAGTGTCTATTTTAATTGATTCGATTAGTTTATGGGAAAAATTTTAACTGATTTAGTCATTAAAAACGCTCTCATTCAAGTTTAAATATGAAAACTCTATCAAATATGCCAAAAAACGTCACTTTTCAGATGGTTTTTGTCAAAAATGAAAGTGGCCGCATCCGTGTTCATCCTCAACCTTTATATATGTTTTGTATTTTCATGATATGCAACTTGCATTTCAATACTATGAATGAACACGAATGCGGCCACTTTCATTTTAAACGGAAACCGTCTAAAAATTAACCAAAATTCTAAAATTTTGAAGATTTCAGTAATTTAGCATGACTTAATGATGCTAGAACGCGATATTTCTGCATTGTATTGTCAAAAACACCTCATATTTATGTAGCAGAAGCATTTTACTTTCCAAAATATAGCTTATAGATTACATTTTCACAATTTTCTAAAACTGCTATATTTTGGGGCCAAAAAGGGGTCTTACTGAACCTACTCCTTTAGATTTAGTACTTCTATTAAATTAAACGGCAATCTATGTTTAAATTTCGAAAGTCGATTAGGAAGCAAATCAAGTCAACAGGCAAACACTCTGGGAGGGGAGGGATGAATAAAGGAACTTCAATAAGAAAGTGAATTGGTGTTCGCAGGCTTTCATCCCCCGTCACGAGAACTTATACTCTTTCATTTTTTTTCAATTGGGAATAGGACAAGTCCACAAAACAACAAATTAGACAAAATACAAGTAAAAAGTAGTATTTTGTAGACGAAACGAGTATCTGGTGCACTCATAATTTAATCTTGGTAGGTATCACGAGTTTACCGACATATTCAAAGTGCATGCAAAATAAACAAATAAAAACTGAAAAAATTCTTTCATAATTATTATCATTATTAGGTCTTACCTCTTTTCTGTGGATAGACCTTTAGATTTTGTTCACATTATTAGGTCTTTTCACCTTTCCATTGGAAGACCTACTGATTTTGTTCTGATTATTAGGTTTTTCCATTGACAGATCTTTAGATTTTGTTCTAATTATCAGGTCTTTCCACTTTACCTTTAGATTTTGTTCTAGTTATTATTATTTTTTTTTCTTTCGCGGTCTTATTATTGTACAAGATGTCGCTTTGATGTTTGGTATATGATATCGAACAGTTTTTGCACTTTTGAAATTGATCCTATTTTACAGACCACTTTTTCTTGTAACAGTTATCTCCGCAAACACTGTTTTTCTTGTGTCAAATTTATTTTACCAAATTGCTCTTAATGATGTTGAGTTTGGTTTTCACCGCAAAGTTCCGGAGACTCCATATGGGAGTTATTTCCCCTCATGCGTTTGATATAAGTGATATGCATTTCTAACTGGTAAACAATAATTGATAGAGACATACAGCCTTTTTATTTGAGGTCTTTGGTCCAAAGAAAATATAGATCAAGGTCAAGGTCTAAATTTGGTTCATTATCACTTCTATTTGTAAACCGTACAATATATTAACAACATATGCATACTAAATTGTAATTTGCAATATGTCGTAACTCCTATATTTTGGTTGAAAGGGTGCTTAGACAAAAAAATAGGAGTTTTTGCCTCTCTTATATTTAGAATTATGCATACTGTGATATACCTCATTAACTATACAATTAAAGACCAAGGGTCTTTTGCTTTGATGTCTTTGGTATATGACCTTGCTATTGAGTTCAAGGTAAAATGTTAGTTTGACGTTCTTTTATTTGCCCTTTGCCTTTAATTCATACTTATACACCATAAAGCCATATGACTGTAGCATTAGGTATCTAGCCATATGACTTTGTAAAAGCTAATCGGAAAGTGACCTTGTGCAAGGCAGAAGGGACACTTTTTGTACTTATTTTAGGTGAAAGGTTATAGAACAATTCATTTTTGAAAGCAGTGTCAAATAAACTATCAAATAGTACCAGAATGGAAGGAAAAATTACCTCCCTTATTTCAAACAGAATTGTAAAGAAATCATATACTTTTGGAATCAGCAAACAATAAGATTTCATAAGACACTGGAAATGACATTAAAAACCTATTTTTGACATTGTCAAATTAGAAATAATCCTTAGAAGTGACAGGACCTTCAATTGTTCTCTGATCAATTGGTATTTAATTATTATTGATATCATCAAAACAAAACTCAAAATGTACACAAACACTGTACATTTTAAAACGATTACACATTTATGTCTTTAAAAAGGTCAGATCAATTTCAAATAACAATTGACTTACTATTCCGTTGCTTACACAATTTCAGTATTGTTACCAAAGAGTTCTGATGGAACACTGACTTACAACTATTTTGATGAGATGGCGCAATCTTACTGTGCGAGTCAGTCATCAGGCTGGGTGTTTGCTCTTCGACGAGACTGTGCGAGGGGAGCGGATACATGCAACAATATATGTGCTAGTGCAAAGAATGCAATACTGGCTTCAATTAGTAATCAGAGAACACGGTGAGTATCAACTTTATTAATCTTTTGGTGGAAGAAGACGTCAAGTCTTCTGAAGACCTATAGGACCGACTTTAAACTCATTGAGCCTCTGTATGCCGCAATTGTTTCTGTGTATTACAATTTCATAACAACTTAAGATTCCTGACACCGATTTTACACATGATTAAGCAACTGAATCATTTAATTTGTAAATTAGGATTGAAAAACAATCACTATCGTAAATATGACCATCCACATGAAATCCATGAACGTTTTTTGTTTACTTGTAACCGGATGTTTTTACTGTAGACATTTGTAGTACGCATGCGTGAATTTGGTATCGGGACAACTCGCCCTGTTTACAAGTTCGGCCTTGAAGTTACGAATTTAGTAAATAAAAAGGATCTATTTCTTATTAAATTGGTGTCTTTATTCATTGTTTTCCTTGTCATGTGAAGTAGATGCCTTTCTACTTCAAATGGTTTGAATCTATTTATAAAATTATTCAAGACTCAGTTGACAAGAGCAGTAAGTTACTGTTGGGAGAATTTGATTAAACTCTAAATGCTCATAGAATAAGAAATATAATTGAAACTGAATGTACCTCCTTCTGAATAATTTATTGCAATATAAATATAAATCACTTTTGACAAGAGAAATCTGACTTTTGTCAGAAATATTTTTTTCACATGTGCAAAGGTAATCACGTGTGGCGGCCATATTGGTTTGTTTACAAATATGTGAAGAAGCCTGTAGAACCATGACCTAAACATAAATAGTCTCTGAAAGCGTAAACTTTATGCAATACTATTTTATCAATCATGATTATTTTCATAAATTTAAATTTGATTATTTAAAGAAATAAAATTATAACAATTACGATTTTAGATAAGAGATTCTACTCAGACATGCTGTGATCTATTTATAGCCAAATAAGTTTACCTGTGTGAAAATGTAAATAATTTGTTTACTAAACAAGTAAAGACAAATTATGGATGGAAGATAATAATTTACATAAATATTTCAGGACATTTGTTTGATTTTGATAAATATTGGATTTAAAAACTGCAAGTGGAAACAAATTTAATCATTAGCTACATAATCAGCTGATAATTTTTCTCCAAACATCGTGGTGATGTAACTGATAAAAATCACTCCATCAATCCTCCAGCCCTTTCACATATTAAGCAATAGATCTACTTATTATTGTAGAATATTCATTGAATATACATTCATCGTCTAATTGAATATATCGGGTAATCGGATATTTTTAGCTGAAATTTTGGGTATCCGATTGTCCGGAGTCTACCGTACTACCATAAACATGATAAAGATAGTAAATAGTATTTTTTTTCACTAATTTATTGACATGATACTGGTTGTAACATATTTTATTTTGTATTCAGGTTGGGACCCCCCCCCCCCCCCCCCCCAATTATGAGTGGTGTCCCTTAAATAAGGGACTGTTCCTAAATCAAGGGGTCATTTTACTGTTGAAAAAAAAAGAAAGAACATTTTTAAGATTTTTTTATTAAACTCAAAAGTGGGAAAATTCTTATATTTGGAACAACTTTTCTAAATGAGGGGTCAAGTTAATAAAGAAGATATAAGTTTAGAAACAACAGAAAAATCTTTTGACATATTTTGACCATTAAGTACTTAATAGATGCATAGTTCTTGGGGGAAAGTTTCATCAAATAATATGAAAAAAATTGGCTCATTTTTTACAGTGGGTTGTAATGTTCTTCCAATAAGGTTACCCCTCATTTGGAGTGTTGTTCCCAACCTGTTAAAGGTCCATCTTTGTGTGCATAATTCAAAATTGGAAATTTCAACAAGCATCTAATATTCTTACGCAAGAAAAAAAACACTGATCTGCTAGCTTCATCTCTTCTACCGATTTAATAACTAGAATCATGCAAACAGACTTAAGAAAAAGGCATGTAAGTTCATCATACAAATATGACTTTTTCTAGACAATCCAGATCGTGCAAAATACTTCGCTTAAAATTGTAACCTTAAAATTGTTGTTGTGCACTAAAAACCCCTATGGGAACTTTCAAAAGTTGGCGGGTATGTAACAAACTTTACTATTTTTATGCTCCATTTATGGGCATTATGTTTTCTGGTCTGTCCGTTCGTCCTGCTTCTGGTTATAAAGATTATGGTCGAGGTAGTTTTTGATGACGTTGAAATCCAATCAACTTGAAACTTAGTGCACATGTGTTCCTTATGATATGATCTTCTTAATTTTACTGCCAATTTAAAGATTTTACCTAATTTTCACAGTCCACTGAACATAGAAAATGATTGTACGGATGGAAAATCCATGTACTTATGACCTTTTCTTGTTTGAAGAAAAAAAAATACATCATAACGATAATGGATCAAAGCAGCCTTGGTAAGTGGTGCTGCTTTTGTGGTAATTCAGGTTACCTTTTATTCACCTTCTTCCACCTCAGAGCTATCAGCTCTTTGATTATATGATTTTACATATAATTGTATATATCAATGATTTATACTGCAACTAATTGTGTTTATTTCCTAAATTTAGTAATACAGCTATGTTTTGTGCAATGTCAATTTCATTATGGATCACATTTCCACAATCAGGGGTTCTTAAAGGAAGAAAATAAGTTTGAAATTAGTTTTACAATTTAAATAGCTATCAATGTATTAATTTAAGTTGCAACATAAAAAACAATATTAAGTCAATGTCAGAAAAAATATAAACTTTTTTGTATTCGGCGCAAAACTTTGGAAGAGCTCGACAAAACCTCGCCCTTCCCCAGTTTCTCAGACTCATACAAAAAGTTGTATTTTTCTTACATTGACCTAATATTGTATACTAAGTTACGTTTGATTTTACAGACATTTAACTATATTAAAGACATACCGGGATAATTTCTTCTTTTATTCTATTTTCTATGAATTTTGTTAATAGTATTCACTGGGATATTTTATCGTCCCTCTTTACTACAAAATAACATAATGTAGACTTACATTAAAGGTCTCTTCGAGTTATACTCTAATTTATGGTCATCTCAACTTAGTTGACATGTAGTCAGAGTCTGTCGAGATACTACATTTTTTTTGTTGGCTATTTTAAACATGTATTGCATACTTATTAGTTTACACGAATACCAACGAAGAAAGCAAAACGAAAACATTACCATTGTATGCTTTTTTTCAATATTCTATTTTTCAAATTAAACTAAATTAGCTGCCAAAGATATCAAACAATATAAGTCATAAATATTCATAAATATGTTTAAATGAAAACGATTTATCCTCGTTTCAAAAAAGAAGTTTAAGATATATTTTCTTGTTTTAACTGTAAAAATGAAAGTATCAGCAATATGTTCATGTATGTCAATGACTACTTCTGTAGCCATGTTTATTAAGTAAATTTCGAAGTGTAAATATATCAAAACAGCAAAGTTAATGAATTATAGAGATGTGTCATTGTGTACATATGCCAAAGGAAAACTCAATTTACTACATTATTACTTATTGTTTAATAGAAAATGGGGATTTTGTGACAAGTATAAACAATTTTTTTTGGCATAAAATCCAGAGACTTTAACGTGTTACCAATATCTAAATTTATAAACGTCATCATTGCTAACACGGCATGCAAAAATCCTCTACCTATCCAGCACAGCATTGTCAAATATTTGAGAAAAAATGGGAATGGCTGTGGAATTTTTATAAAATTTCAAATAATTTAGCATTGAAACAAAAAAAGGGTCCATAATTCTTAAAAGTAAATACACAAGTAAAAGCTTGAATATGAAATTCTCTATATAGGCACACTGTTTACTAGTTTCTCAATTTAGATATCAAAACATGATAAAAAAATGTTATAAATCAATTCGATCAAAATAAGTTTTTAGCTGAGGTTTAAAAAGTAATATCACAAACATACTGAACTCCGAGGAAAATTCAAAACGGAAAGGCTCTAATCAAATGGCAAAATTAAATGATAAAACAAATCAAACGAATGGAAAAAAACTGTTATATTCCTAAAAGTGCTCTGGTACTTTCATTGTCTCAAGCTGTCGGAAAATTGAAAAAAGCTGCTACCTAATCAAACTGTCTCTCATCGTGCATCTCCGTCTGTTTTTTGTTGTTGTTGGAATCATCAGTAGTTGTGTAGAGCCTGAACAGCGAGATAATCCAGGCACGTGCATGTTTACTTGTTCCTGTATGTAAGCAGGGCCGATACAGTATAAAATAAAAAAAAATTCTTTGAATTGCAAGCTTTCTCGTCTTGGTGATAACACATGCTGCTGTATTTTGCATTTTTTGTATTTTTCTTAATGTCGTACATGCGGCTGTTGTGATAAAGTAGCGAATTCAAAGCATCAGATATTTCAGATATAGCATGACAGATTACAACAACATGTTTTTTTTATACTTTCAGAGTCAGTTGCTTCGATGGATACCATGTTGGTAAAAATCATAATAGAATCCGAGATAACCCATCGACTGCACAGCCTGATTCCAATACAGTTATTTTCAAGACCTATGGTTACGGTAGTGGTGGATGTACCTGGAAAGCTAACCATTGTGGTCCAAACTACTGCTGTTGCAAGGCATTCTAAAAAGTCAGAGAAAATAAAATCTCAGTTACCGATGAATTAACCTATCACGTATTGTCTTCCCTTGTTTCGACATTTTCCCAGATAATTGGAATCCTCTTGTATTATCTATAAGTACAAATAAAACTTTATCTGCTAATGTGTACTTTATTTTCATGATTTTATCATATACAGTTATAAAAATCATATAAGAAAAAATCATTTAATCCATAATATGGTATAGTAGGTTTTGGAAGAAAACAATGCCAATGTTAAATGTCGAAGAATCTAGAGAGACTAATATTGCCGGAAAGTTTTTAATGATTATATCACAAAAACAAGGACACAAACCTGTATTTTAAAAAGCTTCGTGTTATTAAGCAAAGGGGCGAACATCCTTAAATCTCAAAAATTCACTTTTAACTGATTAATGTCGTAACCTGACACACTCTATAGACTGCACTTTGTAAATACACTTGTTTCAAAATCGGGGAGATATGCAATATTCATAAATATGTTATTTGCTAACGTTCTTGTCCCCTGAAACGATCTCTGTGTTTTATATCATAGAGACAGAACTCTTGATGTTACCAGTATAGAAAAAATGGTATCGCCGTAAATTTAATTCTTAGGAAGTCCAATACTGGAGGTAGGGGTAGTATATAATTTATATAAGAAATTCAGGATATATAAATCTTGAAAATATGCCACACAGCCCTATATTTTTACCTTTGAATAAAGTTGTATTGCATATCATCTTCCGTTCTGGGATATATTTTTTTCACGAAACTTCATAGTAAAAGTGTCACATTTTCAGTCGCAAAGGCAGTTCCTATTGGAAATTGCATTGCTAATATTTACCGAATTGCAACCAGGTTCATCATAACAAAAGAACAAACATGGCTGTATTTTTACCTCAAAAACTATGTGAGTACAGGCTTATCTGTGCAGTTCAACAATTTTAAGGTCTGGTACCCACCAGATATATAAAAGTGAAATGGATTTGTTGTTTTAAAAAGATAAAATATTTTAAAGGGCTTTTTTCCGTTCTTGCTGAAAGTGTAAAAATAAGACTTAGTTGGGATACAATTATGATATGTTCCTTCTCAAGTAATAACTGCATCATATTGTATTGATTGTCCTTGATTGACATGGGCAATGACAGAAAATAGATATGTTTACTTATATGTTAGACAATACCTGGTCATGTTTTACGAATATTTAAAGTCCGAAGAGTATTGTCTGACCAATGTAGAAATTATTCAAACTTTCAAGTGACACTAAAAAAATCCTCCCTCTTATTGCAATATTCATACTATGACTTGAGTTCATTTTAATGGCCTCATGGATGCAAATCACATATGTAATGGTCATTTCAAAAGGTGCAAAGTAATTGCACTGAGATAGTAAAATTCATTTTCCCCGGCTTAGTATATTTCTAGGATTTTGATTGGTTAACGCACGTCGTCACAAAACCCATAGCTCCTAAGTGTTGCTCACCAATATCCCCTAACGTTGCTACCCATTCGCGCGCATTTTCCTTAGTTCAATGGTTGTTCCTTAGGAAATATAGAATTCTGTAGATCATCCAAGATGTCTGTATAATTAGGTACTGCATTTTATCTCGATTATTTGCACTCATTCTAGTAAATACATTACTATTCTGCCACATTGTCAATTAATTGGTATACTGACCTTACTATGCAAATGACCCACGTTGACGTCACACCGTCTATGATGTAACTCTCACAATTTTGAGCACAAAATTCGACCCATTTCACTTTCTCTGTCTTTATATTAAAAACGTCTTGTATGTGTCTATCTGTAGGGTTCTACCAAAGGAAGAACTCTACATCACGTTACAAATACTTAGTATGTCAAAATCCTAAATTTCAATAAAAGATATTTAAAAAGTATAAAAAACCCGTTACTTTCACGTGAAACTTTGTGGTCGAATTTCTCTAAAAATGGCCAGATTTAGACGAAGACCGGGGATATTTTAACACTCTCAGTACCCTGTACACCATTCGACTGCGCCTCAGGGTGTACTAAGATACTTCAGGGTGTTAACATATCAATATCCACGGATATGAACGTAGATAACGAATTTATATATCAAATTCATTTTATAAAGCACATTATGTTAAAAAAATGTTACCAATGCTTTAAACTGGAATCTTAGTAATATTTATGACATTGGGACAAAATGACAGTATGACTACATATGGGATAAACATAAAACATGCCGTTTACAGATTATGTAAACATTTTAATTTGTCAATTTAATGGAGAGTTATCCAAAACAGTAGACAGCATGATTCGTAGACAAAATTTAATAATAATATTCTTTAGAATATATTATCAATAAAGATAACAGTAGTATACCGCTGTTCACAAGTCATAAATCGATTGAGAATAAATAAATCCGGGTTACAAACATTACAACATAAATACACACAATCTATTAGATAACAACTTCCATATTTCTGACAGAATATAATGTTTAAGAGTTGGAATAATAAAGGTAATAAAAGTGAGGTATTACAACATAAGTCCGATAACGTGAAGACTTTATATGTTTCACTTTTATCACCTTTATTATTTTGGATTCTTGAACATTTTTTCCCCTGTTTTTTTTATTAAAAATGTGTTTTGTAAGAGAAAGCCAGTACTGCAGGTTTGTTAATATTGAATCAGACATCAAATCTCTAAAGTCTACAAACATTAAGTTGTCTCAACATATAAATAATATCAAGAATTATTAAAAACAAAAAAGTATAATTGAATTCAACAATCAAACAATGAAAAAAAATCAACAGACCACTACACAAATATGAGGCATAGAAAAACAATTATTCAAAACTAAAATGTAAGCTTTGAAAGGGTGCAAAACGAAAACAAAAACATTAGCTCAGAAATGAAATTACAAGGGAAAGTTATAACGATATCATTGATAAAATCTCTGAAACCAAAACAGCAATACCCAGATCTTATCAATGCATATACAAGTGATAGATCTGTTCAAATAAAAAAAAACGGTATTTCCTATAAGTGATTCTCATGATACCAATTTCAAAGGAGAAAAATTTACAAAAACAATAGAACAAGAGTTAATGTTCTTGGACCAGGTAAAAAGAATAAATCAGGAGCCTCTGGCCTTTGTTAGTCTTGTATCATTTTAATTTTAGTTTCTTGCGTACAATTAGTATGGCGTTCATTATTACTGAACTAGTATATATTTGTTGAGGGGCCAGCTGAAGGACGCCTCCGGGTGTGGGAATTTCTCGCTACATTGAAAACCTGTTGGTGACCTTCTGCTGTTGTTTTTTCTATGGTCGGGTTGTTGTCTCTTTAAATAAAGGCAACAGTAGCATACCGCTGTTCAACACATTAACACATTCCCCATTTCCATTCTCAATTTTATTCAAATAGAAAACAGATACGTTATGGAAAATCATTCAGGCATACACAGTTCAACTGAAATAGTTATCTTCTGACATCAGACTCGGACTTCTCTTGAATTGAAGTCTGGAGCTGGCATGTCAGTTAACTGCTAGTAGTCTGTTGTTATTTATGTATTATTGTCATTTTGTTTATTTTCTTTGGTTACATTTTCTGACATCTGACTCGGACTTCTCATGAACTGAATTTTAATGTGCGTATTGTTATGCGTTTTCTTTTCTACATTAGCTAGAGGTATAGGGGAAGGGTTGAGATCTCACAAACATGTTTAACCCCGCCGCATTTTTGCGCCTGTCCCAAGTTAGGAGCCTCTGGCCTTTGTTAGTCTTGTATTATTTTAATTTTAGTTTCTTGTGTACAATTTGGAAATTAGTATGGCGTTCGTTATCACTGAACTAGCATATATTTGTTTAGGGGCCATCTGAAGGACGCCTCCGGGTGCGGAAATTTCTCGCTACATTGAAGACCTGTTGGTGACCCTCTGCTGTTGTTTTTTTTCTATGGTCGGGTTGTTGCCTCTTTGACACATTCCCCATTTCCATTCTCAATTTTATGATGGCTGGTATTAATGATTTGGAAAGGTACACACCTGATGCCAATATAGAAAGATGAAAGATGTTATCAAGACATATAAACAAAACCTTCCATGAAATCAAATCCATATTATATCTCCCTTTATCAGAATAGACAATGTAAACTATAACAAGAAACTAGCAGTATATAATCTGCAATAACTGTCATAAGAATAGGAAAATATTTACATTATCGAAAACTAAGAACTTTCCTAATTGCAACTATTCAGAAACTTATTTGATGATGGAATTCATTTCTCAGTGGCACTTGTTCGAATCTTTTAAATGTCAGATTCGGATTAAAACCGTACTTTGAATACAATGAACAAGACCAAAATGATGAATCTAATGAACATAAACAGAAATGGACAAATAGCAATACAGAAAATCGACCACGACGCTTTCAACAAAATAGATACCAACTTTAAAAGGGGAATTTGGATCTGAAAGATGCATTTGATTACTAAATGAGAAATCTTTGATCTCATTGTTACATGTACGTATACCTGTCAGCGAGTATTATTTTAATTGTGAACTTCTATTTTTTTTGTTACATTTATATTGTTCTTTTTATGTCTTATACGTTATAACTATCAACCGTTCACTTATACCTTTTTTTTAGAAATTAAATTTAATATTTGTATAGGATATGTCTCATTTACATAATGCATGTACAATGAATACAAAAAATCAATAACGAAAATTCAACAGTTTAACAGTCAGTAAAAACATTTGTTTCACAATTAGTTTATTAGATAAGCTACACATCTGTTGAATTTAACATAACTAAAAAAAAAGATAATAAAAAAATAAAGATATTTAATTTTGAATTGATAAAAGTGAAAGACATGTTTCAAGGTTTTTTGGTATACAATTCTTATGCAACTCATTTTACGGTGATAAAAGACAAAAGTTAAAATCACTATTGTAAAATTTAATTCTATTTTTGGATATTTTTCAAAGTGTTGACAACTATCAAAAGCATATTTGTATATAAATAAAATTTGAGAATTTGATGACAATTTAGGATATACAGAAACATGAACCCAAACTGATTCACCCATTAATCTGCCAGTTTTCATGTTGTTAACTTACTTGGAGCTAAGAAAAAGCGAGTAAAGCAATGCATGAGATCAGGAGGAATAATTTATATAGAAAGAGGAGTAACTTTTTTATGTGAAGAAAAGACTGGATTATGGTTAAACTAAACAATATTTTTTTTAATCAGGATTTGATATCTAATTATCTGTATGATATATCAATCATAGAATCTTAATGTAGACAGTGGAGCGAAACATTTTTGATAATCATAATCAAGATATCATAGAATACTCCAATTATGGAAAATAATATCTTTCTGGTAATTTTAATTGTAAAACAGGTGAAGAAGTTGATCACATCTATGATACTTTATTTGATAGGGCCGATAATGACCTTCTCCCTGAGACATGTACTGGTGGTAAGGAAATTGTAAGGGGTAAAAGTGACAAAACAATAAACTCATAGGGTAAACGTTTTATTGGAAACTTGCAGCGAAATTAAGTAAAATATTCTTAATAGCAGATATTTGGGAGATTCTGCTGGAAATTGTACATATCTTGATTTTAAAGGTTCTAGTTTTATTGATTATATAATTGTGTCAGAAGATATTTACCAATACATTTTTCATTTTAATGTACTACCTCCAGTGGATACATAATTTATGTCTTTAAAATTCAATGTCCAAAAAGTCAATCATGTCAATGAATATACTAATATGCAATTTACCATGTTATTTTATTTAATGTATTTTTATGTTGATACAGTTGGTATTACAGATATAAATCAAATGACAAAACAATTACAGATTATACTATTAATACTGCAACATCTTGTGTAAAATATAAATTAATCAAGAAGTCATAGAAGAAACCAACAGAAAACAAGAATGGTTTATAAATTGTGAATTAACTTGGAAAAGGGTAGACGGGTAGATGAAGAAGTACAAAACAACCTTTACAACCATGACCTTAGGTTTTACTATTTTAGGACTTGTAAAGAAAGTAAAAATCTAAACAAAAGAACAAGGAGTTTGTTCTTAAAAAAGATACATTCACAAATCCTTAATCATTTTGGAAAACAGTTAATATTACCCTATTTTTTATAGTTTATAGTTCTGTCACAATTTTCTCTTACAAATTCCTTAAATTCTAACTTGGAGTTTTTATATAAGTTCCCTTATAAGCCCTAGGTTATGATATTAGCCCGAGAGTTGCAAGGCTCAAGGGATGATTTTGACCATTGGCTGATAAGGGGTCTGATAAAAAAAATAAATACATGTTATGTTCTTTTTATCAAATACTGCAGCAGAATCCATACAGACAAGACAATGTTTTTTTTAAAATTTATAACATTTATTCATTGAATTATTTGTTTTTAATAAAATATTTTCCTGTTTTCTAACATTCGTTGATTTATTATAATTAGTAATGTTTTTAATTTAATTGTACCACTGAGATTTATTTTCTAGAATTTGCAAAATGACATCGGCTTTGCGATAACGTTAAAGAAAGGCATCCGACAATAACCGGAAGCAGTTGATATAAACCGAAAACAGTTGATTTAAACCGGAAACATTTGATTTAAAATGGGAACAGTTGATATAAACCGGAAACAGTTGATATATATCGGAAGCAGTTGATAACAAAAGTGTCATATCACACGGCTTAGACAATTTTTTAAATTTAATGAATAGATTGACGAACAAATTAGTTTTATCAAGGGGTACAATTATACCATTATTTTCTATAAGTATATGATAAATATAGATTATAACATGACATTTTTCATATCATAACCCTTATCAGCCCTAGGTCATGATATCAGCCCGAGAGCCGACAGACTCTTGCGGCTCTTGGGCTGATATTGAACCTAGGGCTGATAATACATGCGATATGAAAAATGACATGTTATGATCTTTTTATCATATCCTTCAACAGTAGAGAAAAATAACAGATTCATATATTGATCCTTTTACGTGGTTCCCGAAGTTTAAAGAGTAAAAAAGTTCACGGCCGTCGGACCCAAAATTTGATACATTCAATATCAAATCTTTCTATCGTATGCCTCAACAGAGAGAGGAAAAAAAAACCATTTTAATATGGACGAATCTACAAAAAAATAATTCAACAATACACATAATGATCATTGTTTGGAAAAGTCAACTTTTTAAAGAAACTTTCTAAATTATGTTTCAGAAAAACTTTAAAAAATGCATTTATTAAATAATTTGTTTGTTTGGTTTTTTTTTTTTATTATTATTATTTTAAACAATATACTTTCCAGTATTCAAGTAATTGTTTTGTACACTACTTTGTAATGTTTTTCACTGAACACGTAGCACTGAGGTGTATTTTCCGGAATTGGCCGAGTATTACCGGAATGCCATGTGATAACGTTACGGAAAGGCATGTGATAACAATCGAAGCATGTGATAAACTTTTCATATCAGCCCGCTAAGCACCAATTCAAAAAATATGGAATTTACGTCAATTTAATGCTATTATCATACGGTAAAATTTATATGTTATTTAGTCTAAGTATAATTTTTTTTATGATAAACTTTTCATAACAGCCCGCTAAGCACCAATTTGAAAAATATGGAATATACGTTAATTTAATGCTATTATCATACGGTAAAAATCTTATGTTATTGAGTCTAAGTATATGATAAATATAGATTATAACATGACATTTTTCATATCATAACCCTTATCAGCCCTAGGTCATGATATCAGCCCGAGAGCCGACAGACTTGATTGGATGATTTTGACCATGGGCTGATAAGGATTCTGATATAAAAAAATAACATGTTATATTCTTTTTATCATATACTTCAGCAAAAGACATGCAGACAACAACTATTTTAAAATCTTTGAAAAATTTGTTGTAATGTTTGAGTATTTTTATTATATACTTAACTGATTCCTAATATATTTTTCTTTATATCCAACTTTGTTTACACAAAAAAAAAACCGTTCCATTGCGGTGGATTTTGCCGGAATTTTCCGAATGACGTCGAAATAACAAGAAACGTTACAGAAAAGCATGCGATAATGCGATAATTACCGGAAGCAGTTGATATGAATCGGAAGTTGTTGGTATGAAACGGAAGCAGTTGCTATAAACCGGAAGCAGTCGATAACAAAAGTATTATCAAACGGCTGAAACATTACTTCAAATTTAATGAACAAATATATGTACAATAAGTTTTATTATGGGGTACAATATACCATTATTTTATGATATATATTGTAACAACTGGACAAATATAACATTTAATAATTTTTACAACCTGGAATTTACTATGCCAACAGAAGAAATAAGTCAACTACAGATGGATGAAAACTTTATTGGATGATGGCCTGTAACAGAAATATTATTGACTTTATGAACATTTATTTGAATTGGACATACTGTTATATTTGCAACTTTTTAACTTTATGCATTTTGTTTGGCAAGTGCCCCTTCCACTTGCTTACCAAACTCGTTTTCCTGTATAACATATTTTTCATAGATTGTAAGGTGTCTGGCACTAATAAGCATATACCTAAGATTATATTTCAACCCATTATAAGTCCTGAAAGTGTCTCAGTAAGGAAATATTTAAGTTTTACTATCGGTCCAAAGCATTTTTGTTGTTTCTCCGTGAAGAGCCATTTTACAGGTCATGTGACCGCAGTAGGAAATATTTTTGTTGTTGTTATTATATATCTTAAATCTCTTAAGTATTCTATAAGAGTAAGAAATAAGTCTTTACATTAATAGTTTTATTAAGGCTTCATTATTTATATCTGTTAAAGATTAGTTTCTTAGGGATTATATTGTAACCAGTTTACTGCTGGAATTTAGTATCAGTACTCCCGGCGTCTGCTAGTCCTACGCACGGCTAGAAATTGGAAACAAGTCTAGTAACGAAGTTTTAAGCTTCTTTTGCTAAATTTATATAAAGGAAAAGTTAGGATTTTGGCCCAATTGTATAATAATTAAAGAACAGGCATTTCACTGTCCATTTTACATGTGATTTTTAAATGTGCAGGTTTTCCTGTCAAGCCCCTATTTTATCGGACATTTTCCTGTCAGTCCTGACAGGGTTCTCATTGGCCCTCAGGGATCCCTGGCTAGATCCCTTATTTTCGATTGGCTTTCAGGGATCTCAAAAGTATATAAATAAGGTTCCACTCAGTGAAATGGCGGATAACTTGTTAGCTCAAGCCTAACTAGTAGCTTAACTTGCAACTTGAAAGTTTATCTTTACCAGACCCAGCCCAACAGAAAAGCCAAGCAGGTTAATATGCTTTAATAATATAAGATGAAGTATTTTTAAGGAAATGTAAATATAAAGGCAGTTATCCCCCACCACACTGAGTGACCTAAATGACCCGAAAAACTGATTACTGATTAAGCGTCTGCATGTCTGCATTTGTCTGTGTACTATATACCATGAACATGTAATAATAAATATAATATACGTTCGAACCTATAGTTTATGGACTGAGAAATATGAGTGCATTGCCTGGCATCCATTCGTCTTTAGAGGTAGAAGACGGAAAAACACCAAGATGCAGAATATTCCTGACGAGAGCCCCAAAACTTGTCAACAGACCCTTCCACAATTACTCGGCCTGTGGCGGCGGTTTGTTACAATATGATAAATCCTTATAACAGTATCGTAATTGCTGTTAACCATGACTCCATTGAAACAGTTATGTTAGTGAATGTCTTCGTTCATTATTATTTGAAGTTCAAGATATCGACAGATAGATGAGTTGCATATTGTTAGTTGTTGACAAACTATGAATATAATATCAACAAAACATTATTTCATTATTGAAGATCCTGCAATATTTTATGAAATTTCCATAGCACATCCGACATGGGTTTCAATTGATGTATTTTAGGTTTTTCCACTTAACGGCTGTTTAAAGAGAATATTTTTAATCTAGCAATTGCAAGGAACCACAAAATCTTCAATAAAAGAGGGACGAAAGATACCAAAGGGACAGTCAAACTCATAAATCCAAAACAAACTGACAACGCCATGGCTAAAAATGAAAAAGACAAACAGAAAAACAATAGTACACACGACACAACATAGAAAACTAAAGAATAAACAACACGAACCCCACCAAAAACTAGGGGTGATCTCAGGTGCTCCGGAAGGGTAAGCAGATCCTGCTCCACATGTGGCACCCGTCGTGTTGCTTATGTGATTACAAATCCGGTAAATAGTCTAATTCGGTAGGTCATATTCATGAAAGGGAAGGGGATTGTAGTTACGACGTAAGGAACATATCCGATATCATTTGTGAAACGGTTATTCCATAACGGTCAACCAACTCGTGATGGCGTCCGTAAAATTTACGAAGGGATGATTTCAACTTCACCATTTGGAACTCTTGGTTTAATAGCTTCCTTGTGAGCAGCAAACCTCTATCAAGAAAATCATGATAGGAAATGCAAGCACGGGAATATCGTATCAATTGGGAGATATATACCCCGTATGCAGGTGCTGCTGGAATGTTGCTACTTAGAAATGGAAAGTTCACTATTGGAAAGCTGAAATCATCTCTTTTGTCGTAAAGTTTTGTTTTCAACCGACTCTCATTGTCAATTTCTAGATGTAAGTCAAGATATGAAGCCGACTTAACTGTATCTGTAGTATCCTTTATCTCTAGTTCGATTGGATAGATGCGTTCCACATAGTCACCAAATTTTGAATTGTTTAGTGAAAGAACATCATCTATATAACGGAAAGTAGAGTTAAAGGATATTGCTTACTTCTTATCTTTCTTCCTAAGAAGTTCCTGCATGAAGTCAGCCTCATAACAATAAAGAAACAAGTCGGCGAGTAGAGGGGCACAGTTTGTTCCCATTGGAATGCCGACTATCTGTTGAAAAACACGTCCTCCGAACGTAACAAATATGTTGTCAATCAAGAAATCAAGCATCTTGATAATATCAGTTTCAGAGAATTTTTTGTTTGAATCAGAGTGATTCTTTACAAAGTAGGATTTATCCCTCCCTAAGACAAGATACTTGTATCTACGTTGGCCATTCTTTTTTATGAAGCAAAGTAATACCAACTCTTTCAATTTGTCTTTTAGTTTGGAATGTGGAATACTTGTGTATAGAGTAGAAAAGTCAAATGTTTTAATACTGTTACAAGATGAAAGAGAGTTAGATTGTATGTACTCTAAAAGATCTTTTGAATTTTTAAGTATCCACATCTGATTCACGCCACCTCTAGAATAGGCAGTTTTACAATAACTTTGAAGCCCGTCTTTGATTGCTGATAAAATAGATGTTAATAATTTAGAAAGAGGTTTCGTGGAGCACTTGGAAGACCCAGCAATATACCGTTGTTTGTAAGGACACTTCTGTAGTTTAGGTATCCAATACAGTGATGGAAGATCCAGTTCTTCATCTTTGGTTGAAATTCCAAAGGAACATAGAACAGACCTATGATTATCCAAGATTTCCTCTTTGGTAAGTGTCGTGAGGGTATATGTTGAGTTTCCAAGTGAATTGTCAATACCTAATTCGTTTATCAAGCAGTTGATGTAGTGACTTTTACACACAAAAACGATGTTATTTGGGGCTTTATCTGCGGGGACAACAACATATTTGTCATGGAGGTCGGATAGGTGTTTTGCAACATTTGGGTCTTTAAAGATTGACGTAGCATGGGCATTGATGGACCTATTCAGTTTCTTAATTCTGATTTGTATCAACGACCTCACTGCCTTAATCCATTCGGAAAGAGTGTCTACGTCTTCCTTCTCGCGCTTAGCCCATTGCCTGGCATAATCCTCGACTGAATCCATCAAAATTTTAAAGTTGTATTTCCAATTGATGGATTTAGGCTCACGATATTTGGGACCTTTCGATAACACATTTCGTAGAGAAGTGTTATTAACAATGTTAAGGTCACCGGTAATAACGTGGCCAGCAGGATTATATGTGAATTTGGAACTAGCACAAGTGCAATCAGGAGGTTTAGACTTGAAGTCGTCAATATCGAGATCCTGCAAAACGCGTTTGTAATTGAAAATTTTAGTTGCAATAGGTTTGGTATAGGTATAAGAAATTATTGGTACAGACTGGTCTTTGAAATAAGGAGGTATTTTCGATTGCACTAATTTATGATGAAGGATATTGCCTAGGTTGACGCCATCGAGACCTTTGTTGGCGAAGGAAAGATTAAGAAAAGACCTTTTCTTTTTTTCATATTTTCCAATGCGAACTGGCTTGAAAAGTCTGTGACTTGCAATATCCGAAATTATAGCTTCAAGTTTGTATTGGTTTGAATGAGGGTTTGTAACAGTGGATTCCAAACATAAATTGAACAGAGAATGAAGTTTTGAAAGGGGTAATGAATAAAGTTACAATAATAGTACATGTACTTTTGTTATATGAACATGTTATAAGGGAATGGTTTTAACATAGTTAATAGTGACAGCTGAGAATAAGAATTTTGTTTCCATGTATTGTTGTACTTTTGATATATAAACATGTTAAAGGAAATGGTTTTAACATATTTTATAGTGACAGCTGAGAATAAGATTTTTGTTTTCATGTATTGTTGTACTTTTGTTTCAGTGTCAGATGGACTTACACTTACTTTTTTATGTTTCATTTTACATAAACTCATTAAGGATACAATTAAGGATTGAAATTTAGAAATAATGAACTGTTTAATAGAGTTATTTGATAATGAGGTTGTCCAAACGAGGGGCATTAATCGTGCAGTAATGAATAAATTTTAATAATGTAAACTTTCGTATATACTTTCTATTAAATTTAATTGTTCTCTCTGATTCTCTTTTTCATTTTTCATTTCCATTGAGACAACTCGTAGTAGAAATTAAAAGCAAGATAATTAGTCAACATAATGATAGATTTAAAATCTAAATTCATGAGTAGTCATACGCGTCATTGGCACCGAAACAACTCATTCCTCCTATCGTTGATGTGTTTCTCTCGGTTTTAGTTTGTGACCCGAATTTGTTTCACTTAAAATGTTACTTGAAATCTAACTAATTTCGATCATGACTCTTGGTCAATTTTTTTACATAGCAAGTAGCAACTGATAGTTTGGATGCTTTATCGTGTCTAAGTACCGATGTTCAAAACCGATATCTGTCATTTTTTAACTTGATTTGAACCTATATAGTTTTTGCTTGTATATAGTTCCTGGATATTGAGACTCATTAAGTTCCCGTTTCGTAATTATCAGTATTCATGATGTCGCTAGGAAGATAAACGGCAAAAATTTCACTTTAACATTTATAAAATATAATGTCATTATTAAATGTACTGCACGATTCTTTTGTTGATTTTTAAAGCAATTCCGGCATGTTCTTTTATAGATATTTCTATAAGTTTACAGTTTACCTTTGGGTATGAAAAATATGTATAAATTATCTAGCTAGGAACTACAAAATGTTATATAATAGTACATGTACTGTTTGTACATGTTAAAGGAATTGCTTTTAACATAATTTATTGTGACAGCTGAAGACAAGAAATTTGTTTTCTTGTATTGTTGTAATTTTGTTGCAGTGTCCGATGAACTTATATTCTTTTGCGTGTCTTTTACACCAGCGCATTCAAGATACAAGTAGTGAAAGTTTGTACACCAGACACGCGTTTTATCTACAAAAAAAAAAAAAAAAAAAAAACCAGTGACGTACGAATCGAAACAGTGTGATAGCCAAATAATGTACATGAATCAAACTTAGAAATAATGAGCTTTGTTGTATTAATAGAGTCATTGGATAGACAAATTGTTCTAACAAAGAGCTGTATTCGTGCAGCAATGAGTAAATTTTAATAATGTTAACTTACCAAAAAATATTGAAATTTGTTCTTATAATTGTGCTTTGTGATTCTTTTGAATTCTCATTTTGACAACTCTGAAAATAAATCAAATGCAAGTGAATCAGTAAACATAATAATAGATACACAAATCCCGAATTGATGAGTGCTCATACGCATAAACCGTATACATTGGAATATGTTTATGGGTCAGGATTTCACAAGACTACAACATATCAATGGGGGTGTTTTTGAAATCGCAGTTACACATCTGTACCCGAGAACCCTTGCTGAGTCCCACCTGTGCATACTACTGTTCCACTTTATGACATCAAAATTATCTCAATTAAGTTATAATTCTGATAGTTGAAATCATGAATATACTGAAGATTCATTTGATTTCGTGGTTTTCGAAAAGTCTACATTATATTATACAGAAAATTAGCAATTTGGTTTCCTGACCAAACGAAATCCACGAAAATTAGTATCAAACGAATACTAATGAATTCACAGTAGTCATATAGATAGTGGACATTACTTTAATGTTGAAAATACTGCATTTGAAATCGATCCCAGTCTCTGATAATGTTCGATCTGCTCAGTTGTGCATTATCTATGCTGTATTTATGATAATTGTATCGTTTTTCATTTTTAGAAAATGCATAGTCAGCCTGTCTTTTGGTACAAAATGTATTATTTTTCAAAACGATAACAATTATCATTTACACTCAATTATTGACAAAACCAACACATAAATAAACGGTATCCAATTAAATTGAACAAACGTTAGCCAATCAGGTGGTTTAACATTTGTATAAATGTAGGACACATTTACTAGTTGATTCGCTACTCTGGTTGCAGTTAAATGGTTTGGAATACAAAAATGAATATTCAAACATATTTTCTGAGTATATTCGTTTGTGGTAAGTTGAATGTTAATTCTGATTATTATTAATCTTTATTTTACAGTTCTAATCAGTTATAAATGCACAGATTTGTATATACGTTACCCAAGATAACGCGAAATTAGCAATAACGTAATTGCATGTTTTCCGTCAATGGTTGAGACCGTTTTCTATGTTATTCGTTGGTAAAATTGGAGATTCATTTTAAATATATGACTTAATTGATAAGATAGGAAATATAGTAGAATTCGATGATTTCCCATTAAGATATGGCAGTTTTTATTTAACAGTTAGTTTCTATGAATGTTGCATTGTCTTTTATTTGTTGCACAGCAGTGTTTCTGTTGTTTTCCTATTATGGTTAATGTGTTTTTCTCGGATTTAGTTTGTAAACCGAATTTGTTTTCTCTCAATCGATTAATGACTTTTAAACTGCGGTATACTACTGTTGACTTTCTATAGATACGAAAAGAAGGCAGAAGTTAATAATTTTGATAAAGCAATTGAGATTGAGATTTTTTGATGGGGCTGGTAAATGTTTGTTTTTTGTTTTTATATAGATTAGACCGTTTGATTTCCGTTCGGACGGTTTTAACTAGTCATTATTTAAGGCACTTTATAGATTGCTGTTTGGTGTGAGCTAATGCTCCGTATTGAAGACCGTACATTGACCTGTAATGGTCTACTTTCACAAATTGTAACTGTGAGCTCTCATTGACACTCACACTGCATCTTATATCTATCTACTTAATGCATATCTTGAGCAATAGTTGTATTTGATATATGGATGGTGGTTAATTTTGATACCATGACTACGTTTTGTCTTCATAACTTAGTAATCCATTACTGATGATCATTATTACATCCATCCTATTTGGTTGACCTACAATACTTATCGAATATGTCGTTGTGTTGTAAGTTGTGTACTCTTGTTCGACTTTTTATATTTTTCCCTTCATATTTAACATACATGTAGCTTATTTTAGTATACTTTAGACGTTTTATATAGATTGTAAGTTATCAAATGAGGAAATAAAAAATGCATGTCATTTAAAGTGTATACACTTTTCTGTTTTTAAATGCAGTACAGATCTTTGTAAGCTTTTTTCGAATATGTATACGGAAACGGAAAAAGACTTTAGCAATCTTCTAGGTATGATAGAAAACTTAAATTTAGTCCTCCAACCAAATTAAGGCGACAAAAATTTCCCGATGTTCAAATCTCGAAAATCGATTGGAAGAGACATAACAAAGCAAAAGGCATAAACTTAATCTTCCGGTTCTGTCGACACGCATGCATCCCCTTCACGACAACTTACACTCATTCCAATAGTTTCAATTGTAAATCAGACAAGGCCTGAACACCACAAATAAGACTAGAAACCTACTAGTAACCATTTAGTTGTAGCAAATTGCACGTACTGGTAAGTATCATGTGTGTACCGATAAATTTAAAATGTACGCAAAATATAGAAATAAAGAATAAAAATATTTTTTAAATTTTTTCTCATTTTTATTGATTATTATTATTGTTGAAAGTCACAAAATGAAACTTAAATATGTACACCAACATTGTACATTTTGAATCAGATGGCACATGTATGTGTATTTAAAAGGTAACACTCAAAGCATTGTATAATCACAATTGACTAACTTTAACCTTGCTTACACAATTTTAGTGTTGTTACCAAATATGTATGATGGAACACTGACTTACAACTATTTTGATGAGATGGCGCAATCTTACTGTGCGAGTAGCTATAAAGGCTGGGTGTTTGCTCTTCGACGAGACTGTGCAAGAGGAAGAGCAGGAACTTGTTACGATATATGTAGAGGTGCAACGAAAAAAATACTGGCCTCAATCAATTACCAGGCAAGGCGGTGGGTATCAACTTCTTTTAATTTTTATGTAGAAGTCGATATAATTGTATTTCTCAACTTATTCGTTAAATGATCATTTTCTGCACCTATTGATAATAACAAATCAACGTGTGGTTTGTTTGATCTCAATTCTTCATTGGTTAAAATTCCAATAATCATATCAAATTTGTTTACTTTTCTCTGTTATTCTATTGCGACGGCATGAAAAAAAGACGACCATACCGACATGCGACGTCACATAGAAAGACTAAATCTTATGTAGAACATTAAAAAAGGAATATTAAGTTTGACTGCTGACGTGGATTTTTTTGAAAATCATTAGAGAAACAGATTCCATTACGAAATCTCGTGTAATACGATATATCCACTGTCAACAGTTCGATTTTAAATATTTAAAACGCTCGGCGAGTTTAGCGTCTTAATTTTCAAAATTTTACTGTCTTGAATTGATGAATGTCGTATCACATTCGATGCAATGGTAGAATCTAAATATATCTGTACATAAACAAGACCGTTAGTTTTCTCATTTCGGGACCTTTTATAGCTGTTATGCGGTATAGGCTTTACTCATTGTTGAAGGGCTTACGGTTTTGTCCTTTTGGGCTCTTGTGGAGAGTTGTCTCATTGACAATCAGACGGTATCTTCTTTAATTATATATATATATATATATATATATACCTCACAATGCGACGAGTATTTTTGTCAAAGAAACATAACTCGATCGTTTGACATGTCAAAAGCAAACCAGTTACACCTATACAATACAGAAAAGGACAATTTTACAGTTATTTTTCATTTGTTTGATGTGTTTAAGCTTCTGGTTTTCATATTGATAAAAGACTTTTCATTTTAATAGTCCTTGGAGTTCAGTATTTTTGTAAATTTACTAGTAACGTCAGAAATATCCAACTTATTTATCTCTAAATGTTGCATATCAAGGTATACTTTAACTACATGTTTGAATTAGCATACAGTAAAAAAAATATTTTATTTTTAATTGCAGAGTTAGTTGCTTTGATGGATATCATATTGTTAAATCGAATAACAGACTCCGGGACAATCCCTCGCGTGCACAACCTGATTCCAACACAGTTATCTTCAAGACTTACGGTTACGGTATTCGTGGATGTTCTTGGAAAGCAAACCATTGTGGACCAAACTACTGCTGTTGCAAGGCCTACTAAACAGTTTGAGAAAAATCAATCTCAGTTACCGATAAAATAACATATCCTGTATGGTGGCCTTTTATATATAATCATATAATACATTAAGGATATTTTCTTCTATTGTTTTGAAATTTTGTCAGATAATTGGAATCCTTTTGTATTATCTATTAAGTGAAAATAAAACTGTACCCGCTTACGTCTACTTTTATTTTCATGAGTTTATCACATTAAGTTTAAAAAGGTATTTTTTCGAAAATAATCATTTAATTTTTAATATTGTTTCATAGTTTTTTTAAAGAAAAAATGTCAATGTTAAGTTTCGGGGAAAATTCAGAGAGAATCATTTTCAGGGTTTTTAAACAGGCTGTCGGAGTTCCAATGGGAACTAATTGTGCCCTTCTTCTTGCTGACTTGTTTCTTTATTATTATGAGGCTGACTTCATACAGGAACTTCTTAGAAAGAAAGATAAGGAGTTAAAAAAATCCTTTAACTTTACGTCCCGCTTTATAGATTATGTTCACTAAATAATACAAAATTTGGTGACTATGTTGAACGAATCTTTCCCTTCGAACTGTAGATAAAGAATACTACATATACAGTTAAGTCTGCCTCATATCTTGACTTACATCTAGAAATTGACAATGAGGGTCTGTTAAAAACAAACTTTACGACAAAAGAGATGATTTCAGCTTCCCAATAGTGAACTTTCCATTTCTAAGTAGCAACATTCCAGCAGCACCTGCATACGGGGTATATATCTCCCAATTGATACGATATTCCCGTGCTTGCATTTCCTATCATGATTTTCTTGATAGAGGGTTACTGCTCACAAGGAAGCTATTAAACCAAGAGTTCCAAATGGTGAAGTTGAAATCATCCCTTCGTAAATTTTACGGACGCCATCACGAGTTGGTTGATCGTTATGGAATAACCGTTTCACAAATGATATCGGATATGTTCCTTACGTCGTAACTACAATCCCCTTCCCTTTCATGAATGTGACCTACCGAATTAGACTATTTACCGGATTTGTAATCACATAAGCAACACGACGGGTGCCACATGTGGAGCAGGATCTGCTTACCCTTCCGGAGCACCTGAGATCACCCCTAGTTTTTGGTGGGGTTCGTGTTGTTTATTTTTTAGTTTTCTATGTTGTGTCATGTGTACTTTTGTTTTTCTGTTTGTCTTTTTCATTTTTAGCCATGGCGTTGTCAGTTTGTTTTAGATTTATGAGTTTGACTGTCCCTTTGGTATCTTTCGTCCCTCTTTTAATATTCCCTTTACAACACCACGTAATTAAAACTTTTCGCTGAATTTACAGAGTTATCTCCTTGTAGTGTTAGGTACCACCTTAAGGTTCATCATAACAAATGGACAAACATGGCTGTATTTTCACCTGAAAATTAGTCTGAGAACATACTAACCTGTGCAGTAAGAAAAGTTTGAAGGTCTAGCGTGCGTCACTGTTGAGTCTTTTGTACACGAAACGCGCGTATTGCGTAAATACCAAATTTAATCATGGTATCTATGATGAGTTTATTTATGTACACTGAATACATGAAAGTTAAATGCATTTTGTGTTACAAAAAGATAAAATCCTTTTGGGATTTTTTTTCTGTTCCTGCAGAACGTGTAATAACTAAGTTGGGACAATGCGCAATAGACAGACAATAGATATATCTACTTATAGGTTAGACAATGGTCATGTTTTATGAACATTTAAAGACCTATGAGTAGTCGAGGGTTTCGAATATTCATCAGACATGACCAAATATTGTCTTACCAATTTAGATCTCATTCAAACATTCTAGTGACGCTAAAAAATATCCCTTTTTAATTGTAATATTCAAAACATTATATGAGATCCCTTTAATGGTCAACATGGATACAAATCACATATGTTATGTTTATTGCAATTGTAATGAGATAGTAAAATTCAATACCTTTATATCTCAAATTTCTTCATTTTGTAAAGCAGAGAAATATATAGCAAACGGTTTTAGCTGGGATGTTGGTAATATCTTTGACAAAATGAACTTATGACTCCTCATGGTGTAAACAGAAAACAAACCATTTACAGATCATGTAAACAAATATATTGAAGAGTTATTCAAACAAATAGACAGCATCACTTGTGAAGACAACATTGAACAATGATATTAATCAAAGTGTATTATAATTAAAGGCAACAGTAGTATACAGCTGTTCAAAAGTCATAAATCGATTGAGAGTTAATAAATCCGGGTTACAAAACGAGAGAAACACATCATCAACACTAAGATGAAAATAACGAAACAACAAAGACACTGAACAAAAACAAACGACAAAGCAACATAAATAGACACAAACTATTAGATAACAACTGCCATATTCCTAACTTAGTACTTGCTTTTTGAAGAAAAGAATAGTGGGTTGAAACTGTTTTTTTTTGTGGCTAGCCAAACCTCGCGCTTTATGGCCATGATAAATAAACCGCTAAAATGACAACATTAAATGGCAGCACTTGAGTACAAATAAGTGCAAGAACAGAAAAATACATAAGTAAATAATATAATCGAACATTTCGACATGATAACTACAGAATAACAATGAATACCTAAAATTAATTAACGATTGAAAAAAACAGCATAATAGAATAACGAATTGGGAGTCACCAGAATGTATCAACGCATCAAAATGTAACGTCACATGAAAATTAAAAAAAAAAAAATGGATATAATTCGAGATTAAGTTTGTAATTATGTTATCTTAAACAAAATAGCATAACATAAGAACTATCGATAAAACTACAAGCTACAAAAAGCACCGACTAAAAATGGTCAACTGTTTTGGATTCAGTCACATCCTTGTTACTGAATTTGATGAACTGCTTCCTACAACTGACTTTTAGGGCATACGATACAGTTACAGGGTAGGTAAAGACGTTGTTAACACAAATTGTTATATTCGCGACGCCAAACTATGACTTATCGGGAAAAGATTCAGTTTTTGACTGATTGTTATCATTCAAACTTATCTAACTTGAAAACGAGATCATCTCTGTTTTAAATTGCCATTTTGGTTTGAATACGTAAGAAGATTATGTGTGCCAATTGTCATGAAAACGTAAATAGTGCATTTTTTTTTTAAAGGAATAGATCCGATAAAGGCCCATTTTGGCCTTAAATTTCATGTTCATCTGGTTAAACATTTTGTACACCTTTTGAAAACCTAAGTGGCTACTTCAGTCGATTCAATTAGTTTGTGTAAAAGATTTAAACTGATTTATTCATTTCAGACGCTCATATTTAAGCTTTAATATGACAAATCTATCAAATATGCCATAATAAGTTACTTTGCAGATGGTTTTTGTCAAAAATAAAAGTGGCCGCATTCGTGTTCATCCTCAACCTTTATATATTTTATGTATTATCATGAAATACAAATGACATTTTAACTAAAATTTATATGGCTCGTTTAATTTTCATAACATTTTGACAAAGTATTTACTTTGACCCTTTGACAAAAATACAAAAAATTCAAAAAATTTGAACCAACCGTTTTATCAGAAAAATTACACTGGTTATATAGCAATTCGACAAATACTTATTTTGATCATTGAGAAGCTCAATATTCCCTTAAAACACAACGTAATTAAAACGTTTAGCTGATTTTACAGAGTTATCTCCCTGTAGTGTTAGGTACCATCTTAAATATTTAGAATGAACACGAATGCGGCCACTTCTATTTAAAACGAAAACCGTCTAGAATTTAACTCAAATGGTAGAATTGTGAAGATTTCAGTAATTTAGCATAACTTAATGATGCTAGTACCCGATAAATGTGCATTTTATTGCCTAAAACAGCCCATATTTATGTAGCAGAAGTATTATACTTAGCAATAAATGATTTAAAGTTTACATTATAACAATTTTGGAAAAAGTGATATATTTTGAGGCAAAAGAGGGTCTTACTGAATACAAAAATTGAAATTAGGCATATATAAGATTTGATCATGCGATTTGTATTTGACACTTCTTATTTCTAGTGTGTATGTTTTACAATTTCAAGTCAATATGAACTTAAATAAGACAAAGGTTGTGTGAATAAATAAATAGAATGTCTGTATTCCCAGTGTCAAAATTCGGCAAATTTTTGAAAATTTGCATTTTTGTTTGTTTTGTTTGTTTTTTTAGTCATTTAGTATTTTTTACACGACTTGATAAAAAAAGGGATGATAATTATATTCTCTTTGAGACATATACTTGAGATATGGAAATGAAAAACAACTATCAACTGACAGGAAAATCTTTTATTGGAAACTTGCATATAGAATAACAATACATTGTCTCGAAATATCAATGTTATTTGTACAAGGCTTAGGAACAGGTAGAAAATGAAATCGCAATGCAATACAATATATCAAAACTTAAACAAGGCAAGCATAAAAAATGAGGCTGTGCCGAGCATTTCTACCTGTTTCGAGCCGAGTACAAATAACATAGATATTTCGAGACAAGTATGGTTATTCTTTATATACTGCAACTCTTATAACTGTTCTAAATGAAGCATTTAGGGTAAAAAACATCATTTCTTAATTTTCAACGGAAGACGTAAAATTTCCGCGAACCTGTATGTTTTATTGACGTCATAAATAAAACTCTACGGAAACATATTGTCAAAGTCATAAACAAGGTGATATACGGTCAGTGACTGTATATCACATATGAATATACGGTCAATGCAATTTGACTGCTCAAATAGCACAGCTGCAGTATATATCGAAACTAACCTTCGAATTCTGCATGGCAAATGTTTGGAATATTTGGTGGGAAACTGTATTGATTATTGATTCTAAAGGAGGGTGTAGTAATATTGATTATAACAATAAGCTGCTTAGAAAAGCTGTTTAAGAAAATATTGCAGTACAGAATATTTTGTATTCTGTGTGCTTTTTCTAAGTCTTATTTCTAAATGTTTTGCGTGTAAAGACATATCAAACAGTACTCTACTGTAAACCTACAGATTAACATCAGTACCCAAAGCTATCACCCACAAAAGGTATTATGTATAGTCAAGCTCTTAGAGTAAAGTGGATCTGCTCCTCTGAGGGGGCTGACATGAAACGGTTTTAGGAACTTCACTGATATTTTATCAAACGAAGTTATCAATCATAACTCATCTTGAACAAACCAAAAATATGTAGACGTCATTCTGATGCGATATCAAAGAAAATATCACAGACTTGGACCTGGTAAATATTTTTAACTTTAAAAAGTTGGATATATAAGATGTAAGCAATCCCAAACATGTACGTTATTAAGCACGCTTTATAAGATGCTGTTTCTTTTATTATGATATAACTTTCCCGAGGAATTTGTCAATTTCTGTTCAGTACAATGAAGTTGGGAGAAATTCGCTGTTGACAGACAACAAAGAGAATCCCGTTGTATTTTAAATTGCAAAAGATGTATACTGAATAAAATACTAACCAAAGGAAGTCTTTTGTTGATAAATCAATTTTACACCTCTATGTTTGAGTTTTGAAAGTACAGCTACTTCTTTGGTGATCAGTTGGTCAAAATTAACAGACGATCTTATATCATTGACAAAGCATAATAAATCACATGCTAATTGAGTATACTGAAAAAAAGTTTTGTTAAAATAATAAGATTTTTTTTTTAGAAAATCATTAAATGATTTAATAAAAAAAAAACTAAAACATATGTTTGTTAAATATCAGATCGTAATCAAAGGAAAATTAGATAAATATCAACCAAATCGCATTCATCATAAAACTTACATATTGGTATGCACGTTTTCGTTCATTTTCGACATCCATGTTCTACAATTAAAATCAGTCGTTAAAATGTCATTTATAAAATTGTGATGTATATAATAGAATCATATTTGGGTAATTGCATGGTAAGAACATATATATTTTACATAATATAAACCGAATGGTCCATTAATTGGATATAATGCTGACTGAGTTGGCACGATGTCACCATACATTAATATGTCATATAGTTTGTTGTTTAAGTGGTCTAGCTAGTTGGAAACAATGTTATTCGTGGTGGTAGCCCACTTGGTAATGTGATTGACAAAGTTAGTCATAAAGTTTTCACATAATTGATAGAAGTCTAATTTGAAAACAGCGTTTAAACCGATGATTGCTTTGGATAAAAACTGCAATTTTTATTTTGTATGTAAAACAAACTTCTTTGTAGGGGGCTCTAAATACAACACACACAACTTTCTCCAAAGAAAATAAAAAAGTGAAAAAGTATATTTTAACAGAACGCATTTGACTAGCAGGTCGAATAACTGTTGTTCTTAAATCCTGTCGACTGCCATTGCCGATTGCCAAATAAACGTATTACAAGATGTAACAAATGGGATCTTATTGTTAATTTATCAACAAACAGAAAACAATGAACTTGCGGTAAAGATGGCATACCAAAAATTACCTCAATGTAGGATAGACTCTTGAATTTTGAAAGAGTCAAAATAGGATGAACAGATCATATAAATCCGAAGTCAAATATAATACAAGCCCGAACGAAAAATAAAAACAAGTCTATATTACAAATAATGTTCAAACCTTTGATAGCGTTGGATAAAAAAAAAGTTTCTTGGTTAGGAGTCTAAACAAACAACATTTAAAAAAACCGGTATATATGTACACAACATTGTATATAAAAGTCTACATAGTAATACATAATCAGTCTTACAAGGTTGTCTGATGGTTATAGAGAACAATACTGATTTCGATAAGTAAATAAAATATGTCTAAAAACATGACAAACAAAAGAATTATGTCGATATTTGACATGTTTTCATACAATAACTGCCCTTGAATTTTTATAATATAACATTTTTGTTCGCTTTGGAGATTCGGTATATCGTCAAGATATCGGAATTCCATTGGAGACTAACTGTGCACCACTTATTACGGACTTGGTTCTGTATTGTTATGAGTTTCAATTTATGACTAAAAGCAACAAAGGCCCATCGAAACAGCATCTGATACAAAAATTTAACTATACATTTAGATATTTGGATGATATATTGGCTCTCAATAATGACGACTTCAGTCAGTAAAGACTGAAGGACGCATCCTGGTGCGGGAGTTTTCTCGCTGCATTTAAGACCTATTGGTGACCTTCTGCTGTTCTATGGTCGGCCAGGTTGTTGTCTCTTTGACACATTCCCCATTTCCATTCTCAATTTTAAAGAAATTAATCCTGTTGAAACTAAATTTAGATAAAGCTAATACTAATATTGAACACTGGCCTTTCCTCGATCTTGATATCTATATTATTAACGGGAAGCTCAAGACCGAAATTTATGATAAAAGGGATGATTTTGCATTTCCTATCGTTAATTATCCATTTTTAGGTGGTGACGTTCCCTTTTCACCATCTTATGGTGTTTATATAACTCAACTTCTAAGATTCGCTCGTGTATGTAATAACATATCTGGTTTTAGCGAGAGAAATTTGAATTTTACTTAAAAATATTGTAAATTAAATTTTCCCAGATAATATTATATTACGCTACAAGTCATTTAATGCTAATTTCGCGGCGATTTAATTTCGCGATTTTCTCGTTTACTTGTAGTTCAATAAGGAAAGATTCAAGTTTTACAAGTTCGCGACGATTTATATTCGGGTTATTTTTCTACTTGCAAATGTTGCGAAAATAAATCGCTCGCGATAATTAATTGGTTTACAGTAATTACTACAGGGTTTTCGATATTGCAAACTAGACTAAACATTTACTAAATTTATCATCGGTACAAGGAAATTATTCATAAATATAATTCAAAATGCAGACATCTAACACGTTCAAGTATTTCACATCAAATTTTTAATGGTAATATTTTTTACACAGCACAAAAATATTGACATTCACCACAAGATTAACAAAACATTTAAACAGACTGATTAAGAAAAAATATAGTTACGATACTGTTGTCAGGTCATTAAAGATTGCATGTTATGGATTTAATATTGATTCACTTATAGGGTCTTTGCATCGTTGCACATTTATTCTTAAACCATTTGTTGGCATTATACGGGCTATGGTCTTCTCATATATTTTATGGTGGTATTATACTAAACCCCTAACGGGATGGATTGTACTTAACATTCATGGGATGAAGACATAATCTTTCAATTAGTTTAAGTAAAACAACTACAAAATTGATGAGCATTCCCATTCAAATATCCTATACCCGTTGCATGATGTTCGATCAAAAGCGTTCAGGACGTCCTATAGAAGTAAAAGAAAATCACCACCACTTCAATTACTTGACCATTTTAGTGATACAAAAGTTAACATATAAACTATGATCATAACGCGATTGTTTTGAAAATTTATCTGAATCAACAATATGTGATTTAAATCATTTGCTCTTGATCGGTCGACGCTTGACTAAAACGATTTAAAACCACCTTTATACCTGACTGCTTATTGATTGTATACAAATCATCTCCCTTTGTTTGATATTCTTAACAAAAACAAACGACTGTCTGATTTATATATCTACTCTACTGACAATGTGTTAAAGAAGTAACCGAAAGACATGAAAGACATGAGCTACGTTTTACTATTCATCAATGCTATTGTTGTAGTACTTATGGCAATGTACGTTTACGAGAATGAAAGAAGAATCACTGGGGTAAAGCTGATGACCGTAACTGCATTCACGGTCATCCCAAGATGTCGGATGAAAAATTAGGTCAGTTTCTGTATTGTCTGTTAAAGTGTTTCTATATCATTTTCTTTACAAATCATACATTGAAACGATGTAAATTTATAAAAGAATCACTCGGAAATCACTAATTACTTCTGAGAAATGTGCATGAAACGGGAAATTCGATTTGAAAAAATCGCCAAGATGACCGTAAATCACAATCGAGATGACCGTAACAGAATCAGCGATTCATAACAAGGCTGACCGTAACTGCTTTTAAGATGACCGTAATTTGTAAATGATGACCGTAACTTTTAAAGGATGACCCTCAATTCTAAGAAATATCCGTATTTATATACTAGTACATTGTAACTATCTTTTTGTATCAAATGATTAATCGTGTTGGTATACACATATTAATATGAAAGTTTTATCCTATAGGTAGAAGAAAATAAGACGTGCTTCAAATGCGAAGATTACCATATGTATCTTTTTTTACAGTAGAGGGTTCAATTTTTAAAATGAATTTGCCAAAATACATGCAAATGAACAGGAAGGGAAAACATGCTACAAAAGCGCGATAAAATGACACCTTACAAGCATAATGAAAAAAATGCGGTGCACAGCCTTCAACTGCTCGACAAAAGATTTTTTTTTGTTTCTGGGATTCCTTTTAATGACATATAATAAATACACATTTTTAAAAATGCCAAAAAATTGCATGTACACCCATTGATATTATATCGTCTTTCATTTTGTCGTGGAAATAAAATAACAGAAATATTTTGAAAATATCATTCGAATAAACTAGTGAAGGTGAGCTCCAGCAAAGTAGATCCTTAAAATAGTATTGTTCGAAAAGCGTATCACAAGGCGGAACGTTGTCAATTTGTATATATACAGAAATGATCAGAAATGTTATTCATACAGTCAGGATTCTACTTCTTCAAAATTATCTCCCCATTACGCCAGTTCATGCTCACAATCGTAGAAATGGAAGCCATTGTAGGGATGACGCTCTGCCAATTTTGCTCTTGAAAACTGATAAATTTATCCACATAGCACCATTACGATCGATCGTTATATGTCAGTTATATTTTAAAAGACAAATGTATCTTCTAGCTAATGAGCATTAGTTAATGATCTTGTCTGCATTGATTCAGCTTAAAAATATTGTCTGTTTGGATGTCAGATGGAATTTTTGAAAATTCTTAAGCATTTAAAAAAAATCGAATTAAATATTTCGTGGAAGGGCAGACTAAACATTTTCAGTGGTTGAAGATTATAAACCCTAGTTATCACACACACATTTTCATCATCCAAATTAAAAGACTGTCGTCAAGTACTTTTAGAAAAAATAGCTATTCGAACACACCTACTCTGTTTTTGTGATTCATTAGATAGGTATCTCAATTGACCCATACATTTCATCTTTTCGTACTGTCATTTTTTTACGTTATAAAGTCAACCTGTAGCTTTGATATATAATAATGATAGAATCTGAAGCGAGATGCTATATAAAATGCTCTTGCTTTGTACGTTTTAAAGGCAAAATATACACCCCAAACATGCCCTAACATAAAAAGGTGCACTCGATTTTTCTCTTTTCGATACAATCGTTACCTGTTTTGGGGAATTTTTCTTGATTCACATTATTGAAGGGCAGACACGAAAATTTCTGAACTAAAAGATTGATATGTTCTCCGTCCGTGATTAAAAAAAATCGGAGGTTATGCATTTTCTACATCCAACTTATAGATACTATATATAAAAAAGAAGATGTGGTATTATTGCCAATGAGACAGCTATCCAGAAAAGACCAAAATGACACAAACATTAACAACTATAGGTAACCGTAAGGCCTTCAACAATGAGCAAAACCCATACCGCATAGTCAGCTATAAAAGGCCCCGATAAGAACCATGTCGTCGACTTGATATCTTATTGTTTTGCATTACTATGTACATGTAATAGATACATTGAAAACTTATGCAAATGATGTTTTTAAAATAAGAAAATTGTCGTTTTATTTGTTTCTATTAACTTTTTAAAATTTTGTTACTATATCAAACATTACAGTTAACTTTTATCGCTTTCTCGATAAACACAGAGCTTCGATTCTTTTGTTCTATTTCAAAAGTGTTTCCGCCTGCATATATCAAGACAAATTAAGATTTTAATCTGCTTCCTCTGGACCCATACACATGGGCTCGATTACCAAATATTTGTATGTATTATTAATGTTTTTAATGCTCCATTTATTGGCATTATGTTTTTCTGGTCTGTGCGTACGTTCGTCCGTTCGTCTGTTTGTTTGTCCGTTTGTCCAGCTTCAAGTTAAATAAAATTGAAACTTAGTACACATTTTCCCTATGGTATGATCTTTTTAATTCTAATGCCAAATTACAGTTTTATCCCATTTTCATAGTCCACTAAACATAGAAAATGATAGTGTAGATGAGGCATCCGTGTACTAGGGACACATTCATGTTTCTTCAAATTTTCGTCGTTTCGC
The DNA here is from genome assembly GCF_963676685.1 of Mytilus edulis. Taxonomy (NCBI): domain Eukaryota; kingdom Metazoa; phylum Mollusca; class Bivalvia; order Mytilida; family Mytilidae; genus Mytilus; species Mytilus edulis. The sequence goes on from NC_092351.1 coordinate 3,365,037, forward strand.
TGTAAATTTGTGTTAAAATTTTAACGTCGATATCAATAAATATTTCATTGTTTACGAGAAATATGCAATTTACTATCATTGTTATAAATCCTAAATATGGCCAATTATATTATAGTTTAAAAAAAGAAATTTATGAAACATATTTATATCCGCTAACCGAGCCCCTATTGAGATCGACAAACTCAACAAAAAAGCTTTGAATACAATACAGATATTTCTTAGAATTGATGGTCATCCTATAAAAGTTACGGTCGTCCTATATAAATTATAGTCAGTCTTTACAAATTACGGTCATCCTTTACAAGTTACGGTCATCTTTTTACCAATCACGGTCATCCTTGTTTTATGTTACGGTCATCTTGAAAATATTTTGATTATGATTTACGGTCATCTTAACGATTTTTTCAAATCGAATTTCCCGTTTCATGCACATTTCTCGGAAGTAATTAGTGATTTCCGAGTGATTCTTTTATAAATTTACATCGTTTCAATGTATGATTTGTAAAGAAAATGATATAGAAACACTTTAACAGACAATACAGAAACTGACCTAATTTTTCATCCGACATCTTGGGATGACCGTGAATGCAGTTACGGTCATCAGCTTTACCCCAGTGAAGAATGAAGGAACTTTCCACAGGTAATCGGACGGAAAACTATTAAAGGAGAAACAATAATTTGAACCTGTATTTAACTAATCATTAAAGCTTCCTTGTTTAATAAGTCAACATACACAAGAAAATCGTAGAGCATCTTTGTAAAAGTTATAATACAAGTATGTCAAAATCGCTAATGATTAAATAAACAAATATGTTTGTCTAAATAGCGTTTCGTAAACATCGTTTTAAATTTGACTCATATAATACGTCGTCAAATTATTTTTTGCGTTAGATGCAAATATTGTGCTTAAGCAACCATGTATGTATTGGTGGACACACACACTTTTTAAATATTCCACCAATGATTTTGCTGTTTGTTTAGTTAAGTGTTTTTTCTTTATTTTACAAGACCGGGAACTGTCAATTTTAGAAAAAGAACTCATACAAGACCGGGAACTGTCAACTTTAGAAAAAGAAGTCAATGTGTTAAAACTAGAAAAGAAGAAAATTGAAATTCGCAAGGCCATTCAAGAAGAAAAAGATTATATAAGTAAATTACAAGTCAGTGAACAAGCAGCAGACAAAACTCCTCTGAAAGGTGAGTTTAATGGTATTATATACTTCCGTTCTGAAAAAATCACTTCCGGTACAATTTGATAACGTATTTGACCCTGCTTTCAAAGATTTATTTTTCTATAAGCTTTCATCTGAAATAAGTACAGAAAAGTCACTTCGGGTTTGCACAAGGTCACTTCCGGTTAGCTTTTCAAAGGCATATGGCTTGATACCTAATGCTACAGTCCTATGGCTTTATGATGTATCAGTATGAATTTAAAGTAATAGGCAAAATAAAGAACATCAAATTAACCTTTCACCTTGAACTCAATGTCAAGGTTATATACCAAAGACTTCAAACCAAAAGACCTAAATTGTAAAGTTAATTAGTTATATCACTGTATGCATAATTCTAAATATGAGAGGGGAAAAAACTTCCATTATTTGTCAAAGTAGATATAGGAAGATGTGGCGTGAGTGCCAATGAGACAACTCCCCATCCAAATAACAATTTATAAAAGTAAACCATTATAGGTCAATGTACGGCCACCAACACGGAGCCTTGGCTCACACCGAACAACAAGCTATAAAGGGCCTCAAAATAACTAGTGTCAAACCATCCAAACAGGAAAATCAACGATCTAATCTATATAAAAACGAGAAACAAGTAACACGTATAAATAACAAACAAACGACAGCTACTGTCCATCAGATTCCTGACTTAGGACAGGTGCAGACAATTTGAAGCGGGATTAAACGTTTTAACGGTACCAAACCTTCTCCCTTTTTCTAAAACAATAGCATAACATCACAACATAGAAAAACACCCGAACGCTGCGATGAAAACCAAACTCAACATCCTTTAGATATAGCGAACAATTTGGTAAAATAAAGAATGAAAATAACTAAAAATTTCTTCAAATAGTAAATTTTATATAACCAGAACCCACTACTCGGTTTTAGTCTTTCACATTGGTAGGCGTTGTGTAATTTCGAGTTTGAAAAGGAAGACAAAGTATCCATCTAGAAATACGGGTTACGCAAATATGCATATCTTACAAATGTAATGAAGCAGAAACGTGTTATAACTTTAAATGTCTTGGATGGAGAGTTGTCTCATTGACACTTCTACCACATCTTCCTATATCTACAACTGTAAATGCCTTAATCAACTACCCCACAGACATCAAAATATAAAGTAGAATAATAAAATTCGTCCTCCGAATCACATGACAGACTCATTTCGTATATTGTCTTTTGGAGCCACTGCTTTTGGATTTTCAAAGATTTGTTTAAGCTTCCCGCCTTGACATGTCCCGTTATGCCGTTCATTTGTAGCTAGTGCTCAAACAAATTGATACGTACAGTCCTTCAGCCAAAACATGACACTCTGTCATGATATGAATAAGCCTGGGTTAGTATTATGGGAAGGCGGAGCTAAGAACAAGTGTAGTTGTGAAAAGATTAGAGACTAAGATACATGTATACCAAAATGACATTGTATTTTATAAGTTTAAATACACTGACAACACCATGACACAATACAGAAAAGACCAAAAGACAAACAACATTATACAATACAAAACATTGAAAACTAAAGAATGAGCAACATGAACCCCGCTAGATCTCAGGTGTTTCAGAGAGGATGCTGCTAAACATGTGGCAACCGTCGTGTTGCTTATGCAACTACACAAGCGGTAACGAGCCGGAGTAGTTGTAGCAAATAATACGTGTGTAAATTGAAAAAGTTAATGATGCAATAACCTATTCAAATGAATTAACTACAATTAATCATAAATAGACCTTTCTATGACAGCAGTAGAGGGTCTTCTGTTTCATTTACAATTTTACCGTACTCAAATTGTCAATTCGAATGATATACATGTATGATAAAGCCGTAAAACACAAGGTCATACCGTTTTTACACATATTTAAACTAAATCCGTTGGATGTGTACTGATTGAAAGTCAGGGAAAACATGATTTATTTATGAGTTATAATTGGCATTTAACGAATGTAAACTTCGAGTACTCTTATTTTGATGCCTTGTGTCTAGTATCTTTATGTTAGTTGTTGTTGTACCTCGTACATATCGTATGAGTTTAGACAGTTGCAACTGATTTTAACAGTTTGTTCGTATGCTGTGCTGTAACACAACTGTTCCAGGTTAGTGTGAAGATTAATCTGTCACAAACATGATCAACCCCGCCACAATTTTTTATTTGCATGTCCCAAATCAGAGCCTGTAGTACAGTATAGTAGACGTTTGTTCAAGTCTGCACAAAAGGACACCCCAGTTCAAACACGTCATGAAATACACAATACCCTTAGTCAGTATTGATTGTTACTACCTTAGCAACAAATTAGTTGACTTATGGCAGGAATCAGAAGACGTTAAGATGCGGTTATCCGTTTGAATGGAGGCTGCGCACAAAGTACTAATTCTTTGGCGTATAACGATCAACCATGATGTGAACAATCATCTAAAGAATAATTTAGAAATGTCTGACATTGTTAATTTCGACTACAGTAAAAGTTATAAAATGCATTTTTTGGTACAATAAAACACTTTATTTTGTTATAAAAATTTTGGTTAGATAAAACATTTTTTTTCAATATTTTTTTGTTCTTTTTAAAGCAAATACTATCATTAACTACGTTCAATATTATTTTACAAATATTTTATCCAATTCCATCCAAAATAAGAGGCTGATTTTAAAAAATCAAGGTGTTGCAATACTTTTTTCCATGTGTATATGTTTAAATCTCGAAAGTCGATTAGGAGGCAAATCAAGTCAACAGGCAATCACTCTGGGAGGTAAGGAATGAATAAAGGAACTTCAGTAAGAAAGTGAATTGGCGTTCGCACGCTTTCATCCCCCATCACGAGAACTTGTACTGTTTCAAATCTTTTCAATTGGGAATAGTCCACAAAACAACAAATAAGACTAAATACTGGTAAAAAGCAGTATTTTGTAGAAGAAACGCGTATCTGGTGCACTCATAATTTAATCCTGGTAGGTATCATGAGTTTACCGACAGATTCAAAATGTACGCAAAATATGAAAATAAAAATTGAAAAAATTCTTTCATAATTATTACAATAATAAGTCTTACCTCTTTTCTGTGGGTAGACCTTTAGATTTTGTTTTCATTATTAGGTCTTTCCACCTTTCCATTGGAAGACCTATTGACTTTGTTCTGATTACATGTATTAGATTCTTCCACCTTTCCATTGGAAGACCTGTTGATTTTGTTCTGATTATTAGGTCTTTCCACTTTTCCATTAAAAAATCTTTAGATTTTGTTCTAATTATCAGGTCTTTCCACTTTACCTTTAGAATTTGTTTTGACTATTATCTTGTTTCTTTCGCAGTCTTGTTATTGTACAAGACGTCGCTTTGGTGTTTGGTATATGATATCGAACAGTTTGTGCGCTTTTGAAACTGATCCTATTTAACAGAACACTTTTTCATGTAACAGTTATCTCCCAAACACTGTATTTCTTGTGTCGACTACTCCTTCGCAACAGTAAAAGATTACGACAAGTTTTTTACCTAACTGATCGCTATGTCTTAAGAATGTTGAGCTTGGTTTTCACAGCAGAGTTCCGCCACTCCATATGGGATTTATTTCCCCTCATGCGTTTGATATAAGTGATATGCATTACTAACTGTTAAGCAATAAGTGATAAAGACATAGGGCCTTTTTATTTGAGGTTCTTGGTAAAAAAAAATAATTAGATCAAGGTTAACGTCTACATTTTGCTCATTTTCACTTCTTTTCGTAAACCGTACAATATATTGACAACATATGTATACTAAACTGTAATTTGCAATATGTCGTAACTCCTATATTTTGGTTGAAAGGGTGCTAAGACAAAAAATGGGAGTTTTTCTTATATTAAGTATTATGCTTACAGTGAAATAAATTATCAACAATTAAAGGTTAGATTTTTGTAAATATTGACAATGCAATTTCCCATAGGAACTCCTTTTACGGCTTAAACTGTACCACTTTTACTATGAAGTTTTGAAAAAATCTTATCCTTGAATAGAAAGTTCATATGCACTACAATTTTTTTCAAAGGTCATAAAATAGGGCTGTGCGGCATATTTCAACGTTTATATACCCTGAACTTTTCATAGTTTAAACTTACACTAATTTTCTTAACTACCCCTACCTTGAATGAAAGGGTACCACAGATTTCAATGTAAACAATATGCAAATGTATATTTACTGGTAACATTCCAAAGTTATTTCTCTATGATATGGAAGACAGAGAGCATAACTAGGAACCAGTATGTAAACAAAATAAATTTTCTTTGAATATTCTAAATCTCCCCAAAAAAGGGTGTGGTTTGAGAAACAGCTGTATTTACAAAGTGCAACCTATAGACCCAGAACTCTTTTGATTTGAGGTTTTTGGTATTTGATTTTGATATTGAGCTCAAGGTCAAAGGTTAGTTTGACGTTCTTTATTCTGACTTTTGCTTTAAATTCATACTGATACATCATAAAGCCATATGACTGTAGCATTAGTATCAAGCCATGTGACTGAAAAAGCCAACCGGAAGTGACCTTGTACAAACCAAAAAATGTCAAATAAACTATCAAATAGTACCGGAAGTGACATTCTTCAGAACGGAACCTCTCTTATTTCAAACAGAATTGTAAAGAAACCATATACTTTTGGAATCAGCAAACAATGAGCTTTCATTAGACACTGGTAATGACATTGAAAACGGACTTTTAACATTGTCATATAAAAAATAATCCTTAGAAGTGGAAAGACCTTCAATCGTTCTCTGATCAATTGGTTTTTAATTATTATTGATATTATCAAAACAAAACTCGACATTTACACAAACACTGTACATTTTAAAAAGATTGCACATTTATGTCTTTTGGAAAATTAAAGGTCAAACCAATTGCAAATAACAATTGACTTACTATTACCTTGCTAACACAATTTCAGTGTTGTTACCAAAGGGTTATGATGGAACACTGACTTACAACTATGATGAGATGGCACAATCTTACTGTGCGTGTCTGTCATCAGTCTGGGTTTTTGCTCTTCGACGAGACTGTGCGAGGGGAGCGGATACTTGCAACAATATATGTGCTAGTGCAAAGAATGCAATACTGGCTTCAATTAGTAATCAGGGAACACGGTGAGTTTTAACTATTTAACTTTTTATGTGATTTTAAATATAATTATATATATCTCTATGTTTTATACTGCAACTAGATGTGTTTATTTCTTAAATATAGTAACACAGTTATATTTTGTGCAATGTCGATTTCATCATGGATCACTTTTTCCACAATCAGGGGTTCCTTAAAGGAAGAAAATAAGTTTGAAATTAATAATACAGTTTAAATAGTCAGCAATGTATTAATTCAAGTTGCAGTATGAAAACAATATAAGGTCAATTTCAGAAAACATATAAACTTTTTTGTATTCGGCGCAAAACTGTGGAAGACCTTGGCAAAACCTCGCCCTTTCCCAGTTTCTCAGCCTCCTACAAAAAAAAGTTATAATTTTTCTGACATTGACCTAATATTGTACATTAAGTTACGTTTGATTTTACAGACACTAAACTATGTTAAAATCATACCGGGATAATTCATACTTTTATTCTATTTCTTTGAATTTTGTTAATAGTATTCACTGGGATATTTTAGCGTCACTCTTTACTACAAAGCAACATAGGATACAAGTATGTGCTAAACACAATTTGATTTACTTCAGTAACTCTGATGAACTTATGTAGACCTAAATTAAAGGTCTTTTCGAATGATACTCTAATTTATGGTCATCTCAACTTAGTTGACTTGTAGTCAGATTCTGTCCGGATACTACATTCTTTTTATTGGCTATTGCAAACATGCATTGCATACTTAATTTACGCGAATACCAACGTACAAAGCGAAACGAAAACATTTGCAATGTGTGCTTTTCTTCAATATTCTATTTTTAAAATCAAACTAAATTTGCTGCCAAAGATATCAAACAATATAAGTCGGAACTAACTACTTATAAATATGTTAAAATGAAAACGATTTATCATCGCTTCAAAAAAGAACTTTAAGATCTAATTTCCTTTTTTAACTGTAAAAATTAAAAATAAACTTAAGATTTTTTTTTTTGTTTTAACCGTAAAAATGAAAGTAGCAGCAATATATGTTCATGTATGTTAATGACTCCTTCTATAGCAATGTTTATTACGAAATTTTTTAAGTGTAAATATATCAAAACAGCAAAGTAAATGAATTATAGAGATGTGCCATTGTGTACATATGCCAAAGGAAAGCTCCATTCTCTGCATTATTACTTATTGTTTTATTGCATTTAATAGAAAATGGGGATTTTTTGACAAATACAGACAACATTTTTGCAGAAAGTCCATAGACTTTAACGTGTAATAAATATCTGAATTTATAAACGTCATCATTGCTAACACGGCATGCAAAAATCCTCAACCTATCAAGCACACGGTTAACTAGTTTCTCAATTTAGATAAGTAACATGATATTCTAAAAAATGTTATAAATCAATTTGATAAAATTAATTTTTAAGCTGAGGATTAAAAAGTAAAATCACAAAAATACTGAACTCCGAGGAAAATTCAAAACGGAAAGGCCCTTATCAAATGGCAAAATCAAATGATAAAACAAATCAAACGAATGGACAACAATTGTAATATTTCTGAAAGTACTCTTGTTCTTTGCATTTTCTCAAACTGTCGGAATATTGAAAAAAAAAAAGCCGCTACCCAATCAAGCTGTCTTTCGTAGTGCGCCTCCGTCTGTTTTTTTTTTTGTTGGAATCATAAGAAGTTGTGAAGAGCCTGAACAGCGAGATCGTACAAGCACGTGCATGTTTACTTGTTCCTGTTTGTAAGCAAGGCCGATACCTTTCAAAGCACAGTATATAATAAAAAAAATTTATTTTGAATTGCAAGCTTTCTCGTCTTGGTGATAACACATGCTGCTGTATTTTGCATTTTTTGTATGTTTCTTAATGTCGTACAAGCGGCTGTTGTGATAAAAGGTAAAATCACAAAAATACTGAACTTAGAGGAAAATCAATTCGGAAAGTCCATAATCACATGGCAAAATCAAATAACAAAACGCATAAAAAACGAATGGATAAGAACTGTCATATTCCTGACATGGTACAGGCATTTTCAAATGTAGAACATGATGGATTAAACCTGGTTTTATACCGCTAACCCTCTAACTTTGATGACAGTCTCATCAAATTCCGTTATATTTACATTGATGCGTCTACTAAACACAATAAATAAAAAAGTCAAAATATGGGTACATCAGTCATCATCGTATAACAATTTAAAGGAACATAGACCAAGATTGAAAATAGTACAAAAGTTATATACAGAATTTATAAGAATCCACAAATAGTTAATTCCTCTACGCGATTGATGGATTTTGACGTTTATTGTTCAACGTATTTTGTAATTCATAATAGAAATATATCATAATGACATAAAATAGAACAATATCATACTGACGGGATCTTTTAAAGTACAGAGTCACGTTATAAGAACCAAAGAAATACAATAAGTCGCATATACAAAACACGCCACCAAAAAATGAAAGACAATACAAACACGAGACACATTGACGAGATGTATAAGTACCGAGCCACGTCAAACGGATATCACATAAAACCATTCAACAGTAAAAGTAATATTATTAATAGAGCAAAGACAAATGAAAGAACTATAAAACACGTTGTTAAGATGATAAACAACATCAGTACGCAGAAAGTAGCGAATTCAAAGCATCACATGTTACAGATATAACATGACAGAATACAACAATATGTTTCTTTGTACTTTTAGAGTCAGTTGCTTCGATGGATACAAGGTTAGTAAAAACCATAACAGACTCCGAGACAACCCATCGACTGCACAGCCTGATTCAAACACAGTTATCTTCAAGACCTACGGTTACGGTAGTGGTGGATGTACCTGGAAAGCTAACCATTGTGGTCCAAACTACTGCTGTTGCAAAGCCTTCTAAAAGGTCTGAGAAAATTCAATCTCGGTTACCGATGAATTTACCTATCCTATAATGTTGCCTTTTATATCAAATATAGCAAATGTCAAAGATATTCTCTTTCCTTGTTTTGAAACTTTGTCAGATAATCGGAATCCTTTGGTATTGTATGTTAAGTGTAAATAAAACTTTACCTGCTAACGTCTACTTCTATGTTCATGATTTTATCACATACAGTTAAAAATATTAAAAAGTAGATGTGGTATGATTGCCAATGAGTCAACTATCCACAAAAGACCAAAATGACACAGACATTAATAACTATAGGTCACCGTACGGCCTTCAAAAAGCCATTCTTAAAAAATTCATTTAATCCTTAATATTATTTCATAGTTTCTTTAAGACAAAAATGCCAAAGTTAAATGTCGGGAAAAACTAGAGACCCCTTTTCGCAAAGATATCACATCTTCATATATATGTAGGACTCTCGAGTGCGATGGGGACGGTAAGTACGATGGTCACGCTAAAGTACGATGGTATACGCTAAAGTGCGATCCCTCAAGACGCTAAAGTCCGATGGTCTGTGAAAGTATAGACGTTAGAAATATACAGACTAAAAATGAACACGCCGGAAGACAAATTTCAAATATTTGATTAAGAACTTTTCAACAAAATGTCAGTAACTTAATTAATTTTAATTTTAACAGAGCTTTGTTGGCTCAAGCAAATGTGTTTTATTGTGGAAGCTGGAAGAAGAACTTGTAACAGTATCCTTTAGTCGATCGTTTTACTATAGGCCTTATAGATACAAGTAGTTTTCGCATAGATATCCTGTATCCTGCTTTTATTGGAAGCGAACGGATACATTTGAATCGTTGTTTATGTTGCAGATTATTTGGCACTTAAACTTTTCATGCGTAAAATATAAATTGTCGTCTAGAATATGACTAGTAGTAAGTACATTGCAGGAAAATATAACATGAATGTGTAGTCGCTACAAAAAAAAGGAAAATTAAGGTCGGCGAACATCGCCTTTCTCTCTTCTTTAAATTAAATCGTAAACATTAAATGTTACTTTTTCCGATATTAAACGAATTTTGTATATGTAATTTACAAGGACGATTGTAAGGGGAGTTGTTACCATAAGTAATAGGCTACAATGTGTGAACGGCAAGGTTTACCAATTATCACAATACTTTATACGCTCGAATTGTTAAAAAATTCTTTACAAAAAACATAGTATGTTGTAAAACCTAAACTAACCTATTATAGCTGACTATGCGGTATGGGCTTTGCTCATTGTTGAAGGCCGTACGGTAACCTATAGTTGTTAATGTCTGTGTCATTTTGGTCTTTTGTGGATAGTTGTCTCATTGGCAATCATACAACATCTCGTTTTTATAACTTTTTATTTATTATTATTATGGTTGGTCTTTTGGAATCATACACTTTTTTTAAGACTACATTTAAATTAGAATGCCTATAACATATGATATATACCTTATAATAATAGATTCTGCACTATTTTACATTGAATGTTCTTAAAAGTTTTTAAAGCCCTCGAACCTTAACCTATTGGTACATCGTACTAAAGCAAACAAACGACCATCGCACTTTAGCGTGAGACACCATCGCACTTTAGCGAAGACCATCGCACTTTAGCGTGACCATCCACTTTCGAGTACCATTGTACTTTAGAGTCCTACATATCTATTCAAAATACCGTGCTATTATGAAACACAGGAGCGAACCTCATAAAAGCACAGAAAAACGGTGACGACTTCGATGGACATGATGGAACATCAAATCCACACAGTAAACTAAATTACACAGAGTAAATGACAACTTTAACTATAACAAAGTCTTTCAGCTGGAATGTTGGTAAATACTTTAAAAAAGATGAATGACACCAAATTTAAGACGAAAATAGCAAGAGGACATTCCAAACGGAAAGGTCCCCGTCACGAGAACTTATACTTGTTCAAATTGCATTCATATGTTGCTTTGTCGTTAATCAAAATGAGTTGATAACAATAACATGCCATTATGATCGATGTAAAGTTTTATATCATTTTTTACAGTCAATATGTTCCAAAAACAGCAGTTTGTTAACGTATACATATTTTAACTCATTGTTGGTATAAAGTTTTATGTAAGCAGCACACATTACTTTTTTTTACTTCGTTAAATAATTTTTTTCATACACTCGTTTGACTCAATTGCCAGATTAAGTCTTATGAAGTCGTAACGTGCGTCTGGTATTAACAATGAAATCCTTGTTTCTGTAATGAAGTGTTTCAACCACTGGGTTCATGTATCTAACAGGGGACGTTTTCAAACAGGGAGGCAGCGCTTATGTCCGGAAATTTCATTGATATTTTGCTTTGTCGTAAATTAACTGATAAAAAATGGTTAAAAGTTCAAAACAACATTGTTCTTACACCGTCCATCATTGGTGTATATGTTAGAAATTACTTGGTCATGGTTTATGAAGATTTAAAGCCCAAGACAGAATTCCATAACGGTAAACCAACCCGATGATGGCGTTTGTAAAATTTACGAAGGGATGGTTTCAACTTTACGACTTGTAAATCTTGGTTAAATAGCTCACCTGCATTGTGAGCAGCATCTCTCTATCAAGTAATTCATAATAGAAAATACAAATCCTGAAATATTGTATGAATGTGGAGATATTTACTCCGTATGCAGGTGCTACTGGAAAGTTGCCCTATGTTTAAACGAAACAACGAATTTTGGAAACTTAAACAAAAGATACAAAACTGTTACTTCGCCTAGTTAAAAAAACAATCAGCAGGAACTGACGTCACGCAGTTTTTGGGAAAATGTACCAGAAGGCTTTAAACAACACTTCACCAGTCTAGCATGTCCAGATCTAACTATGTTTGTAGAGAACTACCAACATCCCCTGAATTTATAATCAAATGAAAAATACCACCGGATACAATAGATACGGCTATCCAATTACTATGTAAAGGAAATTTCAGAACGGGAAAAGAATTAGATCATCACCCGTCAATTTTGGAATGCTAATCTCATACGACATATTCAAGAAACAGACGTCGATAAGAGACCATATTTACCAACGTTTCAGAGAACATTTGGCTTGACTATAAAGTGTTGATGTCTAATCAACTTCTTTCACTTTTTTCGTTCTTTTTTTTTATTTGTAGTAAACAAAATTAATCTATAAGAACGACAAGTTGATCAAGATGAATCGGAAAGACACGAATGGCCTCGTTCGTAAAAAAAAGCTTGGATTCATTTTTAGGAGTGAACATTTTAAAAATGAATATTTAAAGAAGATGTGGTATTATTGCCAAAGAGACAACACTCCACAAGAGACCACAAAAATGTCACAGAAATTAACAACTGTAGGTCATTGCACCGCATACTCAGCTAAGAAATGCATCAAAAGTGTAAAGCAATTATAACGATAAAATCATCGGCCTAATTAATGTACAAAACAATCAACCAAACCCAAATATGTTACACAGTAACAAACAGACAACACTGAATTAAGGCTGCCAACCTTTGACAGACACATGTATACTGTAGAAAACAATCAGTATAACTGCTATGTTTAAGAAGTTTCAAAGTCCACAAACATTTTTGCCTTTGTATTCTTAGGGTAATAGTGCAAAGAAGTAATCTTTTTATTTTTTTTTTATTTTTTTGTTTTTGGAGGAGGGCGCACAATATCATTATTCATTGATAAGCCAAAAAATGGCCCGTGATTAGCAAAGTTTGAGGTGAAATTTTAAAAGTCCAAAGCCCTTTACTTTGGCAAAATAAGCGGAGCGGAACAAAATGTTCATTCGATCTGTTACTCAACATAGTAGACTCACATACTTAAATTTTGGGCAATATGTGGAGGCATTTAAACAGAAAACGAAATGACGAAATGGCGGATGAGGGTTGCCCCGAAAATTTGGTTGCGGAGCCATTTGAATGATTTATTTCACTCTTGTATCTGTGTACTATAGAAATTTTACAATTATGTTCTATGTAGCAACATTCCAGCAGCGCCTACATACGTAGTGTATATGTAAAGCAAAATTATATCCGGGTGAAATTTGATCCGGAGGAAAAAATGTCACAGTACTTGTTGTTATTTTTTTATCCGGAGGAAAATATTTCCCGGGGATATTTTTTCCTTTGCCGTGAAATCCTATCTCGTTAGTTAACTTATTGAATAGTTATTAGAAAAAATTTATCCTTTAAAAATACTATGAAATAATAATAGTGTATTTGAAATAAAGCGAAATTGTTAAAAAAAAATGTATTATAAAGGCAACAGTAGTATACCGCTGTTCAAAACTCATAAATCCATGGACAAAAAACAAAATCGGGATAACAAACTAAAACCGAGGGAAACGCATTAAATATAAGAGGAGAACAACGACATAACACTAAAATGTAACACATATAGACAAAATCCCACGAGAAAAACAAATATAACATATATATATAACATCAAAACCAAATACATGAATTTGGGATAGACAAGTACCGTGACACGTCTTATCGCAATGTGAATTTACACTCAAAAATAAGAGAAAACAAACGACACAACGTTATAATGTAATACACACAGAAACGAACTATAATATAACAATGACCATATTCCTGACTTGGTACAGGGCATTTTTAAAGGAAAAAATGGTGGGTTGAACCTGGTTTTGTGGCATGCCAAACCTCGCACTTTTATGGCCATGTAAAATATAACATCAAAATGACAACACAGGACTACAATATAAATAAATTGGAGAACACAATAGACAAAGAATCACACGAACAACAGCCAACAAGTTCAAAATTTTAATACGCCAGAAGTGTATTTTGTCCACACAAGACCTATGTGTGACGCACAGATACAAAAGTTTGAAAGCCGAAACGAGTACAAAGTTGAACAGCATCGAGGACCAAAAGATCAAAAAGGTTGTGCCAAAAACGGCAAGGGTTTTCCGTTAAGTTACCAGAAAATCCCTATAATTTAGAGTAATTTATACTTTTGCAAACAGTAAATTTAATAAAATGAATATTCAAAAGATGTACATGATAAAGCTGAAGTGTTAACTAATTACAGGAAACAACTGAAATACATTTACATAACCAGACATTTGAAACACAAAAGTAGACACATCCGAATACGTATAAACCTCTACGCCAAGTGACGTCCTATTTGAAACTGAAAAATGACGAAAAAATGACGTCATTAGAATTAGTAAAACAGAGCATCAAAAAATGAAAAATGACGAAAAAATGACGTCATTAGAATTAGTAAAACAGAGCATCAAAAAATGAAAAATGACGAAAAAATGACGTCATTAGAATTAGGATTAATTTAAGATTATATATTTGAACTAAATACTGATATTGCATTTAATAACAAAGCACATTTTAATTCTTATTAATATAAAACTGAGGTAGCAATTAACTATATTATAAAACTATGTCAGGTTTGTTATGAATCTAACTTCAAACGTAAAATATCGTACTGATTACTTTGAACGAAATCAAATCTGATAAATGAAGGCGGTGATTAATTTTCTTTACCATAACACAGAAATATAATAGAAAAGACATTAACACATTTGACAAAATCCGATGAGAATTACAAATATAACATTAAACATTTAAACTAAATACATGAATATGGGATGTATAAGTACCGTACCACGTCTTATAGTAATGCGAGTTCACACTCGGCAACACAGTCACAATCGGGAATAAGTCACGTTTGGTAATTAAAAGATTAGACGACATTATGACAAAACACAATCTACCATGTGGTAAAAATGTCCTTAGCTAGTTTGGTCAACGAAACATCGTATGGATCCACCAAATCGTGATGGTGTCCATAAAATTTACGGAGTGTCAATTTTAATCTGTCCTCCTCATAACTTTGTTGGAGCAGTTTCTGCGTAAGGAGCACACTCCTGTATATGAAGTCCGTATAGTGTGAACAAGCACGTGAATAACGTATCAATTGTGATATGTAAACACCATACGAAGGGGCAGAGGGTATGTTACTGCTGAGAAATGGGAAATTGATAATTGGGAAGTTGAAATCGTCCCGTTTATCATAGATTTTCGTGTGAAGTCGTCCATCTACGTCAATATTGAGGAAAAGATCAAGGTATGAAGCAGTCCTTCTAGTATCAGTGGTATCCTTAATTTCAAGTTCACTTGGATATATGAGATGTAAGTATTGGCTGAAATATGGGTTATTCATTATAATGGGAAATAATTTCATAAAACTGATAGAGGGTTGCTGCTCACAAGGAAGCTATTATCACCCTTTGTTTTTGTTGGGCTTTGTGTTGCTTATTCTTTAGTTTTCTATGTTGTGTCATGTGTACTATTGTTTGTCTGTTTGTCTTTTTCATTTTTAGCCATGGCGTTGTCAGTTTATTTTCGATTTATGAGTTTGACTGTTCCTCTGGTATCTTTCGTCCCTCCTTTAAACCAAGAGTTCTAAATGGTGAATTAAAAAATAATTCGTCGTAAATTTTATGTAGACGAAACGCGCGACTGGCGTTTTAAATTATCACATGGTACCTTTGATAACTATTTACGGACGCCATCACGAGTTGGTTGACCTTATGAAATAACCGTTTCACAGATGATATTGAATATGTTCCTTACAATCCCCTTACCTTTTTACAAATGTGACCTACCGATTTATACCATTTATCGGAATTGCAATTACATAAGCAACACGACAGGTGCCACATGTGGAGCAGGATCTGCTTACCCTTCTGGAGTACATGAGGACACCTCGAGTCTTTGATGGGGTTCGTGTTGTTTAGTCTTTAGTTTTCTATGTTGTTTCTTGTGTACTATTATTTGTCTGTTTGTCTTTTTCCCTTTTAGCCATGGCGTTGTCAGTTTATTTTCGATCTATGAGTTTGACTGTCCTTTTGGTATCTTTTGCCCGTCCTTTTACAGAACGTCAATGTATAACTCAAAGCAGATTGACGTCATTATGTTAAGTAAAGTGGAAGTATATGATAAATTGAATATCAGACAAATACAAATATATGATATGTTTAATTCATTGGTAGTTGATATTGATTTTTTTCATACTTTTTAATAAGCTTTGCAACAGCAGTAGTTTGGTCCACAATGGTTAGCTTTCCACGTACATCCACCATTACCGTATCCATAGGTTCTCAAATTTACTTTCTCTGCATCAGGCTGGAAACTAGAGGGATTATCCCGAAGCTTGCTATGATATTTACTGATATGGTATGCATCAAAGCATCTGACTCTGAAATTAAGAGAAATATTTTGTCGAAAAATCTGTTGGAAAATCATTTTTGAGTGGAGTTATAAGATCAAAGTGAGCAGCAAAGATATATCTCTCATAAGGTCAATTGTTCAACCAAATACATTGTAATCATATGTGGCTTGGAATTGACTAAGTCTAAGGGCTATATTCATACTGTATGATACGCAATGATACTGAGAGTCTATTTTATCCGACTTAAAGGCATTCCTATCTGATTGAAATAGATCGCAAACAATTTAGACAGGTGGTAATTAAAACGCGAATGATCAGACAAAAAAAAGGAAAAATAGTTTTAAATACACTTACGTCCGATGAGTTGCTTATGTGAAGAATGATTACACACATAGAAATGCATATCTTTAAATGTTTAAACCACTTAAAACTTCGTTTTTGATGACTTTGCCTTCATCAAATTGTAACCTTAATTATCAATATTTGTAAGACAAATATGTTATAATGTATGAAAAAAGATGACAAATATAATCTGGGAGAATAACCAAAATTTTGTTATATTATAAGAAATAATGCGACACTTGCGATTGCTTTAAACAATTGTGGAACGGAATAATAACTATTCCCCAGCCCCAAAATTTAAATCACCGTTGCCTTAGTATCCTTAAAGTAAGACAAAATGGTATGTTTTCCACTAGTTATATCTTGAGTGTTCGCTAGATGCACAAATGAGTAGTCTTATTTTTTCCATTATCAATGTGGATCAATCATTGCCCATTCACAGACGTTGTGAAATCGAGTGTCAATTCCTGGAGACAATAGACAAACACACACACAACAGGATAGGATTATGTGTGACGAGAAGAGACAAGTCGAGTATATTTCACTCCTTAATCTGCCCTTGAGTTCTTATTAGAGATCTTGTTATGTTCATTGACAAATTTAAAATTTGAATGTTCAGGAAATATGAACAATCTTCATTATTGCTATTCGACTTTTAAACAGCAGCATACATGGTATACTAATGTTGCCTTTAATTACGGAACAACTTAAAATATATGTTTCACAGATGACGACGGATATGTTCGAAGTCTCGTTACCTTCAGCTCCGGTCACAATAAATTGTACGTTTTTTCATCGTGGAATTCTATAAAACAGTTGTCGTGGCATTGTCGTTCAAAATGTCAAAAACATATTTCGAATGGTAATATCATCTATATTAATAATCAGCTACGACATGTTCACGGTGGTTCCAATGGGTACACGGCAGAAGAAAAACAAATGTAATTGTACTGTCGTGGATTTGTCGCAAGTCGGTCGTGAAACTGTCGTGTGACAGTCCCAAGCTGTTTTGGGAAATATTTTTTTCAGGTTTTCATGTCATGGAATGCGCGTTTTACTTTTGTGTCACTGTCGTACGACTGTCGCACAACGGTCGTGGGTCACTCGCGCGTTTGACCCCGAATTACTAGTATATAAAGAAGGTCCGATTTATTGTGTGTCATTTGCCATTTGCTTTCAATATTGTTCAGTGTCATTATAACTTCGGTCCAAGTAAACGACGTTGTTCGTATTAGTTTATATTATAATTGTTCAGCGAATTTAAACCAGGATGCCGTCTACCACTCCAAGCAGGATTACAGAAAAGTAACCCTTGTAGTTGTAGTGGTTGAGTCCGGTGTAATAATAGTAATGTGAGTTATATAATACAACATGTACAAATATCAATGATATCGAATATGAATATCATTTTATAAAGCGAGTAGTTGAATAAAAAAAAATAAGATTTCAAATTAAATTAACAATGAATTAATGCACAAATATTTAATATTAGATTTTCTCTTTCCTATCTTTGTATTTTTACTCCTTTACAGAACGAAACGAAACGAAAGGAATAATTATATGCCCTCAATGATGAAATAGTAAGATGTTATAAATCTAATATCTCTGCTCGTGTCAATGGGATATTATAAAAACATGTCGACGCTACTAGTAATTCTTCGATGAGTGTTTTTGCGATTCCAATTCTCCAATCGTGTCATATTTAATCTGAACTCTTCATATGCTAAGTCTATTCATCAATTAACCAATGTTCAAATTTTATATATTGGTAAAAAGAAAACATTTAAGATAACAAATAGAATTGGTGAATTGAATGAACACCAAAAGAACGAAACTGTACTCGTCGAAAGAGAAGCCATATTACCATGTTGTGCATACATAATCCATGATCCACACACGATAATTGTAAAAATCGAAGAAAAAACAAAATACCGAACTTAAGGGTGTACTTAGGTGAAATTAAAAAGAATCAAACATTTAAAATTGATACTATAAGTCGGAAGAGCATTGGTTAAGGTTCATGTGGACCCTATGGCTAAAATGGCCGTATTTTAACCTCAAAATTTACTCTGAGTACAGACAAACCTGCGCATCTGTAAAACATTTCAGGCATAGCATGCCCTAGATAAATGAATTTTTAGTATGTTTTATGTTTTAGAAAAATAAAAACTTACCAGGATTTTGCCGTGCACTTTTTTTCATTCCTCCAGAAGGTGCCAAAATAAACTAAGTTGGGAAACAGGTTTGAGAACTTCCCCACAGGTAAAAATTAAAGTGAGCATTTTTAATTGACATGGACATTAGATGGACACTAGATACCTGACAATAATTGGTTATTTAAACTGTGTACCTGAGTGGACCATATCAAGGTAAACTCAACTGTTTGTTAATTTTATCATCTTCTGCAGAGACGAAAAAAAGTGCACGGCAAAATCCAGTTAAGTTATAAATTTTCTAAATCATACAATGCATTTGAATTCTATTTATCTAGGGCATGCCATGCCTTAAAACTTTTTCAGATGCACAGGTTTGCCTGTACTCAGAGAAAATTTTAAAGTGAAAATACGGCCATTTTAGCCATAGGGTCCACATGAACCTTAAGGAACAAAGCTGAAATATTGATAGGTCACGGAGCTCCTTTTCGAGATGTTTGATTTTTAAAATATGGCGGGAAAAGCCTGACTCTGTCTTTTACCTTATATTTTCATTGGTATTGTTTGGGTTTCAAATCAAAAGAAAAAAATCAAGAATCTGCTTAAAATTTGAGCTATTATGTCTTATAAAAAAGAAAAAGGGGTGTTATGTGGCAAACTATTTTATCTTCTATAGTATGTTAAAAAAAAACAAGGATTCCGATCATCTAACACATATTCCAAAACCTCACCAAAGTACATCCCTGAACAAAGGCAAATTTATTAAGGTAAAGCTCTTACAAATTGACAAGAATAACAAAAGTTATCAAAGCTCAAACACATCGAAAGAATGGACAAAACAGTCAAGCATTCATAACAGACATACTAGTAATAGGTTAATCTGACAGATCCAGCAGTCAAATATGTGTACACATGCATGAGAAATTTATACTTCGTACGCGGGTGAAGCTAGTATATTGCTCATTCAGTGAGGAAAATTTATAATTTCAAAATAGAAATTGTCTCGTTTGTCAAAATTCTGGTATTGAATAAATAAAGGCAATAGTAGTATATTTGTAACACTCAGAAACGTGTCCTTCCCCTCAAACGTGTCCGATTCCCCCAAACGTGTCCACAAAACGTCACTGAACTGTAAAACATGTATAGTTGCAAAAGGGCGCCAAAGGGTGGCATTTATATAGACGTCCAAACGTGTCCATTTTTCAACTAACCCACAAACGTGTCCGATCCCCAAAGCGTGTCCATGTCAAGCGTTATTTGGTTATTGCTATTTCATTAACGTATGCTAATTTTACTATTTCATTAAAAATATAGATAAGGTACGTAAGTACTTTTATAAACAAGCAGTATAAACTGTGTAAAAGTGGGGCGTCATTTCAGCTATGTCGTATGTAAATTGTAAGCACACACGTTGAGTACAACTGTACAGTTACCGGGTAATAATGTTCCTTTCCTACGCATTAAAACTTTTACGTTCTGTCATAATATGCATGAAGAAATACTTGAATCTGAACAATACGCAATCAACAGTCTAAAGTAAATTTATATAGTACAAATGTAAAAACTTAAAAACTTGTAGCATATGTTTTCTCTAAATATGAATAATTTAATTTTGGATGTAACGCGTCTTCTGATTGGCTGACGTTATTTTGTTATGAGCCCATAGACATAATTTAGTCATGTGACCGCGACGTCATCAACGTTTTTTCATGGTTTTCTACGGTTTAAAATGGAATTTAGAATTAAATTATAAGAAATGACTGTAATATTGTTTTCTGTCTATTCGAAATAACATAAAAAATGTGGTGCACACTGTTAAATAACCCGCTACGCGCGTTATTCAGTGTGCACCAAATTTTTTATGTTATTTCTTCATAGACAGAAAAAATATTACAATCATCCCTTAAATGAAATACTTGCAACCAGAAATACGCCATATTAAAACAGTCTATAAAAGTTAAGATATACAGCAAAAGTTAAAGCATTAAAACTTGAAAAACTATGTTCGCTCTAAATATTTTATCTTTAGTGATGGTGGAAACCTAAAATTTATTAAAATTTATTAAAAACCTGACTATCCGTATATGATTTGATGAGCTTTGAAAATACATATAATTCAAATTGAAAACTGTTGACAAAAGTGAAAAAAATCCTGCTGAAAGCCTGCCGTGCAATATTCGGATAAATATATAAAGCATGTTATTAGACGTGTAAAATAATTTACAAAGTTAACGATTAATTCAACTCTAGAATTATTTGTATGTTCGCTCTAAATGAGTAAGAAATACTTGCAACTGGACAATAAGCAATTTCAGTCAAAAGTTTACAATTACAGATTAAATTTGGAATTATGATAATCATTATAAACCGGCATTGCACTAACTAATGATAATACATGACAACTTTATCATCTGTGTCCCTCGCAATAGAATTGCCGTAAACGTTATCAGCGGTTTCATTTAGGAGATACATGTATTAGCGATAAACGACATGAGACGTTCTGGCGTTAAATAGTGGACACGTTTTGGCGAATAACAATATTGTTGGACACGTTTGGGGTTATGACATCAGACACGTTTGGGGAACATTGAATATTATAGACACGTTTGGGGAGAATAGACACGTTTGTGGGAATCGGACACGTTTGGGGGGAAGGACACGCTTGGGAGTGTTACATATTTATTTCGTCATTTAACTTTTTTTAAATTCTGTTTGATAGTTTTATTATTGGCAATCATACCATATCTTCTTATCTTATATTACTTGTTGTTAATCTATTATACAGAGTTCTATTTTACTATCTTATTGCAAGTACATTATTACTGAATCACACTGGACAAAATGTGAACATTGGCAAGCTACTGTTCGTCATTACAAAATAAGATAATGAACCGCTGAGAAGGTGTATATCCAAAATTGTCAACCTGAGTGAGGGTTATTCCACAAGAGCTTTAGCCCGAGGGGAATAGCCCTTACCCAAGTTGACTACTTTGGATATTAACCGACTCAACCTGGCAATAATTGTTTGAGTATGCCGAACGAGCAAATTACAATAAAAAGTAAAATATTGTAGCAGATTGTCAAAACACTTACATTAGAAAACTATTTTGTGTATATCAACATTTATCGTATGTACAACCAAGGTAGACTCGTTCTGTAAAAATTAAATCAGCTTAGATCGGTCAGTGTTGTTCATTGGGTATATATTTACACGCAGTCTTTGAAGAAATACATTAACTGTCGTTACCTTTTAGGCCTTTATATAATGTATTTATTGTGAACCTGTATCGTTACTCGTAACGATCCAGTGCCCTCTTAAGAAAATGGTTGATTAGGATCTTCTTGAGACAGAAACACTTGTGTTTTTGTAAGTTAACGTATTCGGACACACGATCATCTCCCTGCCATTTCACATGAACTTATTTTAAAGATCCGAAGCCTTTATGATGAATTTCTAAAAACTTGTTTAGGTTTTAAGAATTATGCCGTTAATTTACACACTACAGGGATTATAAATATATATTTTCAAAATCAAAATTAAAATACTCTATGAAATTGCCTTTCAAAAATTGTTCGGATGAGTATTGTGAAAATAATTGTATTAAGGTCTAGATTGCATGTTATTTACATAAGCGCTCCACTGTTTTTGATACATGTATCATGTGGTGTCTGTCGTTGATGAAATATATGTGTTGTTGTTCTGCGGTTTGCATGTTGTGTCGACTGTAATATTATTTGTTTGTGCGTTTCTATGTATGTTGGCGTTTGTTTTTGTTTCACTTCAGTGTTCCTGTTGTTCTTATGTTTTCCTCTTAGAGTTGATGTGTTTCCCTCAGTTTTAGTTTGTAACCCGGATTTATTTTCTCTCAATCGGTTTATGACTTTTAAAAACTGTTATACTACTGTTGCTCCCTTTATATTCATATTCTTGACCTGACTGAGTTTCACAATAAGACAACTTATTGCCAAGAAAAAGAAAATACAATGAAATAGGTTTCCTTCAATTTAAAAAAAAAGTTCAGACATTATTTATTACCTGTATAGTATATATGTGGGCTGAATAAGAATAACCTGTATCTTATTTGCGGAATGACAATTGGTATATAGTACAAATCAATAGCCATACATTACTTAAATAACACCTCAAGAAAGTGTGGTCGGATTATGAAAAATAAACTATTCAGTGAAAATTGAATATACCCTGTTAAGAAAGAGGAAAATCAATTTCAATTTATTTTAACAGCTGTTGATAATCAGTAATATGACATCAAATTTGGTAACTAGTAAGACTTTCAATGTCAGTCGCTGCTGTAAAGTGTTATCGGGATGGGATGTTCATGTGGAAAAAGTACATCAAGGTAACTAAGTATATCATAAATTAAGATTATGTTTAAAACGCAGTATGAAATTACCAATCATTAAGTTATGTTCTTCAAGACAAAATAGTGTTTGCATAGTCTAAATCAAAGAATTAAAAGGTTGAAATCACCCCTGCCACAAATGGGCAGTTATATCAGTGTTTTTGATTGCGAGTATGACAAGCTTCAATAGAACAGATGCAACTTCAGAACAAGTTCCTGCTCGTTTTCCCAGTTTGTTTTACACGCTTGAATTTGTATATCTTTTCCGCGTGTCTTCTTTTCTTTTTCATAAAACTGAGGTTGTGAGATCGAATCCTGCACGGTGCAGGTGAAATCGACTCCAACAAATTGTACTTTCTGCTGTTAACAATATACCTCACTAGTCCAGCATACTAATCGACTCCAATCTTAATAAAAACTGACTGACACGAAATAGCACAATAGTGTTGAAAGTGGCGTTAAACAACAACCAACAAAATCAATCAATATATACTTTTAAAATGTCATTCTAAATTAACGTCACGATAAAGAATTATTGAATAAATTACGAAGAAATTGACTGTGTAGCTTTTTTACTATAAAATCAGTAACAATTACTGTTGTCAACGATATCGAATACCAAAAACGCTAACCGGCTAACCAGACCTTTTTTCAATTTCAACAGATTCGATATAAATGTGTATTGCCATCATTAATAAATTTAGTTCAATTTCAAAATGATCAATGTGGTAAATGATTCGACATATCAATTGTCCAGTATATTGATTATTATTATCATCATTAAACATTATTAACTTAAAACCTAATTAGCACAAAGACAACTTGCCTATCAGCTCGGGCAAGACTGTAAATAATATAATTAGCATACACTTTAAAACAATGAACAATTAATTGTAAGTCGATTTAAAATTTATGATTTACTACACTAATTTATTTTTTAATCAAAATGTCATAACCTACATCTAAATATACTGTATCCACTGTCCAAGGCTTTGTCATGCTTTGAATAAAATGCAGACTCGAAAAGAGGAAGAATTGAACATCAACGTCAGCGGAATTAATGTATAATGGGTGGTATGAGTAATACGCTTAACAATCTTATATTGAAACACTCAACATTATTTTCTGAGACATTCGTTAAAAACATTGTCAATTCGACGACATTAAGAAGATTTTCTTAATCCCAATATATAGTTATTACAAGCGAGATTCTATATACTGTAGTTTGGATTATTAAAAATAAAACTTTTCAAGGAATGATTAAAGTCAAGCCTTATAATACTCAAGAATAAACTTCAATATATCGATCATAAAACATACACTTGTAAGGTATTATAGATGAGGCCTGAAACATCAATTTGACTACCGATTAATTGGTCGAAACATTATCAGTGTACCCGATTAGGCAAAACTGTTTGATTTGACAACACTAGTAATTACCAATGCTATTTAAATAAACTAGACTAAATTTTGTATATACGCCAGACGTGCGTTTCGTCTACAAAAGACTCATCAATGACGCTCGAATCCAAAAAAGTTAAAAAGGCCAAATAAAGTACGATGTTGAAATGCATTGAGGACCAAAATTTTTTTGCCAAATACAGCTAAGGTAATCTATGCCTGAGGTAGAAAATCCTTAGTATTTAAAAATATTCAAAATTTTGTAAACAGTTAATTTATAAACATAACCATATTATTGATAATTCATGTCAGCACAAAAAGTGCTGACTACTGGGCTTGTGATACCCTCGGGGAAATGAAAAAGATACTCCCCGACAGGATGAGTATCAACTCAGTACTGCATATTTAAATAAAACTCTGAATGCGTGACTGCTTATTAGCTTTTTTACCAATCGCTGCAAAGGTGTTTTTTTTAATTCATAAATGGTTGATTCTTTAGAATTGTTTTTCTTTCATTTTACTTTAATGATTTCGTCTATTCTGTTGAATTTTACGTGTTTATTTTTGATGTTTTGTACTCGCACAATGTTACTACATTTATTTCTCATCACAATAGCTCTTCCGTGTTTACTAAATTGCGAGACATCTTTATCAAGGCGCCACAACGTTCAATCATATGACATTTACATATACAATACAAAACAAAAGATGTCATAAATAATTACCCCGATTGTTATGAATATGGAACAACGAATCAATATGCAATATATATCTGTCAGTTGATACGATATTTCAGAGCTGTAACTCCTAATGTGAATTCCTTGATAGCAGGTTGCTGATTTCAACGCAGTTATTGAGACAAGAGTTCCAAATATGTTAAGTTTGTAGGAATCCTTTCGAATGTCTCACGGACGTCAACTCGAATCTGCGTCACACATGGTTATAGATATGCTCCAATTATTGTTTCCATAATTTATTCGTCTTATTGTCAATTATGACTTCACCAAATGATACTTATCTCTGTACTAGCATAAGCAACAAGACCGGTGCTAAATGTGAAGCTCTAACTGTTTACCTTTCCGGAGCACATGAGTTTCACAAAAGAGTTTTGAATGATCCCTTGGCATCTTCCGCCTTTTTTTACAGGTAATTGTATGTTTATCATTTGTTTTTCAATAGTGAACGTTTTATGACGCAAATAGTTATTAAAGGTACTAGGATTATAATTTAGTACGCCAGACGCGCGTTTCGTCTACTTAAGACTCATCAATGACGCTCATATCAAAATATATTTAAAGCCAAACAAGTACAAAGTTGAAGAGTATTGAGTATCCAAAATTCCAAAAAGTTGTGCCAAATACGGCTAAGGTCATCTATGCCTTGAATAAGAAAATCCTTAGTTTTTCGAAAAATTCAAAGTTTTGTAAACAGCAAATTTATAAAAATTACCATATTATTGATATTCATGTCAACACCGATTAAACTCCTATCCTGCTAAGGATTGTTCGTTAGAATAAATTACGATCATAACATTGTTTAGTCAAATAAATTATCTGCAATGAGTAAAATCTGAGAAAATTTGCTTATCGTCGACGTCAGTTATTCTTCTGAACAAAAATGCATCACAACTTAAGAAGCTTCACATTTCTATGTATTTTTTCAATTTGTAATTGATTCTTTTTTTATATGTTGAACATTTTTAGCATCTGGCATTTCTACTTTACTAAACAGACAGGTTATCAAAAGGAACATATAATTGAAATAAACCCAAAAAAATCCATAGTATATACAATGAAATAATTCCCATTTTATTAAGTTAATGTAACAACCTGCGATTGTTGTAAACCTTGAGAATCCAAACCTAACCTAAACGTGTACGGTATCGGTACCGATTTGTGATTAAACATGTCTAATAGAAGAAATGACTATCGAACGGAATTTGTAGCGTTAGTAACTTAAAATTATCTTGTTTTCCTTTTTGTAATACGGTGCATTTCTTTGAAACCTGACAATTTTATAAGCCCGTGCCATAGTCATATAACGTAAACATACTTGAAACAAAACAACTGAATAGTTATCATAGGTACCAGGCTTATAATGTTGATACGCCAGACGCGTGTTTCGTCTTCATAAGACTCATCAGCGACGCTCAGATCAAAATAATTCAAACGTCAAACAAGTATAAAGTTGAACAGCATTAAGGACCCAAAATTTCAAAAAATTGTGCCATATACGGCTAAGGTTATCTTTGCCTGGGACATGAAAATCCTTAGTATTTCGAATAATTCTTACTTTTGCAAACAGTTACTTTATAAAGAATGACCAAATAATTGATATTCATGTCAATTCCGAAGTGCTGACTACTGGGTTGGTGATACCCTCTGGGACGAAACGTCCACCAGCAGTGGCATCAACTCAGTGGTGTTAATTGTTATCATAGGTACCAGGCTTATAATTTTGATAAGCCAGACGCGCAATTCATCTGCATCAGACTCATCAGTGACGCTCAGATCAAAATAATCAAAAAGTCAAACAAGTATAAAGTTGACGAATATTGAGAAACTAAAATTCCAAAACGTTGTGCCAAATACGACTAAGGTAATCTATGCCTTGGTTAAGAAAACTTAATTAAGATAAAAAGAAAAGGCAATCGGATGAATCATAATATGGTAAAATGAATTTCAAAGTTGTCATATACTAGTAATACTTCGTAGATCTATACGTACCTCGATTAATCTTTCCTGTCTAATGATTGGTCAATACC
The DNA here is from genome assembly GCF_963676685.1 of Mytilus edulis. Taxonomy (NCBI): domain Eukaryota; kingdom Metazoa; phylum Mollusca; class Bivalvia; order Mytilida; family Mytilidae; genus Mytilus; species Mytilus edulis. Next base: position 3,392,507 of record NC_092351.1, read on the forward strand.
GTAAATCAAGTCATCTTTCTTTTTTCAGATGTATATTAATAATCATTTTAATGATTGGACTCATGAACATTTGGTATCAATGTTATGACATACGTGTTAAAGGATTACTTTTTAGACTTACAAACATAACAGAAAGAACTTTGGCAGCAAATTTGTCATTATATGACACAGTAACCATGGAGAAAAATCAGAAAGACATAGAATTGACTTATGCCAATTCGACAATGAAACAAAGAAAGGTAAATGAAGATGTGTGCAAGGATCGAATTAACACTGTTGCTTTTCTAAAAGTTCATAAAGCAGGAAGCTCAACTGTGATGAATATATTTCTAAGATATGGAGACTCTCATAGATTGAACATTGCATTACCCAGAGTTCCTAAACCAAAAGAGAAAAGTGGTAACTGGAATTATCTCGGCGTAGATACATTTTTACAGAAAAAAAGACTTATTCCAATTCCTCAAAACGAATCATATAGCATTATATGTAACCACGTGGTTTACAGTAAAGACAAATTTACAGAAATACTTGGTCAGGATGCCGTAAATATTGGAATAATACGACATCCAGCATCCCATTTTCTCTCTGGAGTATATTATTGGCATGTACTTGATATAATAAGAAAAAGAATAAAGGGAGATAACGACAATGAACGTATGTCAAAATATTTAAAACACCCTGATTTATTAAAACGTTTAATGCATAATCGGATGTCCTTTGATTTTGGACTTCCAGTCAAATATTTTGAAAATGACACTGCAATTGATGAAAAACTTAAATCACTTGATAAAGAATTTTCTCTGATAATGCTATTAGAATACTTTGTCGAATCTCTGGTACTCATGAAAAGAATTTTATGTTGGAATCTAAAAGATATATTATTCATACCAATAAATGAATATTCAAAGGAAAAAGGAAACAAAATTAAGTTATCACCAGATGATATCAGAAACCTTCAAAAATATAACCATGCAGATTTTAGATTGTATCAATATTTTGAGAAGAAGTTTATGAGACAACTTAATAAAACGAGCCACAATTTCCATGAAGAAGTTGAAAACTTTAAAATCGTGCAAGAAACTGTATTAGTTTATTGTAAAAACAAAACGAATGATCAGTTTGCTGAAGTACTGATAATCAAAGAAACTGCTTGGAATAACACTTTTAATATAACTGTTAAAGAATGTAAATTCATGATGGAAGGAGAACTATATTTATTGTGGCGATTAGGGAAAAAAGCCGAAAACAAATATCATCACAGAAAGAAATAAGATTGATTGATTCAGATATTGAATTACAGAAATTAATATGATTGTTTTTTTTTAATCATTCTCAAACTGCTGAAAATTTAGAAATATATTTATGCACTCTATGCTAGTAATACTTACATGACTTAGCCTAGGTCATTTTTGAAATTTTAGAATTGACTAAGCGCTGCTATGTCCAGTTTTAATTGTATAAATTTCCAAATTGTTATTGTTAAATCTTTGATATATCCTATATTGATATTGGTGTTTTGTACAGTTTTTACATAATTATTCAAATTATCATTACAACAATATTAAATCTGCAAATTTGATGAAGTAATTTTTGTTTGACCTTCGCCGTGATTCGACTTCATGCTATTGAGATGTCGTGATAGCACAACCTGCAATGTGTCGAGAGCTTTAGCCCACTTGACCACCTAGACTTCAGCTTTCGGTGACCAACTATTACCTTTCTCCTTCAGCAGGATCTAAGGTTGCATCACAGTACATGACACATTTGGCATGAAGACGATATTGATTGCAGTTTAGCTAGATTATTTGACATTAAGGATCGTAATGCAGTCATAGGTATAATTATGTCTAAATAAGTGACAACTCTATGACAGATCCATCAATATGATAACCAGTGAGGGGATACATTATTGAAAACACATATTATATTCATAATTCCACTACAAATCAGCACAGCAATATTAATTTGCAAATTTGCGGAAGCAAATATATATGTCGTGCAGTTGTCACTGGTTCAGACGTACATATAATATAATTATTTCTGTGACTGCATCCTACATTAATTTGTTCGATCCTCTACTATAGATAAGTTTTATATAAGCTTTGTATTTTACATATTTTGGCCACGAGCATCACTGAAGAGACATGTATTGTCGAAATGCGCATCTGGTGTAGAAAAATTGGTACCGTTAATGTTATAAGCTGATCTTTTAAAATTCCATCTTCATGCCTTATATATTATGTACTGTGTACATAAAAACTGACGAGGAAAGGTAACACGTATCCGACCACCGAAAGCTTTATCAATGTAAATCATCAATAGTAAAGGATCCTACATATTAATGTAAGATATAGTCACAGAAATAATTATATTTATAAGTACGTCTGAACCAGTGGCAGATTTACAACAGATTTATTCATGTGATGGTGATACATGGCTGTGTACATTCTGTTTATACAACTCGTCTAAACATCAACCCAACAATGTCAAATGTCAAAAATGTTTAAATATACTTTTTCACTTTTTTGGTCTTTTGGAAAATGTTGTTTGTGCTGTTTTTAGACCCTTCTACAACGAAATTTGTTTTACATGCACACGTATAAAAATTGCGGTTTTTATCCAACGCAATCATAGGTTTGAACGTAGTTTTCAATTTAGACTCGTATAACTCTAAAAACAGCACAAACAACATTTTCCAAAAGACCAAAAAAGTGAAAAAGTATATTTAAACAAAACGCATTTGACTAACAGGTCGAACAACTGATGTTCTTTAACCCTGCGGACTGCCATTGGCGATTGCTAAATAAAATTGATCAGAAGATGTAACAAAATGGATCTTAATATAAATTTAATACTAAACAGAATTTTTTTTTTAATTGTGGCCACGATGTTATGCCACAAACATACGGTGTCAATATTTATTTAGTACACCAGATCTGGATTTCGACAATAAATGTCTCTTCAGTGATGTTAGGGATCGAAACGGTATGTAGAAGGCCATATAAAAAGTACCCTCATTCTTAGAGAAAGTACCCTCATTTTTAGATAGACTCTTGAATTTTAAGAGTCAATGTAGGATGAACGGATCATATAAACCGGAGGGAAAATATGATACAAGCCCAAACGAAAAAATATAAACGAGTCTAAATTAAAAACTACGTTCAAACCTATGATTGCGTTGGATAAAAACCGCAATTTTTATACGTTTGCATGTAAAACAAATTTCGTTGTAGAATGGTCTAAAAACAGCAAAAACAACATTTTCCAAAAGACCAAAAAAGTGAAAAAGTATATTTAAACAAAACGCATTTGACTAACAGGTCGAACAACTGATGTTCTTTAACCCTGCTGACTGCCATTGGCGATTGCCAAAAAAAATTGATCACAAGATGTAACAAAATGGATCTTAATATAAATTTAATACTAAACAGAATATATAAATACGTCGGAAAGTGGTCACTGGTTCAGACGCACTGATAAGATAATTATCATTTTCTGTGAAAAGATCTGCAAATTTGCGGAAAAAAATGTAATATATATATATATATAAATATATATATATATATGGCGATTTGTTGCCACAATATTTCAGTAGAATGAGGGAAGAACAATAAAAATTGCATTTATCATTGTTGTGCGCTCAGCAAGCATTGAGTTTTAAATTTATTTTAACATTCTCGAGTAGGGAAATTTCGTATCACACTTAACATAGTGGTATACTCTGTATTTATTATGTATAATAATGCAATGCACTAGATAACAGTTAAAACGATATCTTAATAGATATAAAAAGATGTGGTTTGAATGCCAATGAGACAACTCTCCATCGATGTAAATATAAGTAAAAAAAAGTAAAACATGACAGGTAAAAATAAAACGGCCTTCAACACAGAGGATCCATGGCTCACACCGAAAAGCAAACCATGAGGGCCCATAAAAAAGACCAGTGTTAAACCATTCAGACAGGGACACCAACGGTCTAATCTATATAATAAACGGGAAACAAGAACCATTAATGAACACAATAAACAAACGACGTCAACCACTGAACAACAGGTTTCTGACTATGGACAGGTGAAAACAAATGCAGTAGGTTTAAACGTTTTACCAAGTGTAAACCACCACCCTAACCTGAAGTAGTGGTTTAGCTTTACAATATAGAATGGTTTGTAATGTTTATTTTAATGACTGTATTTTCGATATTGATTTTCTTAATACAAATTAAGTTTTGGCATTGCATTAGCTACGTCTAGAGCAATCTTACTGTCTTATAAAACTAATATGGCGTTTTTGCATTTTGTAGATCCAAATTAAATCGCTTCGGACGCATGCAATTTTTGAGGTATTCTTATTTTTATTTGCAAATTGGGTTGACGGGGATACAATTAACAAAATTTTGACTGCCATTATTAAATGTCCTGTGAGATAGGGGAAGATGTTGTATTTTGCAACACACCTTCTGCAGAATTTTCTAAAAGTAGCTGCAAAAGTAGGAAAATATACCAAGGGCTGACTGTTCCTTAAAGATAAAAACAACCTTCAAAAATTGCATACGTCCGAAGCGATTTTCTCTTGATCTTGAATATTTGAAAGCCAATTATTTATTGAACTGAAACTGTTGAAAAGCTGTATGACCAAATAGGACCGAACATCATGTCAGTACCGACGTATCGACTACTGTGCTAATGATATTCTCGTGGACCTGACAGTCATAACATGCATAGATCGTGGCTTTCTCCCTTCACGAAGCTCTTTGTTGGAGAGAAAAAAACAATCTTTACCCATCCATCCCAACATGTGACCCACTTGTACATATTTATAGTTACACGCTTTTTAAATTTGCAATCGTTTGTTCTGTAAATTAAAAGTATTTGAAAGTCTTTATTATGTATATAATACACATGTATTGTTTTCCTTCTTTTGCATATTACAGATTTATTGTTCACTTTTTATACAAAACGGTTTTGTTTTCTTTTTTTCTAGTTAATAAACATGTGTTGTCTATATTACAATGTTTAATGTTTTCGGTTATTAATTTGTTCTGATTTTAGTTATTTTGCTAAATATATCTGCTATTTGTATGAGTATTAAAAATCGACACAATCATTTAATGAACTGTTGACTACTAATTTTAAACCGAGTTATACATGGATCTGCTGTCATTTTATACATGTAAGGTTTTATATGTGTTAAGCAATGAGGTCCAGCGGCATTTATAAAGCGCATCTTGTTGTACTCATTATAGAAATCTGGGTCAGTGCGAGTTAAATCACGGAATATACGATGTAACCAGTAATATCCATAGACATCAGGGGGATACGGTTTAATAGACCACTTTTTACGAACCTCGTGCCTCCACCTAGATATTAGGTAGGAGGTATTTGTAGTTGCAATGAACCAGCTTGATATATGGGGCATCTCGTTTTGAGTCACCTCGGAGTCCCTTCTTTCGTACGTGAAAAAACTAGTTAGTTCAGCTGCACTTTCAATCCATGACACCAATGGTTCATTGCAATGTACAGTTGCATCAGCCCAAATTCCTCCATGCTGTGCGAGTAATTCTAGTCGAATAATATCAGATTTTGCTTGAATGATGGCACTTTTCCAGGCATCGTCAGAATAATAAATTTTACGGTTGATCAAAGCTTCAGCTTGTTTCATGTCGAGTATAACGATTTTGAAATCTGTGTTTAATTCACTCCAAGATTTCAAACAAGCACGTTGAAGTTCTGGAGCTTGCTCAAAGCCTCGATCCCAAAACATCCAAATCACACGTGGTATGTGTACCTCTTTCGTGAAAAAATGAATATAGCAAAATAGGAGAAAGAGCAAACTAATGACTGAAGAAGTTTTCAAAAATAATTTTCTGAATGGACGAATTAAATACATATTGTCTTTTCTTGAACCTTTTTGACACACGTTAACTTCGTCAAATTTAAAAAAAAAGATGATCACGCTCGAGCATTTATGACTTAAGCCGATTCTCTTATATTTCGACAAAACATGCCAGGTGTTATTTGCAATTGGAAGTATCGTACGCCTTCGTCGTAAAAGGATGATCGTTACCTAAAATAGAAAAAAATAACAGTTGAAGCATGTTAAAAAAAAAATAACTTCAGCTATCCCGTTGCATGGTTGGAATTTATTTTGTAATAAATTGTATAATATATGAACAAATATATCAAAAGTTAAATCTGCGTTTAAGTGTGTTTTGAAAAAACAGTTACACTATCTTTTCACAGTAATATTACTGTCAAATCCAGTTTATATATGCCCTTAGAGGTTTCAACGATTGTCCTATAAGGCTCAAAAAAGTATCGTAGGTGTGGTTACCCAAGTCATCATACTGTCACTCATTGTTGTTATTTTGATAATTTTGTTTTAATAGAAGAAAAAAATCATTAATCAAGATTTCTTTTCGAAGTTTGCCAAATTATAATTCAACATCGATCCTTGATTTTTGTAATAGACAAAGTAAATAACATATGATAAAAAAGACCGATAAAATTCATAACGAGGACAGGCGAAATAAAAAGGAAGACTTAAAACAAACCAATGCTAATCAGAATGATAATGCTTAGGCAACATGAACCCAAGTGAACTCTTGTGCTCCAGATATCCGTATGATACAATGGAGAGAACAAGCCTAATGCCACAAAAAGGTCAAGAAATCATTATACCTAGCAGGGCATAACTTATGAATGAAGAAATGTTAAGCAACAGCTGCTCGAAAATTGCTTTATACAAATAGAAATGAATCCACAATTGAAAAAAGAGTTTTTTACGTAGAATTTATTTCAACGTTCATTTCTATGTGAAAGTGAATGTATGAAGCAGATGTAACTGTTTGTATTGTATTAGGCGTTGATCGCTGTGCTATGATTTTAATTGTATCTGATCACTCACTCCTATAGATGGATAATAGTGTATTGAATGTTATAATTAAGGACACGACTACTGAAGTTGATTGACGCACAGTACAATAGCACAGTATTTTCTAACTTTTAAAATTGTCTTTTAATCAAATGCATTTGCTTTGCAAATGAATGTTTTTCATTGGATAGCTTAAACGTTTTTTTAACTGTTTTCAAAAGTAAAATATATTCGAAATATTAAGGATTTTCTTATAATATTCCAGGCATAGATTACCTTAGCCGTATTTGGCACAAGGTTTTTGGGAATTTTGGGTTTTCAATGCTTTTCAACTTTATACTTGTTTGTCTTTCTAACTATTTTGATCTAAACGTCACTGATGAGTCCTATGTAGACGAAACGCGCGTCTTGCGTTTTAAATTATAAGCCAGGTACCTTTGAGAACTATGTTCCTTTTTAATATATGTTATGACAAACTGGGTTTCAAACTTGTGTATCTTTATTTTTTTGTTAACTAGTATATATGCTCAAGCATCGCAGAATGGATAGTACTTGTCGAAGTGAGCATTTGGTTCCATCAACGTTATTGTATATTATCGAACCTCCTTCTTAATCTCTTACATAAAGTTTTATAACAGCAAACGTTACCCTGGTTAACTTAGAACAGAGATAAGTATTGCAGTCATTGTGGTATTTTCAATAACTAAATTAAATCAAGGAAAGAGTAGTTTACCGATTTAAAAAGACATTGAGTTTTACTGTTCGTATTGCTGTGTGGTTGTTTTTCTACATTGTCTACAGGTTTAGGTGAGGGTTGAAGTATAAAAAAAACATGTTTAACCCCGCTGCATGTTTGCGCCTGTCCCAAGTCAGTAGCCTTTGGTCTTGAATTTGTCAGTCTTGTGTATGATTTTTGATTTTAGTTTCTTTTATATAGTTTGGAGTCTAGTATAACGTCCATTATCACTGAACTAGTACATATGTTCGTTAAGGGGCCAGCTGAAGTACGCTTTCGGGGGTGGGATTATCTTGCTGTATTGAATACTTGTTTATGGCCTTCTGCTGTTTTCTGCTCTTTGGTCGAATTGTTGTCACTTTGATAATTGATACATTCATACATTCCCCATTTCTTTGTCTCAATTTTGTTTTCATTGTAAGGTAACAAAACAAAACTGAGTAAATCGCATGAACTCTAAATGTAAAGAGATCGAAAGAATCAACAGGGTAAGCATCGCTTACTATCCAGTGCATTATACTCCCGCCATATGAATCCTCACTCAGCCAAAATGTCACAATCGGGAATTGAATTAGACACATAGAAATGAGAGGTTAATCTAGCTAAAACCCAGGTTTAATTCACCATTTTCTAGTGTACCACGTCAGGAATATGACCTTCGTAAGATGAAATTCGAGCTTTTGATTTTACCATTTAGATAGGACTTTCTGTTTTGAATTTCCCAATAAGATCGGTATTTTTTGTTATTTTATTTTTTGAGGATCACACGACTATATTTCTAAAGATCTAAGACAGACAAAACTAAAAATTGGTTTCTATACTTACATTCATGTATATCCTATTACAAATGTAATGTGTTAATGATTTTCTTCATTTACACAATTAACAGATGTTTATATATAAAATATGGATACTTTTTTCTTGTAGTGGAAGACATATGTCGCATTTTACACCATATTTTAAATATTGAATTATAAATACGATCGAAAGCTACGATGAAGGATTTATACATTTATGATCAGCTTGCCACAATCACTAAAGTATTCAATGGCTACTCAGTGACGGGTCAGTTATCATGCTCAGTTACTTTAAAGATAATACAGGGGTACAGTTTAATGTTTTATATGAATATAAAAACCTAGACTAAGAATTGCTTAATTGGTTTTTGCTATGACACAAAAAGTAAAAAAAAAAAAAAAAAAAAAAGATATATAAGTACTAGTATACAATATTGCAAAAAAATATTGCAGGACAGGATAAAGATATAATATAAACAATAGTTCTATTCGTTGCGAACTAAATTGCACCGGAATGGAAATTAATTTCATTTCTAGGTCATCTCAAAGCTTACTGTATGGATAGATATTACGAGGAAAAGAAAAAAACTGACAACAGAGAATTTCACTCCTGGCGACAAACCATTGCCTTATTTCTCCTATATAAAAAGCTAAAACATCTCGACAAGGAAATATTTTTTTGTTCTAGCTGTTATGATGCCAATAATATAATTATTGCTTAACACACATTTTATATTTAGGTTTTTTAAAAGAAAGAAATCATAAATTTACCGACATTCTAACTGATCCATTTTCGGGAAATGTCATGGTTTTCAAACACAAAATTTAAGCTTCCACTTTACAAGCAAACCGTGCAGCAAACCCGAATAACATGAAAGTTCAACCTATTCACTTGCATCTGAAACCGAACAAAACGCCTTACTCGTATAGGTTGTATCGTCTTCAAGTTCAAGACATTGGTACACTTATCAACTTTAACAATCTACTTACCAGTATACGTGATACAATCAAAAACCTGGGGTTCTACGAAAATAGTTGAATTTATTTTTCAAAAAATGAGTGTTGGAAGTACCTGATAAATAGCAGGTTTATATTGGTGCTATTGAATACGTTCAAAGTACTGATTATTTTCTAACCTATATTCCACTTTGCCTCAAAATCTCATCAAGAAAACAAATCGCATTATCAGAATTTACATGTTCATGCTCTTTTAATCATGTGTCAATTGGTAATGCTTTGGTATGATAGCTGCAACTATTAAAACTTAGAGTGGAAATGGGGAATGTGTCAAGGAACCAACAACCCGACCAAGGAGCACAAAATATCTAATGGTCACCAATGGGTCCCAAGAAAATCCCGCTGCCAGCAACCAATCAAATAGTGTAGTTAAGTGCAAATGGAAGTCATACTTACATGAAGTTCCAAAACATATTAATGAACTAACATTTGAAAAACATACTAGACAAATAAGGGCAAGAGACAGTCGCAAAAAAAGCAACGGGGTTAAACATGTTTTTTGTGCGATCTCAACCCCAAACGATATATATCTTTAGCCAATGTGGCAAAAACAAACCCACAGCAATACGCGTAATAAAACTCAGTTCAAAAAGAACCTGCAATTGAATATTTACTCTAAAACATGTTTGTTCGAGATTCCGTATACCGCCAAGGTATCGGATATTTAAATTTATTAGGAACTAACTTTGCATTGCTTATTGCAGACCTGTTGCTGCATCGTTACGAAACACTAGTTATGTCAACATCAGTGACGACCCATTGAAATAACATCTGCTAAATTTGTTTATATCACTTTTAGATATTTGGATGATAATTAGGCTCCCAGTAATGAAACTGAAGCTACGACGAAAGATCTATACAATCATTATTAGCTTGTCACATGCATGAAAGTAGAAAATGGTAGTTAATCGACTGCCCAGTAACGGGCCAGTATGAACTCTAAATAGATTTATCCTGTTGAACTTACGTTTAGTTTAGTTTCAACATATTTATTTATAGTGGATTGAGAAACAAGTTTTGCAACTTATATTATTCCTTTCCACTTTGCGGGTGCGAGTGCTGCCTTGTAGCGGCATTAGTCTAATATTTTTCGAAATCTGAAAGGGTGTCTTTAACGTGCAAGAGATATGGCTCTCTCTTAACACGGGCCAGCCATTTATCGTTCCCTTCCGACGGACTATCATCGTTTCCACAAGACCATACTCGCAAATGGTGTCAAGGGAGAGCCTAAAATTGAGTTCCTGAATTTTCATCCCGAACGGGAATCGAACCAGGTACATATGTGTTACTAGTCCGATGCACTAACCACTACACCACGGCTCTCAATGTTTTTACATTTAATAAAGCTACTAGTAATACTAACAATGAACACTTCCCTCTCATAGATCATGCTATCATCAATATTCAAACATTCAATGTTTCAAATAACGTTCTATAGGCAAGAAAATAGGTAAACAATTGGAATAAAACTAATACCGCAGTCCCACTAGGCCACGATCGCACAAAAAATATAATTTTGACGATCGTACTGCGATCCTGCAGATCGCAGTAAGTTCGTAGTACAGTGGTTGTGACATATTCGTGATCGTGATGAGCGTGGCCAACTTTGAACATGCGGTCGTGGCGAAATTACGTCGTAGTAGAAACGTAGTGAGAGTGCAGTAAGGTCGTTGTAAGATCGCACAGGTCGTTGTACCAAAGTAGCGAGAGCGTAACGAGAGCGTGATTCTATTCGTAGTGACTTCGCTACGATCTCACAGCGACGTTTTTACGACCTTACTACGACCATCACGTTCGCACCGCGACCCAACTACGCTTCCACTACGACTATATCACGTTTAAACCACTCTGTTCAAGACCATGGTACGATTCTAGCACGCCCATGCCGTCCTCATCACACTTTTCTTACGACCTGACTACGTTCATACTTTGACCATAATGCTAATTGTCATTTTTACATGACATATATAAAAGCTTACCAGGTTTCGTTTGTATGTATGTAATTTGGACTTTTTTCTCTAACGGCTCAACCAGGCTTGACACATCTGTGTCATCCCTGATATCGTTCACTAAAACATCGTTACTTATAGTTTGATGGTATAAAAAAGATGTGGTATGATTGCAAATGAGACAACTGTCGACTAAGACCAAAATGACACAGACATTAACAACTATAGGTCACCGTACGGCCTTCAACAATGAGCAAAGCCCATACCCCATAGTCAGCTATAAAAGGCCCCGATAAGACAATGTAAACAATTCAAACGAGAAAACTAACGGCCTTATTTATATAAAAAAAATGTACGAAAAACAAATATGTAACACATAAACAAACGACAACCACTGAATTTCAGGCTCCTGACTTGGGACTTGGACCAACATAAGGTTGTGATTAAGGTTGGATTGGTCGGTCCGACATCTCTGCTGGATCAGGATTCGTTACTATCAGTGCTCCGTCTGCTTCTACATCTACCCCTTCCACCACGCCCACGTGTTCTGATAAATCTTGATGGCATGACTGTATTGTTTTCAAGACATCTACGTATTAACCAGAAATAGAATAAATGGAACAGTATTTACTAGTATATGGAACACGATGTTGACGTTATTGCTGCGAGCGTAGTGAGATCGCGATGTGAATGTGCTATAAGCGCAGCAGAAGCGTGGTAAAATCGTGTTGCAAAGGAATAAATCGTAGCATGGTCGTAGTGAGGACGTGATTAGCGTAGACAGATCGTGATAATCGTAGTGAGGTCGCAGAATATATAAGCGTGACGTCCTTATCATTTACATTCATAGAAGTGTGCACCCACACACAAGTTAGGTGTATATAGTTATTAACGAACAAGCTGGTCAATACAAATGCAAGCTTTGCAACTTTGTTTCTTATTGTCACGTTTTCAACTCTACAATTTATAGCGCGGATTGCTCGACTTGCTACAGCATGGTTATTCTTTTGATGAACATTTTTATATAGATTGACCGTTGAATGGTTTTACACTAGTAACTTTTGGCAATATATTCAGCCAGCCAAATAGGCTTATGATGCACTTCTTTCTGATGATTATAGTTTATTCTGGATCATGAAATGATTTTTTTAAATCAAAATTTAAGTTTGTTTCTAACATGAAAGAAAATTTAACGCATTTACAGCTTGAACAGATGTTATAAAATAGGTTTGGTAATTTATATATACACTATGTAGATTGATTTTTCAAAACTGAACAGTCAATGATAAATTTCGCCACTGTTTTATTCTTATTACTATTGAGAAGTTCGTTTAGTTTATCAATTGATGAAAGGTACGTGAAGTCATTGTGATGTAAAGTTTGTAGCTCTTGAAGAAGTTCCTTACGGATATCGCTATACAATTTACAGTTAAACATGAAGAGGGGCTCGTCTTCTACTGTCACACATTTTGGATATTCTTTGTTCAACAGGAATATTTCTGATAAGCCCTTTAATTTTCAAGTTGAAGGTGAAACGTTCCACATAGCATTCTTGACAAAGCTGATCTTCGTTTTCTGGAGAGACATTTTTTTCAGATATTCTTCTGGTCCCATAGAAACTTTGTGACACAAAAAAAGATATAGACTTATTCCCAAATTTATCAATAAAAATAGAGCAGAAAACCCGTTGTAATGAAGAAAACAAGAACGCCCCCTCTTTTTAACTTATAAATAAATAATTTCGCGTTGTATTTTATTTCGATCCTTATAATTTTGGATTGTTTTCTGCTGAGGGTGTTTTTTTTTTAATTCCAGCGATGGAGATTCAAATGACCAGAGATACAGATCTAAATTCAATGTACCGTTCAAGATCAAAAGTCAAGCGCTTGAGATCCAAGATCTTGCGCTGTGGATAAAAAGTTGCAGCGCTTAAGGTATAAAGTCGAGCGCTGGAGTTATTACAATCATAGCGCATAGGGCGGCGTACATGATTTTTTAACACTCCCGGCGTAGGTCGGAGATATGTATACACTAATGTGTGAAGCCGGTACTAGAAAAGGTATGGAAACGTATATTAGTCACCAGTTGATCAGTTGTCAACACAACTTGACGACAAAAATAAGAGGGAAAGTTGCATTGTTACTGAACTTGTACACTTAAACAAGTTTACTTGTTTAATTAATAATTCAACTTGTAGACTTACTACAAGTTGACTTGTTGAGTTCTTCTGAACAAGACCACAGACCAAAAAGTGTACATAATATTATTGTGTCCTAGTAAACTTTGCCGTTTGTACACTTGCTAAATTGAACGTTTCTTTCTTGCTTTAGAAAAGTATACTTTCCGAGTTAATCGTGGTCACTTGTCGTGTTGTTTCTCGCCTTTCCGAATTCGTGAAAGCATACTTGTGTTCAAAAACTGAACAAGAGAACTTTTTAAATGTCAATTTGTTCTGGAAAACAGTCCATGTTTACTTTCAAAATGTCGACTTGTTTTAGTGCAAAAGTGAAAAAATAATATTTGACCACGCGGTTCCTAGTGTCTTCTTGGAATTTAAGATGAGCTTCATCTACAGTATTTTAATGGTGAGTATAAATTTTTTGTGGAAAAACCTTTTGATTTTCTTCTAATTATTAAATATTTTTTTTGCCAAATATTTTTGTTAAGCTTATTTTTTCTTTCGCAAGCTATCGCTTTGATTTTTTTAACATGATGTGGTTTCACCACTGACCCTGTGAAGACTTTCTTTTTTGAATGCCATTCATAAGATAGTAGAGGGGCATTATGTTTTTTGGTCTGTGTGTCCGTTTGTTCGTCGTACGTTCGTCGTGCGTTCGTTCGTCTGTACGTCCGTCACTCCGCCTGTCCCGTGTGAGGTTAAAGTTTTGGTTCAGGTCGTCTTTGCTGAAGTTGAGGTCCCCTCAACTTGATCCTTAGTACACATGTGACCTATCATAATATCTTTCTAATTTTAATTCCAAATACGAGTTTTTACGCCCATTTCACGATCTACTGAACATAGAAAATGATCGTGTGAGGGTACTTTGGACACATTCTTGTTTCATTGTATTTTTCTTCTGAAACTTTTTCTCTTACTTGACCGAGATTTGAGAACCCGAATGCACAACCACAGAAAAGGTAACCTGTCCAAATTTTCATATATACTCCGAAATCAAAAGTCGGTAATATACAAACTGACTACGACGTCTTCTTATATAAGTAATTGCCCCTTCTGTTAAATAAACATATCGACTGTTTTAATTTTAATGAAACGATTGGAAATATTTGACCTTGAAAAGAGTAAACCGGAAGTGACCTTGACCAAGCCGAAAGTAGTGTTTTAACAGATTTTCATTGATAACATTCATAATTTTCATATAATTGTGGAATCTGGGTACAAATGTATAAAATTGCCTTAAATGAGACAAAAAAAAATATTTTGTTAACCGGAAGTGGTAGAATATTGGTCTTATTTCAAGTAGAAGTCCTTTTTCGGAATCAAGAGAACTTTTGAAATTATCTTTAAAGTTAGACCAAAAGTAAAAGAAAAACATGACATGACTGTTCCTTATGAGGTGCTGACAAAGCTTTGTTACTTTGTGCGAATCCATCATTCAAGATGGCCACCAGCGGGGTATCAGGGCAAGATTTATCATTAATTGACCCATTCAATACCTATTTTGGTATTTTAGTTTTCTCATTACCAATTCTCAATCAAAAAGGGGAAAAGGCTTAATTTTTTGTATGTTTATGATCATCCGGTTGTTTTTTTGTTGTTCATACTAGTCCGAAAGTTAACAAGGGATATATAGATTAGACCGTTGGTTTTCCCGTTTGAATGGTTTTACACGTCTAGTAATCAAGTTTGGGGCCCTTTATAGCTTGTTGTTCGGTGTGAGCCAAGGCTCCGTGTTGAAGGCCTGGTTCTCTGTTCATTGTCAAGAAAAAAATGCATAACTGTACATGTATCATCATATTGGTATCCAGGTAGCTATACTCAGATTGTTTTACAGTAAAAAAAAAATTCTCAGACAATAAACATAGAACCAAGCCAAGGGTATCTATATCCGGGTGTTACGATACACCATGCATTATAAGAATGATGCTTGTAAATTGAGATCGATTATAGCATTGATATGTTTGGTTATTTTTCAGGCACTTATTTTCTTACCAGATGGCATTGCATTCCCATTCCCTGGTGAAGATGGCACAAAAGAAGATCTTGTTAGATATTATTTTAATCGACTTTATACAACAAAAGAAATCTGTGGATTTCTTATGTTATATCATGGTATTATAGTGAGCTTCTCGACGATAGAAAGAATTAAAAGGAGACTTCGATTAAGGCGACGCCAAAACCAAGCCCCAACTTGTTTGTCAGAAAATATATGAACTACGTGCTAATGGCTTTACAAATGTAGGATACAAGTCAATGTGGAGACTCCTCAACTCAAATTACAATATCGCTGTTTCACAGGAAAATGTAAGAAATTGCTTGGGTTTCATAGACACTAATGGCGTAAGCTTAAGAAGAAGGCACAGACTTCAGAGAAGGAGTTATTACAATAGTGGACCGAACTATCTGATACACATAGACGGTTACGACAAGATCAAACCATATGGCATTGCCATTCACGGAGCTATTGATGGCTATTCTAGAAGAATATTGTGGCTAAAAGCAGGTTGCTCCAACAACAACCCTAGATACATTGCTAAGTTTTACATTGATTTTGTGAAGGAATTACGACGAGTTCCCCGAGCCATTCGTGCTGACGCTGGCACCGAGAACGTTTTGGTAAAAGACTTACACATTGCATTGCGATTCGATCATGGGGATGAAATATCTGGATTAAACAGTTTTTTAACAGGAAGATCAACAGGAAACCAAAGAATTGAAAGGTTGTGGAGAAGTCTTTCGGAATATTTAATGTTATTTTGGAGAAATACATTTGCGAACATGCGTGATATTGGACTTTTTAGTACCGCAGATCATCTCCATATTGAATGTTTAAGATTTTGTTTTCTTCCTTTAATTCAGACTCAACTAAATCAGTTTATGGAAAACTGGAACGACCATAGAATACGCAGACAACGACAAGAGGTTATAGTCCCATCGGGTATTCCAAACGTTCTCTATTTTCAACCTGAAATATATGATTCGTCTGATTTTTCTTTTCCTATACTATGCAATGACCAGACATTGAGTGAACTTGAAAATGAGCATACTTCAGACTTACCAGTAAGAGGGTGTTCCGAAGACTTCATGCATCTCATCGGATACCTTAGTGGCGAAGAACCAATGCAAGCCCTTATTCCACAAACCCTTGACGAAGCTTTTCAAAACTTTTGTACACTCATTTATATTTGTAATGGTTGTAGGATTTAGGTTTAAGCCATGCAACGTTACTCTCTTCAAATTAGCCTTAAAGTCAGTTTTGTTGTTTGTGTGAAACGATTGATATGTAATGGCAGAAATCTGGTGGTCATACATTTTGTATGGCATGTGCTACACAGATTGAGGCATTAGACCAGCCTTGTCCGGTATGCAGAACAGCCATTCAAGATGTAAATCAGTGTTTTCCTTAAAAGAGGATTATAGACATAATGAACATGTATGATGATATGAGATTTGGTTTTTATATTTTTTTCTTGGTAGTATAAATGATGGCTGTGAAGAAGTTCTGTCATTTTTGGATAACTTTTGTTCAGACAGTTTGCACCAATTCATAGTTGAAGGTCATGATAGAAATTTTACTTGATTTGACGACAACTCTATCTACATATACTTAAATGTTTACAATGGTTTTATGTCAGACATGCATCTGAGCTGATGCACTTTTTAGTCTGTTTTGTGCAACTGTCATTTATTTATGCATGAATATAAATAAGATAAGTGTATCATTTTATAAAATCCATAATTGACATGCTTCCATTTATTGATCAGATCAAACAACTTGTTCTGTTGTTGTTATGAGTCTAAAGAGGACAATCTTTCTTCTGT